>NC_088297.1:5527281-5837655 GCF_032854445.1 Liolophura sinensis | reverse complement strand
TCACTGATAAACAGTATGGTGTATATGAACCATCATCTTGCTTTTCATAAATCTGGAACAGACTGGTTGAGAGGTTACTGTGCAGGCTGGTTGAGACCTTACGGTGCAGACTGGTTGAGACGTTACGGTGCAGACTGGTTGAGACGTTACGGTGCATGGCTTTCAAAGGCAAAGCTCTCAATTACCTCCCTTGTGACACAACAGTGACTGACGTAACGCAAGATTACTTTTTGGGGCGTGAAATTACGAGAACTGGAACCTCATCAGCATGCCACTAACTACGAAACTTGCCATTAGCCATTTTCTGAGGTCTCACCCAACCACAGTTCACTCCTAAAAACACACTTTAACGGGACAGTGACCTCAAGGGAGGTAATTTGGGTGTGGCCTTATCAAAAGTCACATGAGGTGTGGGTTTATTGAAGTGGCCTGAGCTCATAAGCACTGCATAACTCTGAACTGCAATGACTTCGCCATATACATTATAAACTGTAATCCAGATGTTTCTCACCAGTGGGGAAAAATTGGGCTGACAGCATGTTATCAGATGCTTAATTCAGTTAACTGGGTGGTGAAGGGGTTGTGAATGGTGAGGGGAGAGGAGTGAGATGGGCAGGGGCATGACAAGGCAGGTAAGTGTGAATGACGTAACCCCAAAGGGTCTTTTTGCTCCATACAGCCCAGACTGTGGGACATTAGGGGGCGGTGACATGGAGAGGTCACCGTGGTAAAGAGAAGATCAGTGTGTTACAGTAGTCAGCTGAAACACCTTTACGTTACCTGGGGGCGATCACTCTCCACCCATTTCCTACCTCTGAGGATTTCGGTCTCATACCGTCACCCTCCCATGGACACATTTATAGGCAGTTCCTGTTTGGGGGGAGGGGCCAAAGTTAATACCCGACGACAAAACCCTTTCTTTACATAGCCTGTTATTCTGGTTACATAATGGAATCTCAACAACAGTAAAACTAAACAGTACTCCTTATGCCTTCACTCTGCCAAGGTGGGGTTCGGTTGGCTTGCATTGGGTGATGGGTGCAGATTATGCAATGCAATCCTCCCACCCATTTTTAAAGCCATTCTAAACAGCATGATGAAATGAACTTCCCCGTAAGGAACTTGCTACAGGCATGCCTTGTCTGAGGCGGGTTGGGACTGGACTGCATGATAAAACTAGAAGTCAAACATCTGAACGAGCTAACACCTCCCGAGCCGCATAAACAGTGAAAAATCCTCTTACACTCAGGCCCACGGTAAGGCCAGTAAAAATTTGATTGTTTCTCATCACAATATTTTGGAAAATTGGCACAGATGGCAGAACAATTTTCAATATCATTTCTGGCTATATTTATGATAATGTCACCTTCTGTCACTATTTCTGACAAAAAATTAGTGAAACAATGAGTTATGATGTGGGTGGTAAAAATCATGTCCAGATATCTGAAGAGGAAAACGTGTCTTATTTATTTATTTATTTGATTAGTATATTTTGCCTTACTCAAGAATATTTCCAACGTACAGGCTGAAGAGGAAGCCAGCATGCGCTGGACTTGAACTCGAGAGTGACTGCATTTGTGAGAGGCTCCTGGGTCACTGTGCAATGCTGGCACGCTAACCACGGAGGCCCCCAGAGGTGATGAGATTCATACCTCTCTAGTCTAGCGTTTGACCTGACTCTCACTGTCATGAGTTATTTTCATTGTTGTTTCACATGACACTTTCCTGAAGAGTTTTTCACTTGCACAACGATGGTGGTTTACATGTGGAGGAACCTGGAGTGAAACGGCGGGTAAACCACCAACCTTTGGCAAGTAACTGACTACCTTCCCTCTAACTATGTACAGATCAGTACACTTTATTGCTAGGAGATTTACATGTAAGGGATCTTAAAGGTTAGAAACATTGGACTACGCAAATGACCACATGAACCTTATTCATCAAAGCCCCAAAAAGAAGTGAAATGAAAGATTTCTCATATTCCCTGCCTATGGCCGGTATTGAACCCACACCTCGTGTGTCCCAGCAGCTGTAGGAGCATCTTAATCACTGGGTCATGACTTGCTCCCTATCACGGTTATTACGTCAGTTATGTAAGCAAATCTCCATCAGTGAAAGCACACTGCAATACCATGAAGGCACAGTTTAATGTCCATTGAGACGGAGCTGTGGGGTGAGGTGGGTGTGGCCATGTATGTTTTGTGTGTGTGTGTGTGTGTGGGGGGGGGGGGGTAGTGGGGGGGAGGGGGGTGTTGAGGGCAGCAGCAGTAAGCTACTTGACCTCACACATCTTCAAACTGTTAGTGTGCCTCCTCTACCTGTCCAGTTACATCAGAATGAAATGCTCAGGAAGTGAGACTGCTGGAGGAGGGGACGGGGGGGGGGGGAGTGTAACAGTAGTAAGTTACCTGAGAAGCTCCACCTCTTTAGGCTGCAGGTGTGCCAGCCCAAACTATCCAGTTACATCAGCATGACACCTCAATACCTGTTCAGGTAGCTGCATGTCTAGTGAGGGGGAAGGGGGAGTGGTTTACCAGCAGTAAGCTACCTCAGAGGTCACACGTCTTCAGGCTGTAGGTGAGACTGCCATGGACAGTGATAGTAACAGTAAGCTGGTAGAAGTAACACCTTCCCAGTCTAGGGGTGTGACTCAACCTAACATTACCTTGCATCATAAAACCTCACTTTCAGAAAAGAACTTCCCAAACTCCAAGGGGGCGCACAAAAGTAACAGCACAGGTACGGTCATGCAGACATCAGGTGGGAGAGAGCAACAATCACACAGTGGTGAATGGAGCCAATTGTCACGCCTCCTGAACTGTCTTATTTCTGACCAATCACACTGCCCCCGAGTTTTATCTTTTGCATGATGGCTTAAGATGGCTGCTTCCTGTTTTAAGTATATAGGCCACAGCCAATCAATTTAATACCGCGGTCATGTGAGAGCTCTGACCCATCAACAACAAACAACTCCAACGACATCTGCACACAGAATTTTCTAGAACAAGATTTTAAGAACAACCCTATGAATAACCATATTCTGTAAGATTGCCCAGCTGTTACTTGTAGAGACCATGTGATAGCCTTAGTAACGGACAGCATGGGTGACAAAAATAGTCCTAGAGGGGCCTCTGTGGCTCAGTTGGTTAACGCGCTAGCGCAGCGTAATGATCCAGGAGTCTCTCACCAATGCGGTTGCTGTGAGTTCAAGTCCAGCTCATGCTGGTTCCTCTCCAGCCGTACGTGGGAAGGTCTGTCAGCAACCTGCAGATGGTCGTGGGTTTCCCCCAGGCACTCCCGGCTTCCACCCACCATAATGCTGGCTGCCATCGTATAAGTGAAGTAATCTTGAGTACGGCGTAAAACACCAATCAAATAAATAAAATAGTCCTAATGTTGTTGGAAAGGAAAATGCCCAGTCTTGAATCGCTGTCAGCAATTGTGTATTCACTGGATTTGTATAATTTTCAGCTTCATAGATATTCTGAGAATTTCTGAGCTTAAGTGATGTTTTTTTGTACAATCAGGGTTGATAATGGAGTAACAAACACAGGCCGTTTCCCCTGAGCTTTAACTTGGGGTGGCCATTTTGTTTTCAACCATACTCAGCCAATCAAATGATCTCCACCTTCTGGTCTGTCTTACAGAATACCATTTTCTGTTAAACTGCTGTCACGGCTGGAATGGTTTTGTGACTTACACTTACAAATACAATCAATTTCTGATTCACTTCATACACATACTATTCCTGGCCATGATTTATTAGCAAGGTGATGTACATGTGTAAATATTAACGACACCGTCTGAATGTTCACGTACAAGCGTTTCATTGACAGACTGCGTGCAGTCTCAAGACAGCTCAAAGCCTAGAAAGTTTGACCCCAGAAATGAAATCTATAATGTCACAACGCCATGGACTCAGAGCTCAAAATTCCATGCAACATACTGGTCTGAGGTCAGTGGAATGTCGGACCAGCCAGTATACTTCAACAAGCACAGCCAAAACTCCATGTAACACAGGCATACTGGTCTGAGGTCAGTGGTATGTTGGACCAGCCAGTATATTTCAACAAGCACAGCCAAAATTCCATGTAACACAGGCATACTGGTCTGAGGTCAGTGGCATGTCGGACCAGCCAGTATACTTCAACAAGCACAGCCAAAATTCCATGTAACACAGGCATACTGGTCTGAGGTCAGTGGTATGTTGGACCAGCCAGTATATTTCAACAAGCACAGCCAAAATTCCATGTACCACAGGCATACTGGTCTGAGGTCAGTGGCATGTCGGACCAGCCAGTATACTTCAACAAGCACAGCCAAAATTTCATGTAACACAGGCATACTGGTCTGAGGTCAGTGGTATGTCGGACCAGCCAGTATACTTCAACAAGCACAGCCAAAATTCCATGTAACACAGGCATACTCGTCTGAGGTCAGTGGAATGTCCGACCAGCCAGTATACTTCAACAAGCACAGTCAAAATTCCATGTAACACAGGCATACTGGTCTGAGGTCAGTGGCATGTCGGACCAGCCAGTATACTTCAACAAGCACAGTCAAAATTCCATGTAACACAGGCATACTGGTCTGAGGTCAGTGGCATGTCGGACCAGCCAGTATACTTCAACAAGCACAGCCAAAATTCCATGTAACACAGGCATACTGGTCTGAGGTCAGTGGCATGTCGGACCAGCCAGTATACTTCAACAAGCACAGTCAAAATTCCATGTAACACAGGCATACTGCTCTGAGGTCAGTGGTATGTCGGACCAGACAGTATACTTCAACAAGCACAGCCAAAATTCCATGTAACACAGGCATACTGATCTGAGGTCAGTGGTATGTTGGACCAGCCAGTATACTTCAACAAGCACAGTCAAAATTCCATGTAACACAGGCATACTGGTCTGAGGTCAGTGGTATGTCGGACCAGCCAGTATACTTCAACAAGCACAGCCAAAATTCCATGTAACACAGGCATACTCATCTGTGGTCGGTGGTATGTCCGACCAGCCAGTATACTTCAACAAGCACAGTCAAAATTCCATGTAACACAGGCATACTGGTCTGAGGTCAGTGGTATGTTGGATCAGCCAGTATACTTCAACAAGCACAGCCAAAATTCCATGTAACACAGGCATACTGGTCTGAGGTCAGTGGTATGTCGGACCAGCCAGTATACTTCAACAAGCACAGTCAAAATTCCATGTAACACAGGCATACTGGTCTGAGGTCAGTGGAATGTCGGACCAGCCAGTATACTTCAATAACACAGGCATACTGCTCTGAGGTCAGTGGTATGTTGGACCAGCCAGTATACTTCAACAAGCACAGTCAAAATTCCATGTAACACAGGCATACTGCTCTGAGGTCAGTGGTATGTTGGACCAGCCAGTATACTTCAACAAGCACAGCCAAAATTCCATGTAACACAGGCATACTGGTCTGAGGTCAGTGGTATGTTGGATCAGCCAGTATACTTCAACACGCACAGCCAAAATTCCATGTAACACAGGCATACTGGTCTGAGGTCAGTGGTATGTCGGACCAGCCAGTATACTTCAACAAGCACAGTCAAAATTCCATGTAACACAGGCATACTGGTCTGAGGTCAGTGGTATGTCGGACCAGCCAGTATACTTCAACAAGCACAGTCAAAATTCCATGTAACACAGGCATACTGGTCTGAGGTCAGTGGAATGTCGGACCAGCCAGTATACTTCAATAACACAGGCATACTGCTCTGAGGTCAGTGGTATGTTGGACCAGCCAGTATACTTCAACAAGCACAGTCAAAATTCCATGTAACACAGGCATACTGCTCTGAGGTCAGTGGTATGTTGGACCAGCCCGTATACTTCAACAAGCACAGCCAAAATTCCATGTAACACAGGCATACTGGTCTGAGGTCAGTGGTATGTTGGATCAGCCAGTATACTTCAACACGCACAGCCAAAATTCCATGTAACACAGGCATACTGGTCTGAGGTCAGTGGTATGTCGGACCAGCCAGTATACTTCAACAAGCACAGTCAAAATTCCATGTAACACAGGCATACTGGTCTGAGGTCAGTGGTATGTTGGACCAGCCAGTATACTTCAACAAGCACAGCCAAAATTCCATGTAACACAGGCATACTGGTCTGAGGTCAGTGGTATGTTGGACCAGCCAGTATACTTCAACAAGCACAGCCAAAATTCCATGTAACACAGGCATACTGGTCTGAGGTCAGTGGTATGTCCGACCAGCCAGTATACTTCAACAAGCACAGCCAAAATTGCATTTTACTAGCAATTCGCTCTGTGAATATGTAAGTATGCTTGGGGTTTATCATCATGCTTAACAATTTTTCATTCATATGAAGACAAGGAGTCATCAGGTGTGCACACAGATACTATGTCTTCTTGTGGCATGGCCAATCCATATCGCCACTGAAGTATCAGGCTGAAGACACCAGACATGACACCCCACCAAGTCACATTGTACCGACACAGGGCTAACCAGTCATGTATCCTTGCTCTAACCTATCAGTGTTGAGCGCCAAGCGAGGCAGCAACAAATACCATTTTTAAAGTCTTTGGAAAGACCCAACCCGGGTTTGATCCCCAGGTCTCTCGACTTCCGAGGCAGACACTTTAACCATTAGGACACCAAAGCGGTCTGCACTCTTACAAGATAAGTTCTCTTACAATCTTACTGCTGTGCAATTATAGCCATGAAATGCCTCGCTTTCTGCCAACATATTTCAGTGTCCTTTCCAAAATTACCATGCATGAGTTTTGTCATTATGCATTTTCATCTACAAGAATGTCTTGACTTAATGGCAATGGTTTCTACACTGTCCTGTGACAACCAATCACAACAGAGTATAACGCCAATAGTTCTCAGAATGCTTGTAATAACAAAGTAAGCAATGAAACATAATAACAAAGTAACCAATGAAGTAAAATAACAAAGTAACCAATGAAACTAAAGATTACTTTTCTATCATCCAATCCCGGTCCATTGCAGAGATGTGTACGTCACACTGTCTTTCTCAGTGTCGAACGAGCAAATCAGAACAGTTTTTTTAACATTTGACCCCAGACGTCCCATGGCAACCACATCCATAGCGGCCATCTTTTTATGATGCGGGATGCAAATGGCAATGAAAAACGCGTGGTACCTTGATGGATCACCTGGATGAATAAAAACAGAATAAAATGTTTTGTTAGACTGAGATACACACTGGCGTTTTATCTCTCCAGAATTTCTTTAAATGTGTGTTACAGCAATGCCTGCTTTGCAGACTTCAAAAAATCGATACCATTATAAAAATTTGCCACCTGTGACCTTACTGACTGGAAAAAAATCAGTTGATGCCACACATCTATCTTTCACAGATATGTTCCAGATTAGAGACAAATGGACGACAATTGAATCTGAACTCCAAACCTCTACATTTCTGATTCCACAAAACATTCAGAATCTTAGTGACATTTGTGAGCTGATAACAATGTGGCCAAAGTTTACAGTTAGACAGTGAAATGGAGTCTTTTATAATAAATATACATTATTTTATAAATATTTTTAATATTTTTATTTGGGCTTTTGTGTTTCTCTCCATGTTAGTTTCTCAAATTGAAATATCTATACTGAGATATTTATATCTAAATATTATTATCATTAGCCTGAATCAAACCCCCCCCCCCACTACTGACCAATGATATTTTTTCAGGATGGCCTTTAAAAAGTGACTGGCTCAGATCTCTGCTAAAATTTTGACAGGCTCTGGTTTTAATGATTACGTGGTTACTCTGTGATAGGATTTGCAAACTTATCCCACACCCCAGATAAAATACTCCTGTCATCATTGGACAGGAACGGTCACCTATGGGACGTGTATATTCCTGTATCCTGCAGCAGATACCATATGTGTCTGTTGACAGGGTTATCTCCCTTTGTTTGGCTGTAGCAACAATGACGATGCTGAAGTGACTGACCTGTACACTGGCCCTCTGCGCTTATTTCATAGGATTTCTGGGGTAACATATGTATAGGGGGAATTCGTTACACAGTTACTGACTGTCAGGATACAACAATATAGGGTGTTAGTAACCGTCCTACTAGGAGAGGCCATGTTACAAAGTTAACTCGTCGTTGTTTTCCCAGCAGAACAAAGGGACATAACCTAGTCATGACACATACACATCGGCATGCACTGCAGGATACGGAAATATATACGTCCCCTATGTGACCATTGCTGTCAAAGAAAAAAAACACAGTATTTCATCTGATGTGGGCTAAGTTCAAACCTAAAGTATTTCCTATTATGCCATTTAGCCTAGCTGTAATGTTATTGTACCATATGTCCGCTTTGAGGTCAAAACGTTTTGTCTTTCACTCGGTTCTAAGAGCTCAAAACACCTAGAATCCAGATGTCTGAAATACTGTCCCGTCCACATCATGTTACTTAGTTTGGTTTCATACAGATTATTTCATAGGCCGTATTGACAGCTTATTTGTACGTCCAGTTAGAATGGAGAAATGTAGCAATCAGAAGAGACTGCATAGAGAATGAATGGAAGTAATTATGAAATTAATTACCTGACTAAAATAAACATATGTATACACAAGTTTAGATCATAGGGTGGGAGATGTACGCTTAGTTTCAGGGAAATAGGTTCAAGACTGTATGGAGAGCTGCGAAACAGAAAAGATGACCTCAAACTGAGCCCAGATCATCACAAAGATGACTTTTGCATCATGCAAATATTCCAAATTTCAGAGTCATAAATGATTGACTGTTGTATTTTATTCACTTCCATGTTGTTTAACATAGATATAAAATGGGATCTTGTACATTTCACGCCTATAAGCCATAATGGATGACCTCAGTTTTTGTCAAGGTCATCACTCTGATGGCATTGAGCCAGAAATCCCCCTTGCTTCTTCCTGGAGAATCAAACCTGCTAGCTATTTGCGATTCCACCCAATCTTTCATCAATGCTACAGATGATTTGACTTACCAGGGTACACCAGAAAATCTCCACCAAACTTGCAGCCTGATGTCAGAAAATAGCCTCTCTCCCACAAGTCCCTGAAAACTTGACAGCGCATCACTTCCTGTTCACTTAATGGGAAATTCCACTCAACAGCGACCTCTGTCCTTTTCTCTCTCCAGGGGTTCTCTGAACAAGGGAGATAACTCACATCAAATCAAATTTGCCTATGGTTCAACACCACTTTCAAAGAGTAGATTATATGTCCGTGTCTCATTGCTACAAGATGGTCTAAATGCTTGGTCACATTCATAGTGCTGCCTCACTGTAACACCATGCTGAAGACATCAGAAAAGAAATAACCTACATTTTTTGTTGGAGTTTGTCTTATAAATGTAAGATACAGTGCACAAATGACTTTATTCCAAACCACTAAAAGAAGCTTCGTTAAAGATTTTTCGTGGTGTGCAATATGCAATATGACAGTGCATAAAAAACAATGTGTATCAAAGTGTATCTAAGGTTTAGATTTGTAACCCTAATCACTGCTCGAAGAGAAAGGAATGAATGTACGGCTGCAAGAGCACCAAAGGCAAAGGTGTTTACAATCTGAATGGTGTTTTACGTCGTACTCAAGAATGGTTCACATATACGATGGCGGCCAGCATTATGGTTGGAGGAAACTGGACAGAGCCCGAGGGAAACCCACGACCATCCGCAGGTTGCTGACAGACAGACAGTGGTTTTCATCCTACACCTGGTGTGCCTCACAACTTTGGTAAAGTATCTGGTGTGCTTCGCAGTTTTAGTCCAGCAAATGGTGTGCCTCATGGTTTTAGTCCAGCACCTGGTGTGCCTCATGATTTTAGTTCAGCACCCTACTAGACTCCACACATGACACTAGACACCATGTGAAATCAGACATCACACTAGACACCATGCATGACACTAGGCACCACACATGGCACAAAACACAATACATGACACTAGACACTACACATGGCACTAGATACCAGATCAGACACTAGACACCACATCAGACACCCGACATCCCACATAGCTAAAACATCATACCACTGAGCATCAAAAACATCATCACGATAAATACTTCTTTGCTCACCCAGCTGAATGGATTGAAGGATCCATTTTACATGACACTAGACACCACACATGGCACTGGAACCCATACATGACACCAGACACCCAAGTGTTCACCCTGCTGAATGATTTGAAGGATCCATTTTACATGACACTAGACACCACACATGACACTAGACACCATACATGACACTAGACACCCTAGTGCTCACCCAGCTGAATGAATCGAAGGATCCATTTTACAGTTTTACAATCCCATGAAACATGAATAAAGGCTTACCTGTGAACAACTGCACCATTGTATGGTCAGTGGAGATCGCTGGTATGTTCACACTCTCAACATCAAAGCTGACTTCCTCCTCCTCTTCTGCCGTACTTCCTGACTCTTCATAGCTCTTCTGCGACTCCTTTAGTTTCCTCTTCTTGGCCTTCCGCCCCTCAAGAATTTTTGGAAGGTGTCTGCGCATCTCTTCTCTTCTTTCTTCCCTGTACATCTCAATCTACAGTGATCATTAGAAAGGCGAACGAGGTATAATGCTCTGTTACAATATACAGTTTGATTTGAATTACCGATTAATGGAACGCCTCACGAATATTTCAGTTCTATGTTTTTTATTTATTTATTTATTTCATTAGTGTTTTATGGCGTACTCAAGAATATTTCACTTATACGATGGCGGCCAGCATTATGGTGGGTGGAAACGGGGCACAGCCCGGGGAAACCCACGACCATCCGCAGGTTGCTGGCAACCCTTCCCATGTACTGCCAGAGAGGAAGCCAGCAGGAGCTGGACTCGAACTCACAGCGACCGCATTGGTGAGAGACTCCTGGGTCATTACGCTGTGCTAGTGCGCTAACCAACTGAACCACGGAGGCCCCTCCATATTTTTTAGGCCAATGGTTTCTCCCTGTGCAGCCATATGTATGTGACATTAACTTACTGTACTTATTTATTTATACTTATATTTATTTATTTATTTGTTCAATGCTGCGCTTAAAAATTTTCTGCGAATGTGGGTGGAGGAGCCCTGGAATGACAAATTTCCTGACTTTGTGTCGCAGCCAAAACACATGAATTGCTAAAGCGGCCGCATTAACAAAGAGGCCTGATGGTCAGAGCAAGCCAAAAACAAAAAAAAAAAACATCTACAACAGTTTCTATGTAGGCCAAATCCTATTCTCCAGAAGACGTTTTTATCAAAAGTTGAAGATAAGCGGAAATTAATGACATTATTATTTTGTAATCGCACTGGATTTTTGACTCACCTGTTCTTGATGTTGATTTCTCCGAAGCTCCTGAAAACAGCTCACCTGTGCAGGTTTGGGTGACATCAAAGGTTTGGTGTCATCTATCAAGCGACAGACACCTAAATGCAGAGCAGAAGATGAGTCAATCACATCAAAGATGGCTCAAGTTGATAGATAATTGATAATGGTAGCACCAAATCAAAGTTTTAGGAATAAATGAATCAAGACACCTGCCTTATTTATTGTGCTTGAGACCTCGTTGGCTGTGTCAGGTTAAGAGTTCCGTGGTAGATTGTTAAACACCATAGGTAGATTCCAAAAAGCCATATTTGACTTTAGTCAAAATTTGAACTACGATCACAAAATTTATTTTTCAGCTTTAGAAGTTAAAATTTTGTCCACCTCACCAGTATTAGCTAAAGACAAAAGATTCCAAATTTCTACTTCAAGAACCAAAAACTAAGCACTGTAAAGAGATTCTAAATTTTGACGTGAGTCGGAAACGGGTATGTGGAATCAACCAGAGCTGTATGATAAATAAACCCCACCATAAAAATGAAACATTTAAATGTATTTAACTGAAAAAAATTTAACTGAAAATATCAACAAGCATTTTTTAACAAAATTTTTACCCATCCACCATCATTTTTTGTATTCCTTTCACCTTAAAAAGAAAATACAGAGCTTGTGGCCAGTGTCTTTTCCAACTGTCAAATTGATAATTCGAGATTTCAGCTACTGTTCTCACCTGTCTCTAGTAGCAGTGAAGCTTCCTCCTTCATCAGCTGTAAAGGTATGCCAAGGTGCGCATTCTGACGCGGCAGACGAGGAAGGCACCCGACAAGAGTCCCGACAATACGGTGACGTTCTCGCAAGGTACACACATCTGAAATGCAAAATGAAAATTTTGATGGTTCATCAGTGTTAGGTATCATATTATTACGGAGCTTACCAGCTGGGGATTTGAACCAGCGATCACTGGGTTACCAGTCCACATTTCTAACACCAGACTAAAGGGAAATTCCTTCCCTCCCGGAGGTTGATGGCGCTTACATATCACCTGTTACAATACAGAACTGAAAAGTAAGGTTAAACAAGAGATTTCCAACAAAAGTCTTTAATACATCTATATACTAGAAAATTAATTATAGATTTTTTTTATTACCTGTTAAAAATAGTGGATGAGGTGCATCACTAAAAATGCACAAAAGTTTCTCCATTTTACATGCATTGCGATATGAAATGGCTCCTTAAGATTTCTGTCTCGACATGTGCGAATTACTATTTTATACTTAGAATATATCAAGGTATCTTTTGGTAAAGAAATACCTCGTAGCAACATATCATATGACTAAATATCATAATAAGCGTTAATTAGGCCATTCTTAAAGTGAAAGACAGCACCTGACTAATGTTTATATCCCCTGAAAGACTACCATTCAAAGTATCTTAAACCAGCATTAAAAATTTTTTTTTTAGTTCTTTGTCAACGCAGTAAAAGTTTAGTGATTGTAGTACAACAAGATTCATGTTTAATTCTGAAACAAATGGAAATAAATCTAGTCACCACTGAGGCTGATGTAGGCATTGGACTGTTCAGTTTTGTGGTGGTGGCTTCTAAGATGAAGCAGTGCTGACGTCAGAGAAAGCAATTCAGCTTGAACACAGCATTTCAATGATTTTATTGTATTTGATAAAAGACATGAGAAAAAATCATCCCTTGTAAGCAAGAAAGACGAAGGAGCAAAAGCTAAATTCTTCAATTCTTATAAATTTAGAGAAAAAAAATTACGGCATAAGATTTCATTAATTTTAAGCATTGTCCAGTGAAATACTGTCTTCTTGTTTCCATCAACCTTCGGCATCCCTAATGAGTTTTTCACTCACTCTGACTTGTTATTTAGGAACTTCTGACTAAACTGTAAAATGAACGACAAAAAATGTATCTGTATAATTTGAACAGCGTGTCTAAGTAGGCCTAGGGTCTGCTGGGGAGATGAATGCAGTTTGGACGGTATGCTACTGACTGGCATAATTTGCGATACCATTGTTGCACATTATGCGGCTTGCAGTTTGGACCGTATGCTACTGTCTGACATTATTTGCGATACCATTGTTGCACATTATGCGGCTTGCAGTTTGGACCGTATGCTACTGTCTGACATTATTTCCGATACCATTGTTGCACATTATGCACCTTGCAGTTTGAACGGTATGCTACTGTCTGGCATAATTTGCGATACCATTGTTGCACATTACGCAGTTTGCAGTTTGGACCGTATGCTACTGTCTGACATTATTTGCGATACCATTGTTGCACATTATGCGGCTTGCAGTTTGGACCGTATGCTACTGTCTGGCATAATTTGCGATACCATTGTTGCACATTACGCAGTTTGCAGTTTGGACCGTATGCTACTGTCTGACATTATTTGCGATACCATTGTTGCACATTATGCGGCTTGAAGTTTGGACCGTATGCTACTGTCTGGCATAATTTGCGATACCATTGTTGCACATTACGCAGTTTGCAGTTTGGACCGTATGCTACTGTCTGACATTATTTGCGATACCACTGTTGCACATTATGCGGCTTACAGTTTGGACGGTATGCTACTGTCTGGCATAATTTGCGATACCATTGTTGCACATTACGCAGTTTGCAGTTTGGACCGTATGCTACTGTCTGACATTATTTGCGATACCATCATTGCACATTACGCAGTTTGCAGTTTGGACGGTATGCTACTGTCTGACATCATTTGTGATACCATCGTTGCACATTACGCGGCTTGCAGTTTGGACGGTATGCTACTGTCTGAACTGTACTGTTCGCAACCTTCTGGGAAGAAGAGTTCTACCGGAAATGTACGAACTGCACTTCAGCAGTTTCCGACAGCAATTCTCCTCCTAACACAGAAGACTTCGGGACTAGTTCTTAGGCAAAGTGGAGTTGCCCACAGCGGATTTTGGTGCTGACTTTATTTATAATTTATCAACTTGTGGTACATGTTAGAATTTTTTTATGGCATGCACCTGCAAGGATATACATACTCTTTTCAATGGCATTTGATTAATATTTAAATTTTCTTCTTCTTTAAATGTAGGGAGTCTTTGGTCGTTGACCACTAATATCTAATAAAATGCAAGTAACATCGCCTTCAGTAACTCTGCTTAAGCCATAGTGTTAGTATGGTCTCTCGCAGATAAAGTGTATTGCACCGGTAACATGCGAGACCATTTGCCAGCTATCACACTCGAAGCTCTCACATCTGCTCTGGTTTTACTTTCTGGGCTGTATGTCATTCACGTTAATACATTTTAACTAGTATTTAATTTTAAAAAAAAAACTTAATATAACACGTGAAATTTGAAGATGTCTGTCATAACGTCTATCACTTGTTCAGTGTTGCTAAATCCAACATAGACATTTCAAATTTTGACCAAGTGAAAATAGTTTTATTTACTGTGAATGAAAGTGGAAAGCTCTATTTATATAAAATCCTGCTATGATCTCACTTAACACTGTACTCATACCATTGGGATTCCATACAAATATATTTCCATGCGCAAGAAATAAACAGATTTTCTGCTTTTCCTGTAAAATTTCGTCTTGAGGTGTGATGGAATCATCCGCAGACATCTTTCCACGGTGACAGTTTATCGCCATGTGCGATAAACAAAGGGACATAACTTTGCGCTACGGTAGTGATGGACTTCATGCAATATTTTCAATGGGCGATCAAAAAAAATAGCAGTTTACAGCTTATCTGAAAGATATTTTGCAGAAAACCTGTTGTTTAACATTTCTGTTTAGTCGTATGATATTCAAGATGTATTTATCTCTGAAAATTACAGGCGGTAGCTCCCGAAGTACACAAGCTGTGCATCGTGCAAAATCCAGTCACGTGATTTAAATACCCGCGGTTTGGTATCACGTGGTGTAAATCCGCGGGAAATAGGGCTTTGTTGCTGGTGTTGTGTGGAGAAACGTGGAAGCAGTGTTAAACAACTTTCTGCCGATTTACCCATCAAAATGAATGAAGAAGTAGATCAGAGATTGAGGGACATTCAGCGAGATTACCTGGACTTCTTGGATGACGATGTAAGATGTTTTACGGTGTACTTTTGAGTCGTTTATTCACGCAATCACGATTTCAGCTCTGCATACACTCATTATGTTATGAATTTCACGAATCTCAAATCTTGATAACGTCTCCAGCTGAAATCGTGGTTTTTCAGCTGAGTTAGAGTCTAATGTTGAGATCCATTTTACAGAAGGGTTTTTTTTTTTGTGGAAAGATGACATACCTCGTATACAAAGTACAATACATGGCCTTACTTTCTGGTATGGCCACCTGTTTAAGAAAGGATTTATCTATGCTTTAGCATAACTAACGTACGTACCATCGTCACAAATTCTAGCCGGCTCAAAGCTAGCCCTGGATGACAACGCCAAGCTCTTCTATATGTGAACTGACATTCGCGTAGTTATGGCATGGTCCCCTTAACCCTGGTGGGAAGAATTGTAAAATTTTGGAAGACAGTTGATTACTAACCAACACACAGAGTCAGTATGGGTCAGTCGTTTGGTATCCAACTGCCTGGCAGTGCATGCATGCCATGTAGATGGCAGCCATTTCGTAAATGACAAGTGAGCAGAGATGCTGGACTTTAATAAATATGGACCCATATTTACCTTTGGAATGATCGACACCTCAGGGTTTTAACAGTCAGGTGCTCTAGGACCTTAAGCATTGTAAAGTAGTGAGTAGATTGGTGTGGTAGGTTAATAATCAACTGTTTTCCAAAATTTTACAATTCTTCCCACCGGGGAGAAGGCAAGAGTGTACAAATATCAAAAAGAGCATGGCGTAGTCATTCATAGTGTAAAGTAGGGAGTCCGTCCCTACACCTTTAAATTGAGGCCCTATGTAGCTACAGCTGTGTACCACATGAAGCAGAAACACTGGATATTCGGTCTGCAGTCATATTATCCCCTCATCGCTGCTGTAACTCTCTAGGAACAAAATATTTCCCACTCACTCACGGGAAAGAAAACACAGGCCCTCATGTCACTTACACAAATCAACTTCCATTCACGGTACAGGATCCACCAGTGACAAAAGTGTCAAAGGTCTTCTATCACACTGAATTTGGTGATTCGTTAGTCCAAGATTGCTCTGACATTAGGTTAGGCAGAAGCCAAGTATGGCCCAAACCTACATCAGAGCGCGCTTCATTTAAAAACCTGATGCATTTGCTGCAGCGTTTGAGACAAAAATTACCCATGAAATACATCTCCACGTCCTGGAGTTTGCAGGCACTTGTGATTCTTATATTCTTATGCGTAGATTTATTGCAAGCACAACATGTACCTGTTATTTCCTAAGCTGCGTGGGTCCGAGATTCCTTGCTGATGCTCAAAGCGAATGGCTGCACTCAAAATATTTGACAAGGGCAGGTAACTGCATCAGGCTTTTAAGGGGAGTGCACTCTGACGTTGGTCTTCAGTAGTGGCTGTCTATATGGTCAAAGTACGGAGCCGATCTCAGCAAGTCACACAGACTGTGCAAGTGAAAAGTTCATGCTCATGTTCAACAGCAAATAAACAGATTTATAAAGTACTGTGCACAGATCATAGAAGTGGCTCTGTTGGTTGCTGGCTCTGCACAGAAATGGTTCTGAGAAGTGAAGATTGAATGGATTTAGGTTAGTTCGAGGTTGCTGAGAGGATAGGTTTGGCAAACATTTTGTTTGGCCGAGTATGGGCCCAAACCAGTGTCAGCACAATCCATTTCAATACCCTAATGTACTTAACTGCCCTTGTCAAATATGTCAAAGGTGTACAAACCTAATGTTTGGACAATCTCTGTCAAGATTTACATACAGGTGAGCATTGCTGATGAATTTCTCTTTTGTTGTTGCCGTTACAGGAAGACCAGGGTATTTACCAGCAGAAAGTGCGGGATATGATCAGCAACAATGAAATTCGTCTTGTTGTCAATATCAACGACTTGAGGAAGAAAACCCCCAAGAGAACTCAAAGGTGAAATATTTGCTGTTTGACAAGTCTGAACTATCAAAGAGGACTGGTAAAGTAGAACTGAAGTAAAAAAAATTGATGGATTCAAATTTTTATATTCACCAATACTGGCACTGTATTTACCCAGTAATTCACTCAAAGTGTGTACTCCTGGGCAAATAAAGCTCATAAAATGTGTCGAAACCTAAATTTTTTTCGAGTAAATTCTTTAAAAAAAAAACCCTTAAAACTCTGAGAATTGTGTAAAATAAGTGACTTAAATGAATTAAATGACTTAAGTTACTTGAATGAATTAAATGAACTGCCCTTAAGCTTACATGGATGATGTGTGTTTTGCAAAAGTGGGTTTTCATTATATGTTTACATTTCATTTCAGTTTGTTAAATGAAGGTTTTGAAGAAATGGTTGCGTTCCAGCGTGCACTGAAGGAGTTTGTCGCCTCTGCGGATCCAGTGTACAGCAAACAGCACGAGGAATTCTTCGTTGGGTTTGAGGGAAGGTCAGTGTTTGAAAAGCTGAAATATCTAGGTATCCTAGACCATCTTAAAAAGTTATCTGTCTTCTTTAAAAAAAAAATTCAAAGAATTACAGTAATTTATCGTGAATGACGTGAGACTTCCTTATCCTATCTACATGGGATTATCTGGAATAGGGATTAAAAGCTCACTTTTCTTAACCAAACTGCCAAGGTTAGAGATAAAAGATCATTTTGATACTAAATGAGTTTGACTGATTCAACTGTTTTATGGTGAAGAACCGGCAAGGTAATGGGGTGTTGGGGGGGATTGTCTTGTGTGTCGTTTTGGCTTTTAATGTTTCACAACTTTCTAACATTTGAAGTCTAAAATTTGTAATCACAGTTTTGGATCCAAGCATGTGACACCGAGGAGCCTGACCTCGACTTACCTTGGCAACCTGGTGTGTGTGGAAGGAATTGTCACCAAATGTGAGTTGGTTGTCATGGAAACTTAATACTGGAATTGTGGAGTCCTAATAAAACATGAACTGTCACAACTCCAACGCCATTAGTCGTAATCATGGATTGCCCGGATCCTATCCATCATGTAACCATAGAAACTGAGAAATGTGATTCAGTTCTGGCCTTCAGACAGCGGATATGTAGATTTTCTCTCTCTTGGGTGTTCTTGGGTGGGCCTTAAAACCTGTGGATGGTTGTGGGCGTCCAGAGCCCGGTTTCCTCCTACCATAATGCTGGTGGCTATTGCTTAAGTGAGGCATTAAAACACCAATCATGTAAATAGTTAAATCATGGGGCCTTTGTGATACTAGGCTGTTAATGACACTCAAGCAGTTGTTTGCACGTACGTTCTGATGTTCATTGAAGACGACTTATTTCCAGCCTATGTGGATGCATATCTGTATTTTACATGTGGGAAAGTTCATCAGTGACTTCCGAGTGTAGGTGGTTCTATCCTGCACACTACAGTCTCTTTAACTGCCATAGCACAAGTCAAACAATGTAAGAATAGCAAACAACAGTCAAGCAGATAAAGAATTGATGTTTTTGTCAGGTTCTTTGGTACGTCCGAAAATAGTTCGCAGCGTTCATTACTGCCCGGCCACGAAGAAAACGACAGAGCGACGGTACACGGATATGACATCCCTGGACCCATTCCCGTCCACGGCAGCGTATCCAACTAAGGTAAGGCAAGCAATGTGTCAGCTTTACAGTTCTGCTAATTAAAGAAAAAACTGTGCTATTTGTTCATATCTAAAAGTGCCTCTGAAGATATTTAAAGCGATGCCTGCAGTGAAGATATTACCACAGTTTTCTTAGCTCAGCAACCTGCGGATGGTTGCGGTTTGCAGGGTTTCCTCCCACCATAATGCTGGCTGCCGTCATGTATTAAAGTGAAATATTCTTGAGTAATACACCAATCAGGTAAATAAAGTTACAATAGTTGGTAGTGATGCAGCAGTTTTGTTTTTTTTATTTACATTCCTGCCCTTAATGGTGATAAAATTGGTTACAGGATGAAGATGGAAATCTGCTGGAGACAGAATTTGGGTTGTCAGTGTACAAAGATCATCAGACATTCACCATTCAGGTAAGGAGAGAGTGGGGTTAGGGTCACCTTGGGGAATGGCATATCGGGATAGGTAACCATTAACAGTTAGTTAATGCTTAAAGCGGAACTGCAAAGATTTGTTATCTGAAACTGAGAATTATCAAAGTAGATACAAGTTGATGGTATGACCTTTTCTAATAAATTTTTAGCTGACCTGTACAAAGAAGTAAAAGCAGAGCTTACGTCGTGCCGTGAGCGTCCGCATCCAATAACAGGGAAAGCAATGTTAAAACAAAATGTTAGGGGCTGTGTTGTAGGTATTGAGCTCAGGGTTTTCATACATGTAAAGCAGAATAAAACAAGGGGGGATATTTAGGGATCCCGTTCTCCCTAGCAAGGGAGTTAGCAAGGAAACTTTTACACCGTTCAACATAGGAGTGCCAAATTTTGCACACAAATTCTGGCGGTGAATATCTCGGGACAAATTCTCCATTTTTTTGCTATGTCACGTGGTTCGGCCGCCATATTGGATTTTGTGTAAAATCTTTAAAAATCTTCTTCTCCAGAACCACTGAACCGATCGTTTTCAAATTTGACATGCAGCTAGTAGGTCACGAGTTCTTTAAAGTTTGCAAAAATGGTTCACTTCTGGTCAAAACTCTGGAAGCTCGCCATTGGTCGAATTTGTGACGTCACAAAAAGTTCTCAAAGTTCAAATGTCCTCAACATATTCTGATGTATCTTGAGGTGCTGATTCCGAATCTGTTTGTATTTTTTGCATATCTGTGTAACTTTTTGAGATATGAGCAAAAAACTAAAAAAATTACGTAATTTCAATGGCCTTTTAATCGAGAACTATGGCAGCTAGAAATGTGCAACCTGCATGAAAATGTAGTTCAAGACACGCTCTTTCGATCATTCGTCAACGGATTTGGGCTCCGATTAATAGTTTTCTCGCTAGAAGCGTTTAAATCACAACACCGTTTTTGTTTAGAAAAAGATGGGAATCCTATTGCTTTAACATGGAGATAGATGGGGACTGGACTGGGTTTGTAGTAAATGACCTGATGCTTTCGCCTACACTGTCCGTGATCTCCCGAAACGGTTGTAGGATGACATTGATTCCAGTTTACATCTAACTCCAGTACTCTATTAGATGGCGAAGAGATCTAACTACAACAGCAAACGACGTGGACCTGTAAAAGTTAGCTTTGTTTTGCGCAGACCTCGTCCTCTTTACTATACGTTAAAGAGGCCAGGGTGATTGACAGATATGGACATGTGCCCTGGTCCAAGTGCTGACTTTCTAACGATGGCCGAGCTATCAGTGGAGCAGTGAGTCTGTGCATGGCAGGTCGTGGATTGAGATGTGAATGTACAAACTTGCTGTTACACTGGTCATGTTTTTGCCTTATTTCTTACAAATAGCTGGCTAAGTCTGACAAGGAACGACCGTTTTTCACAGGGCATAGCGCAGCATGATTAAGGTCGCCGATCTATTTGAGGGAATGCAAATGACCGGCCGACTGCCTCAATGACAAACGGTATAAGGTCGCATGGAAACTTTAAAAGCCGTGTATGTGGAACATGTGTCCTTCGAACAGAGAACATGACGGGGAAATCGTCATCAATCCGATCCGGGATCCCGGCCTAGGATCTGCTATTCGCAGATCCATTCTAGTTATTATTATTATTTTTTTTTTTTTTTTTTTCACCGACTTTGTTAGCAGCAGAACTCAAACACCGTTCAACATAGAGGTCTCAAATTTTGTACACATAATCTGGCGGAGATTTTCCAGGCATATATTTTTCATTTTTTTCTTATGTCACGTGGTTCGGCCGCCATATTGGATTTTGTGTAAAATCTTTAAAAATCTTCTTCTCAAGAACCACAGAACCAATCGTTTTTAAATTTGACATGCAGCTAGTAGGTCAAGAGTTCTTTAAAGTTTGCGAAAATGGTTCACTTCCGTTCAAAATTCTGGAAGTTCGCCATTGGTCGAATTTGTGACGTCACAAAAAGTTCTCAAAGTTCAAATGTTCTGAACGAATTCTGATGCATCTTGAGCTGCTGATTCCGAATCTGCTTGTATTTTTTGCATATCTGTAACTTTTTGAGATATAAGCAAAAAACTCAAAAAAGTGACGTAACTTCAATGACCTGTAACTCGAGAACTATGACAGCTAGAAATGTGCAACCTGCACGAAATTGTAGCCCAAGACATGCTCTTTCGAGCATTCGTCAACGGATTTGAGCTCCGATCAATAGTTTTTTCGCTACAAGCGTTTAAATCACAACACCGTTTTTTGTTTAGAAAAAGATCGGAATCCTATTGCTTTAACATGGAGTTAGATGGGGACTGGACTGGGTTTGTAGTATTTGACCTGATGCTTTCGGCTACACTGTCCGTGATCTCCCGAAACGGTTATAGGATGACATTGATTCCAGTTCCCATCTAACTCCAGTACTCTATTAGATGGCGAAGAGATCTAACTGCAACAGCAAACGACGTGGACCTTTAAAAGTTAGCTTTGTTTTGCGCAGACCTCGTCCTCTTTACTATACGTTAAACAGGCCAGGGTGATTGACAGATATGGACATGTGCCCTGGTCCTAGTGCTGACTTTCTAACGGTGGCCGAGCTATCAGTGGAGCAGTGAGTCTGTGCATGGCATGTCGTGGATTGAGATGTGAATGTACAAACAGGCTGTTATACTGGTCGTGTTTTTGCCTTATTTCTTACAAATAGCGGGCTAAGTGTGCCAAGGAACGACCGTTTTTCACTGGGCATAGCGTAGCATCATTACGGTCGCTGATCTATTCGAGGGAATGGAAATGACCGGCCGACTGCCCCAGTGACAAATGGTGTAAGGTCGCATGGAAACTTTAAAAGCCGTGTATGTGGAACATGTGTCCTTCGAACACAGAACATGAAGGGGAAAACGTCATCGATCCGATCCGGGATCCCGGCCTAGGATCTGCTATTCGCAGATCCATTCTAGTTCATTGTTGATTTCGTGTGTGCATATTAAGTACCATAAATTACTGAATTCCTGACTTAGTATGTTGTGTATTAGAATCCACAATAAACAAAATGTTGAGGGTGGTAACTCAGAAAGTACAGATCGTATTGAAGTTTTACATGCATGTAAAGCACAATTACCCAAGAGGGCTGTTTCATCGTTGATGCACTGTGTGCTTATTAATTACTATAAATCACGAAATTCACGATTTCAGCACTTTTGCAAGCGAGCTGTATGGTAGACTTACTAACATTACAAAGTCAGTACATGTAGGTTTTATTTACATAGCTCATGATTGACCAGAAATTATCTTAATTAGCTTACAAACAACATTCTTGGAAGTTGTGTTATCCAATTAGCCCCACCGGCCCGGATAGCACAGTTTGGTAGAGCGCCCGCTTCGGGACCGGTAGATCCAGGATCAATCCTTGATCGAGTCACACCTAAGACTTTAAAAGAGGAAGTTGTAACTTCCTCGCTTGGCGTTCAGCAAGAAGGGGATAGTGCAACGACTGGTTGACCCGTATCAGTATAATGGCTCGGGCGGGGCGGCTTGCTTGCCCTCGGTAAGTCGTCTCAGTGAGGCAGCACTAAATAAAAGAGCGGTGGAAATCCGTCCTGCAACAAGGAGGCACATTACACGTACATGCACCCTAATGATTCCTTCGTCGTCATATGACTGAAAAATTGTTGAGAACGACGTTAAACCCCAAGCACTCACTCACTCACTCAGTTCGATCATCTATTTTGCGTTTTCCAGGAAATGCCTGAGAAGGCTCCGGCAGGCCAGCTTCCGAGGTCTGTGGATATTATAGCGGATGGTGACTTAGTAGATTCATGCAAGGTAGGATGTCGTTGATTTATTTCATTAGGGACTAGTATTGTTCATGCACTTCAGAATTGTTCACCTATTTCACGGCAGTCCAGTTCATTAACCAAGGAGACCAGAGTAAATCACTTTCTTTCTCCGACTCCCGCTACCCTGTCTCACCTGGTGGTTGGGACAGTCACTGGGGCAGCAGTGATATTGGCCTTTTGCCACTGTATAACTGTTTTTATCTATTGTTTTGTTTTTGTTTATGAAGAACTTAGAGAAGAACAGTTTTGTACAAAATGGCTGAGTTACCTTGTACAAATAAATGTATTATTATTATTATATCTATTTGATTTGATTGGTGTTTTATGCTGTACTTGAGAATAATTCACTTGTACAACGGCGACCAGTATTATGGTGGGTGGCAACCGGGCATAGTGTTGGAGGGGGAAACCCACGGACATCTACAGGTTGCTGGAAGACCTTCCCACGTACGGCTGGAGAGGAAGCCAGCATGAGCTGGACTTCAACTCACAGCAATCTCATTGGTGAGAGACTGCTGGGTCATCACACTGCGCTAGCGCGCTAACCAACTGAGCCAAGGAGGCCCCCTATTATTAAGTGTCAAATACTATATACTGTATTTTTGGCAAAGTATAGCATTTTTCAAATGAATAATTTGATTGATTCATTCAATTTATAGTATCAGTTAAGAGTTTTGTGTAAAATTTGATTAATTTCTTCAAAAGACTGAAATGTTTGCTTTAAAATGTCATTTTAAAGTGCATTTTTTGATACCAAGCCTTTGGTGAAACACAGCACTACATGAAATATTTCATTGACTAAACGAATGTAAATTATTTGGTTAATATGAAAGACAAATACCAACCTTTCTGAAAAATGTATAGTACTGGTTTTGAACTGTGTTTTATGCCGCATTATGCAAGGTAATTATGCGATCCAGTTTGCATTTCAAGTCCAAGCTCTTTTTGTCGTCCAAGGTAAAAACAGCTCTCCTGTATCGCGGGACCTGTTTGAAATGTTATGCAAATCTTATGTAGACATTAAAGTAGCGATCACTTGTCTCGCCGTGTTCCAGAGGCATAGATCACACTTCTTACCTATGAAAACTTCTCTAGTTCACAAACATTCAGCTCCTTAATTGTCTCAATCACAAGTCAACTCTAAATGACTTTCTGCGAAACATATTTGACAGGTCCCACGATACAGCAGGACTTTTATTTAACTTTAGCGATAAAAGAGTTTCAACTACTCTATTGATTTCTAATGTTAACAATGTATAATGTCAGCTAAAATGTTTGGTTGTGTGGAATGTGTACTTGTATTGATCAGCTTTATTGGGGGACAGGATTGTTGTTTGGTATGATGTTTTTCCTGCATACATTTCACTTTGTAGATATAAATCTTCTTAACACTTCAAAAGCAATTCAAGTTGAGATTTTGTTACAAATATAGATAAAATGATGAAATTCCTGATTTTGATTCGTCTAGCCAGGTGACCGAGTTCAGGTGATTGGAAATTTCCGCTGTCTTCCTGGTAAAAGGAATGGATTCACCACTGGCACATTCAGGTATAGCACGAATCCTTAGTATTTGTGAAAATGTGTTTTTTTCTTTTTCTGTCCAGTTTTAAGTACAATACCATATATATCTATCAAAACATACTCAACAAAACTTCTGCAGTTTTTTTTGGCAATATGATGTTCAGCTGAATGGAGAACTCTTCTATTGCTTTTCTGAACACGTGTCTGTCATAGGCACTCTGTAATCAGCGTCAGGTTTTGCTTCGTCTGATTTTAGAACAATCCTGATCGCTAACAACATACAGCTGCTGAGTAAAGAAGTGGCACCCATGTTTTCTGCTGAAGATGTTGCCAAAATTAAAAAGTTCAGCCGACAGAAAAATGTGGTAAGGCTTTATTGTGGACTTTCTGTAAGTGCTTCAGATTCCTGTGTAATGATTAGATTTCAGATTACTTATTTATTTATATATTTGATTGCTGTTTTATGCCGTACTCAAGATTATTTCACTTATAAGATGGCCAGCGGTACTATACTGAAAGGAAAGTGAAAATAGCCCAGGGGAAACCCACCATCATCTGCGGGTTGCTGGAAGAACTTTCCATGTGTGGCCGGAGAGGAAGCCAACATGAGCTGGATCTCACAGCGATGGCTTAGTCTTACTAAGACTCCAGGGACATTGTGCCACACTAGCGTGCAGATTTTGAAGTGAGTCAATTTTTGCCAGGACTGGACATTTAGCTTAGATATTTAAACGTAAGTGATGAAAATAATTTAAGCATCACACCAATTATAACTTTTCACAAATGTGTGATTTACGGGATTTGATTGAAGTATTCGGCACCACTTGCTATGTCAGTCAGATAGGCCAGTATACAATCTTCATCTTTTCTTAAGGACGTATTTGATGCGTTGGCAAAGTCAATGGCTCCATCAATCCACGGTCATCAGTACATCAAGAAGGCAGTTCTGTGCATGTTGCTGGGTGGCAATGAAAAGGTTCTGGACAACGGCACGCGCATCAGAGGGTAACTCCTTAATAATGGCTTTTTTGAGTAGTATGAGTGTTACTGACGCCATATTTTTCTGTATCCTCTCCCTGAGTGAGCATGTAATTTTCCCTTTAAAAGACCCACTGAAATGCTGAAGGTTCATTCATCGGTGAAAATCCGTTTTAGAAGTCGAAGAAAGGGAGATAACTTATTTAACAGACACGGCATCGGCTGCAGTATACAGGAATATACCCATCTCACATGACTACTGCGTCTAATGAAAACTGGAGTGTTTTGTCTGATGCTGGATAAATTTTTTACTCTTTTTGTATTGGTAAGCCCAGTCATACTTATTTTCCTGGTTGTGGAAATAGAATAAATGCTTAACTGACTGACTGGTCAGTTAGTTTGCCATGTGATGACCAACAACTTGTTATCTAAATATTGTTAGGAGCTAGACATATACATACCAGTCTGTGTGACAATGGTTGTATTTGTTTACCTGTTTACTCATCTTTTTTTTGTGCTTTCAGAGACATTAATCTGTTACTGATTGGGGATCCATCTGTGGCTAAATCACAAATGTTGAGGTGAGTTCTGAAAGAATGTGATAAGAATTATTTTTGAGATGAAATACTTCAGTGCATCTGCACCAAAGGCACCAAACAACCAATGTATTCCAATGTCTGTTTTATCTCTTATCACAGATAACCTGGACGAGTAAACAAAAAAAAAGTTCAAATGTATGTCTTAAAATGTTGCCTCATATAATGGGACCACTTTGGTGGCCTAACGATTAGAGTGTTTTCCTCGAAGTTAGGAGACTCTGGATTAAAGCCGAGTCTTGTCATACCATAAACTGAAAAAATGGTACTCGTTGCTGCCTCGCTTGGCGCTTAGCACTGAGAGGGTTAGAGCAAGGAAACAGGACTGCTTGGCTCGGTGTCCGTATGAAGTGACTGGGTCCGTTGTCATGTCCGGTGTCTTCGGCACAATGCTTCAGTGGCAGCAGCACTTTGGCGGCATGGACTCGCCCTGCTACAAGAAGACCCAATATCTGTACCCACAACTATTGACCCCTGGTTGTCACACGACAGTAAAATTGTTAAGTATGACGTAAAAACCCAGGCATTCATTCCTTCATATTAATATAATGGATGTAAATTTTATGCTAAAATGTGTACATTGTTTTGATTGAATGTGTAATATGATGTCTGTTCATTGTGTATTGTATTGGTTATCTCCCCTTGACAGGTATGTCCTACACACGGCCCCACGAGCGATCCCGACAACAGGTCGAGGCTCATCAGGGGTGGGCCTGACTGCTGCCGTGACAACAGATCAGGAGACAGGTGAGTTTGTATTTTAACCTTCACGAAGATGGGTAAATGATTTTTGTGTCTTATGAATGCATCGTGGCCATCTTGATCTGCGCTTGTGTTTAGGTAGTCAGTTGCATAATAGTGTGAGAAAGATATCTCAAAAAACTAATCAAGTGAGATATTTTCATAATGTGATGAATTCTTTAAGAACCTTGTTTTTTAATTTTTTATTTTTTTATGTAACAAAAGTGTTACATTATAAGCAGGTCTGAACTATCCAGTATTTGTGGGGTTTTTTTTAGTGCGGGCATACAATTCTTGTTACCCACTTAACACAACCTGCAATTCATTTAAAAAGTGTATTAATTAGGTGACTGGAGTTCCCCTAAACCACCAACCATACAACCTTCAACCTTACAACCATACAACCACCAACCATACACCATACCAGTCTCCCACCCGCTTGGCTTAAAAATGGAGAAAGTAAACTATGCTTAATACATACACCCTTCAGACCAGCATGGGAAAATTGTTCTAGGCTTGAAACAGTAACCAGTTACCTGTCCTCGTTAGCGAAGCAGGAAAATTAATGCAATTTACAGTTTTTAACATTTTTTTCTGACATACTGGAGATAGTAAAAGAAAGAAAAAGTGAAAGCTGGACACCCTGCTCAAACAGTTCTGGCCAATCCACTGCCTGGGATGTGAGTGAGATTTCACTCGTCATTTAAACATTTCCAGGTGAGAGAAGACTGGAAGCAGGTGCTATGGTTTTAGCGGATCGCGGGGTTGTCTGTATTGACGAGTTTGACAAGATGTCCGACATTGACAGGACAGCCATTCACGAAGTCATGGAACAGGGCCGTGTTACCATAGCGAAGGCCGGAATTCACGCCAAATTGAATGCGAGATGCAGTGTGCTGGCAGCAGCCAATCCAGTCTATGGTCGGGTGAGAGGCTGTTTTGATTGGTCAAGGGATGGCATGTTGTGAAAATGTCCACTCTTATTAAAAGGCACAGTATTAATTTGTTGAGGTGTGAAGTTCATTAATTTTACTAGTTTTTCTATATGCTTTGTGTTTTTAGTCTCTATAAGTAGGCTTGACTTCTGGACGACTTAGCTTTGTTAACAGTATTTGTGTTCAGATGTGATTTATACATTAATCAATAGAGAAATACAGGAGAAAACAGAGTTGAAAGTGTCATCGTTACAAAATATCATTCTTTTATTTTCCTGCAGTATGACCAATTCAAGACACCAATGGAGAACATTGGACTCCAGGATTCGCTTCTGTCTCGTTTTGATTTGCTCTTCATCGTGCTGGACAAGGTACGAGGCTTGAAACTTGGGAATACTAAGGCCACACCAATTAATGTGTTTGTTTTGCAGGCATAATGTACCTTAGTTTTCATTGTCTGTAGAGGATATAGAAGTAAAACGGAAAAATCTTCTAATTTGTGAGAGATATGGACTGCCTCAGCAAAAGCTCCGTTAAGACTTTATTTACGAAAAGTTGTGAAAAACAGGAAAATCAGAAAAAACATTAGGATTTGTTGTATTTTAAATTCAATTTTGGATGTTTTAGTGTCAGCTCACACAATAAAATTGGTGTCTCCTAAACCAGGAAAATTCTTGTCATTCCTATGATCCAGACATGAAGGAAAACTTTGATACTTGGCCAAGAAATTTGAAACATGTATTATGCTAATTATCAGAATGTATAAATCCTTAATTTCATTGAATTAAAATCTGAGGCTGCTCATTTGTGTTGATTGCCTCGATTTTACTAAGTATTTGCCACCAGTTGCCATAGTGCACAAAACACCAATTGCCACCAGTGCATAAAACACCATTTGATGCTGTGCACAAAACACAAATTGCCACCAGTGCATAAAACACCATTTGATGCTGTGCATTAAACACCATCTACCACATTGTACAATGCCACCTTATTTAGTCTGATGAGAGGCAGTGTTTGTGTTTCAGATGGACCCAGAGCTTGACCGTAACATCTCTGATCACGTCCTCCGCATGCACAGATACCGGGCATCAGGGGAACAAGACGGTGATGGTAAGAGAAGAATTGTGGGGTTTCATTGACGTAGTTTTGGAGTAGTTTTTAACCAATCAGAGAGAGAGAGAGGAGAATTGTGGGGGTTTTTAACCAATCAGAGAGAGAGAGAGAATTGTGGGGGTTTTTAACCAATCAGAGAGAGAGAGAGGACGCATCATCTTGACTCGCAGCATTTTTTTTTTTTGTGATCTTCAGGAGAGTGACGTATATAAGAATTATTTGATCGGAGGTTTACGCCGTACTTCAGAATATTTTGCTTGTGACGGCTAAATGACCTGTAAGAAACACATGATCAGACATGATTTTTTTCCGCTTTTTCTTTGTTCAGTTTCGATTAATTTACCTGTTTTCCGCAGATTTTTCTAGCTTCCGGGGCCTACGCGGCCCCTGGACCCCGGACTTTTTGGGCTATGATAGTAAATTTCAGCTATTTTCTTGGTTCACCACAATCATGTCTGCATGATGAATATCAGCCTATTAGAAATTGGACATGTATCTTTATGGATTCAAGATGAATAGGTGAAGAATGCTACTCCTTAGTCAGGAGACCTTGGATCAAACCCGGGGTGCGTTATACCAAAGACGCTCAACTGTGCGAGGCTAGAGCTTGGAAACGGGACCCAGTTGTTAAGAAGTGTGTTAAAAGCTATGTCAGGCTTAAATCTTATTACCAGTCATGACCTAATATAAACCTAATGGGAATTCAATCCAGACTAAAGTTAATATCTGTCTTAACTACAAGGGCATTTTTGAACAACTGGGCCTAGGACTGGTTAGCCTGGTGTCAGTATAATGTTACCAGGTGGGGTGTCATGTCTGGTGTCTTGAGCATGATGCTTCAATGGCAGTGGCATGGACTGCCACAAGAAGACACAGTATACATACACACACCGCAATGACTACTCTTCATGTGTTTTGATTGGTCATGAAGTGATCTGTTGTGTTCTGATTGGTCATAAACTAATCTGTTGTGTGTTTTCATTGGTTAATAGCCTTACCATTTGGTAGCAGTGTGGATTTGCTGGCAACTAAAGATCCAAATGCTTCACAAGAAGAGGAGGAAGACACGCCCATATACGAGAAATACGACCATCTTCTCCATGGGGGGTCAAGGACTAAGAAGTAAGTTGTCATTTAACAGGGTTCAGCTGGATAAACTTGCCGACTGTGAAGGATTATAAGGCTTTTCCGATTATGGGTACAAATGTAATGGGTATAGCCGCAATGTCTTGACTATTGGGGTTCAAAAACTGTCAAAAGATTGAATTTTATTTTAAATCAGTATGAAATTTTCTGTCAGTATGTGAGAACACCTGTACGGTCACTACCATAAAAGAATTGGAAAGTTGGCCTTCCTAGATTTAGTGGTTAACCTCAGAATGTTACGAAATGCTTTAAATACTGCTTCTCCCGAATCTCATAATTTTTCTGAATTTTGCTATTTTCAGAGATAAAATTGTCAGCCGGAAATTTATGAGGAAATATGTTCACGTGGCACGAGCCCTCAGACCTGCACTAACACGCGAGGCTGCAGACTGTATCTCAGAGGAGTATGCTAAACTGCGTAACCAAGACAACCTTCAACAAGACAATATAGCCAGAGTAAGGCAGTTCGGGGAGATTTGACTAAAACTTAATATGTTTTTCTCGAACTTTAAATGCACATGTCCATAAATATTTTTCTGCTCTCTGGGGAATATAATATTTGTTTATTTATTTATTTATTTGATTGGTGTTTTACGCCGTACTCAAGATTATTTCACTTATACGATAACGGCCAGCATAATGGTGGGAGGAAACCAGGCAGAGCCCAGGGGAAACCCATGACCATCCGCAGGTTGTTGAAAGACCTTCCCACTTACGGCCGGAGAGGAAGACGGCACGAGCTGGACTTGAACTCACAGTGACTGTATAATATTTGTGATCATGATTTACCAAGAACTATCTGTGATAGGACTCCCAAATTTGGTACACACTTTCATCCCATTTCAGACATACCTGAGGATGATACACTTAAATACTGAATATGAAGGCATTAGTTGACAGATTTTGGACTTGACCATTCTCTGTTCTTAGCACAATAAAGGCATAATGTGTTTTGTAAACACTGCAGATGTCCTGTTTTAATGTGGCACAAAACATAACATAGTTATATAAAGAAGGAAATTTTCTTACAAAAACTTGGAAAAGAATCATCAGGTATTTTGGGTATCATTTTGTCGACAGTTTTCACACGCAAGAATGGGTTCAAACAGGATTTAGGTGCAGGAAAAATTCTCATTCTCTCGTCTTTTAACAGACTCAGCCTTTCACTGCCCGTACTCTGGAGACGATGATTCGTCTGGCTACAGCCGTTGCAAAATGCAGACTTAGCAAAACTGTGGATTTGGAAGATGCACAGTCTGCCTTGGAACTGATCCAGTTTGCCTACTTCAAAAAGGTAAGTAATTTGTTTGATCATGTAGGAAGATCAAATCTGTTGCCTTCAGTTGGACTCTCTTCACTTAAAAGGAAAAGACGACATATGAGTGAGTGAGTGCTTGGGGTTTAACGTCGTACTCAACAATTGATGACATATGATATAACATGACCTAAAATGTCGCCCACAAAATTTGCATTTTTACAGGCAAGTAAATGTCACAGAATATTATTTTTGGTGCTGAAAATTTCCATTTTCCAGTAGAATATCATGTCATGTTCCAAACAAACGTCTAAACACGTTAATGAAATGAACAGAACTCTCAGAACCGGGAAAAATGGGCGAGTTAGTCATGGACGAAGTCATGGTCATTTAGGGTATTTAGGAAGACGGTTGAAAACATATCTAGACAGTCACAGGACTGAACTTTGTAACTCTTATCAACTTTATATAAGGAATTCGTATGAGGAAATGGAATGCGCCATTCTAGAGCAACCGTAAACATCATGTCACGCCACCAGTACCCGCTTACTTACTTAACTGGGATTCACACAAATAAAAACTTACACTCTTTAAACTTCTTTTGACTGTTTTTGTTTTTTGTTTAACCCCTTGGAGTTTAATTCTGTGATGATAAATATACATTGAAAGAACCACAAAACAAAAACCAGACATTTGAAGTTTTGAACTGTTTACTGGCGGCCCAAAATTCTAGTAATCACAGCAAATTAGTGATTTAAACGATTTTTCAGAATTCTGCATGTTTGTCTGATGTCGAGACACCAGTTCCATAGTTTTGAGTTCAAGTCCAGCTCATACTGGTTTCCTCTCTGGATGTACATGGGAAGGTCTGCCTGTAATCTACGAATGGTCCTCAAGACATGAGCGCAATTTTCTTGAGTACAGCTTAAAACTCCAAACAAATACATAAACCGGATGTCAATAAAATTGCCTCATCTTTATCTTAACCTTCTCTCTCCCCAGGTTTTGGCACATGAGAAGAGGCGCAAAAAGAAGGCCCCGGGCACAGATGATGAAAGCAGCGAGGATGAGGGTCAAGAGGATGGGGAGGGACCAACGCACAAAAAGAAACGGTGAGCTAGTTAAAAATGTGGTGAAAACTGCAGCAGTGTGTTATGAAAAATTTTCTCATGAAATACGCACTCATTACTACATTTTTTGGTCAATAGGTTAACATGCAAATGGGTCCATAGTGTTTCTGTATTGTGAACAAAATCATCAATTTGCAACCAAGATGCAAAACCGTGAAAATGAAAGTTATTTGTTTGCTCAGGGTCCATTTATATTTCTGCATTTTGAACGCTTTCATTTTGCAACCAAAGTGGAAAACTGTTAAACGTGAAGTTTCTTTAACATTGACTGGGATGAAGGATTAAGTGTAGTGAAGTTTATGAACTGACCGCAAGTTATTCTCCCTTGCAGCAGGAGATCAAGAGAAGGTCGCCCCCGACGACGACCTCGGCAGGAAGGTGAGGAAGGTTATGACCCGTATGATTTCCAACACGATGAAGACACAGCCAGTGAAGATGGTGAGTATGGGAATATGTGAACACAATGAGCCATGTCCGGTTCAGAGGACTGGGATTTCTCATGTTTGAGACAAACCCATTTGGCTTACAGATGCATAATTGGTGCCTCTGAAATGATGAGTGCTGGACACTGATTGGATAATACTGCCACACATCAGGTTCTTGATACGCTATAAACTTCTGAACTGCTATTTTTTGCTTCATTAAAATATATCACAGTTTTGTCAGTTACGGGTAGAACTGAAAACTGTTTCCCCAGGGATGAATAAAGATGAACTTTTTGGCATCGTTGAATATTCATGAATGACAAATGTACAGTGAAGTAAAGCACCATTCTCTTTACATTTTCTTTGTCAGAGGAAAATCCTTCCTTGAAAGAAAGGCGCGCGAAGAGTAAAGAAAGGAGAGCGTCCACAGCAGCATCAAGTGAGGATGAAACCATGGAAACGGACGATCAGCCAACCTCCCCAGTCAAGGGGTCAAAGGTTACTGTGGATGCAGTCAGGTTAGTTCTGTTACTGGGAAGACACTGGATATAGTTCATGTAATGCAAAGGCCCACTGAATTTAATTCAGAATGATAGGACTAGCATGTGAACACAAGCCTGTTCAATAACCTGCAGATCTCTAAAGCATTGTTTCGGCTCACATGTTTAATATGCCGGATGACATCGCATGGTTTATTGCTGATGGCCCCGAACTCTCAAATGCCATCTTAAAATCCAGTGGGTTGGGCTTGCATAATCTAAAAATGAAAAGTCAACTAAAGCTGTTTTCCAGAAAAATATGAAAATTAGTATAGTATGGTCAGCTGCATTAAGTGTTTAGCAGAGACATACTTGTATACATGACATTGCACTTACGCTTCTCCATATATACAGAGGAAGGTTCTTTCAGATGTTTTTATGAAAACAGTTTTTAGCATGTAAAGTGTTAATTTTGAATAATTTTTTCTTTTCCATAAAAGATGTGCTAATGAAATTATTACTTTCATTTTGTTTTAATAGAATGAAGACATTCCGCGCATCCATGTTTAACCTGTTCAAGTCGGAGCATGCCCAGTCAGTGTCGTTAGAAAAGGTGAAAGGTCAGGTAGCTAAGGAGGCATCCCTGGATATGAATGATGACGAAATTTATGCTGCCTTGGATACCATGATGGAAGCCAATCAAATCATGGTATCTGACAACATTGTATTCCTCATCTGATTTCATTGAGTCATGTCTGGACTTCATTTTTAGAAAAACGGACGCACCCATGAGTTGCAGTAACATTTGACTTAATCATGTGAAAAGCTCTCAGCATGAGAGGATGTAAGCTCATTTATCTGGTAAAAAATACTGTTGAACTAAAGCAAAGTGATGTTAAGTTATTACAGTTTGCTGAACAACTGATTTTAACTGCATCGCTTTTGTCAAGGGAGGTAACTCTGTCTTGTGTAATCAAGATTGTGAACTTTGGAAGAACATTCGCTGCTGCACCACTCAGTGTGTGTAATCATATATGTTGTAAGTGAGAAAAAATACCAAGCTGAAAAAAACTTAACTTACTTATACATTGTTATACTTTCTATGCAAAATAAATGTGTGTAAATAGCTGTTACTTATACAATTTTTATCAAAAGTTAATGTTTGCAAGAAGTGAAATATTTGTAAATTTGCTTTTAGACTAGGCTGATCTGGAGAAAAATTTAAATCTGTAGTACTAGGAACAGTTAAGTAAGCTTTTAGGTTCATCAGTTAACCCTGAAATCCTGTTACTTGTACAGTTAATCACACAAATTTAAGCGCAGAACAAACTCCTATCGACTTTTGTGTACATTCTGACGGTTTTGCAGGTTTGAATTGGGCTTGACTTCAATAATCATACGCTTTTGAAATTTTTTTTTGTTTTTCAAATATGATTCTCTCCATAAAAATCCTCTGTAGGTTGCCCCATATTCATGAATATTATATAGGAACATTACATAACTCTTGTCGTCCTATCAAATTTCTTTATAATCTTGTACAATCGGAAGGATTCCAGAACAGTCCTGGCAGATGTATCGATTACACAGTGTGGAACTTCATTGTATTGTTACAGTTTCTGGGCCACTTTCTCAAAACTTTCTTTCTCAGGTTCACCCCCACCCCCCATCCCCAGACCGTTTTCAGTAAGAGATCTCTGGGTTAAGGTGAGGTGATATACAAGAAAAATGTTACAAAAAGGCTGATAGATGGAGTTTGGTGAAAAGGAGTCCTGTTGATGATTTGTGGCTTTCTACACTCGTATCCATTTCTCATAAATGATTTGATTGGTTCTACTAGGTTTCCTCTACTTAACAGCGATTTGTTTTATGGACTTGTACTAGAGATTTATGGCAAAAAAATCTATTTTCATTGATAATTTCAACTGTTTCGTTTATATTTACCAAGAACAGTTTAAATTATTGCCTTTCAGCAAATACCAGATTCGTAGCTGCATTATTTTTGGCCAAAAATGTGAAGTATAGGGCGGATTGGCATAGCTCTATGATACAGTTTGGCTTGGTTCTCCATTAGCTAGTGATTTGCAGCAAGCTTGGTTGGATTCCCTAACTCAGATTTGTTGTACTGGTTTGGTATTCCCCAGTAAAGTTTCCTCCGCCTAGCAGCGACTTTGTTACAGGCAGGGGGTCAAGTTTCCTTCACCCAGGAGTGACTTTGTTACAGACAGGGTCAAGTTTCCTTCATCCAGGAGTGAATTTGTTACAGGCAATATCAAGTTTCCTTCACCCAGGAGTGACTTTGTTACAGGCAATATCAAGTTTCCTTCACCCAGGAGTGACTTTGTTACAGATAAAGTCAAGTTTCCTCCATCCAGGAGTGACTTTGTTACATACAGGGTCAAGTTCCCTTCTCCTAGGATTACTTTGATACAGACTGGGCCAAGTTTCTCCACGTCGGAGTGACCATTGGATACAAGGTCAAGTTTCCTTCACCCTGCAGTGACTTTGTTACAGACAGGGTCAAGTTTCCTCTACTGATTTCTCATATGAGGGATTCTTAATGGTAAACAACCAATCACGTTCTCTCTAAATCCACTTTGATCTGCTACAGGGTCAAGTCATGGAATTCCTCCGATTCCAATTTCGTTTTCAGTGGTGCTCATGAAATATTCTCGGAAATGGAGACCTGTGAAAAAGAATGTGAATGTGAAGAAGTAATGCAACTTTTGAATGGACTAAGTTATTTCGATTCATGTATTGCTGGCCACCATTGTACAAGTCAAATATCCTTGTGCTGTGTAAAACACCAATCAAATCATTTCACCACAGCTCAACATTTCTCTTGTGACACTTGGTATGTGGATTTGAACTAGGTACCACTATGTTCTAGAGGCAACAGCCTATAGCTACATCAGTATAGCTTTAATTTTGGAACCAGGAGTAAAACGCAGGACAAGTAAAACCGTTTTAATGACAACCTGGTCAGGATAAGTTGCACGTTTTACTTGAGCCAGGATTTCTACACGCCTAGAGTGAGTTAAAAACCTTAATCTCGACAGGAAACATTGAACTTGTGCTTCGCACTCAAATATCACTTCTCTAGAGCTGATATCCTATCACTAAGCATGCACTACATGTATAATACTGACACAGATTTGATTTATTTATTTGATTGGTGTTTTTACGCCGTACTCAAGAATATTTCACTTATACGACGGCGGCCAGCATTATGGTGGGAGGAAACCGGGCACAGCCTGGGGGAAACCCACGACCATCCGCAGGCTGCTGGCAGACCTTCCCACTTATGGCCAGAGAGGAAGCCAGCATGAGCTGGACTTGAACTCACAGCGACCGCATTGGTGAGAGACTCCTGGGTCATTACGCTGCGCTAGTGCGCTAACCGACTGAGCCACGGAGGCCCCTACTGACACAGAGGTCTCATGTAAACATTATCACTAGTAACCTACAGCGCAGTTTTGTACAAGGACTAAATCGGTGGAAAAACAACGAAGTTATATGTAACTTTAAGCTTGTGTATATTTTTCACTTTAACTATACAAAATATAGACGACTTGTAAATTAATCAGTTACGACTTGCTATGCAAGATGATCGATTGTAAATACATGTATGTGCAGGATATCTGCCAATGAAACCTGTGCTAATGAAAAACGCAGCACTTACACATTGAAGCTGAATTGTATGTAAATCACAAAACAGAACACTTAACTGGTCATGATATGAAAGATCACTCACACAATTTCTTTTACCAAAAACATGTAAGCAAAATGTTACCAAAACAAAAAAAAACAAACGTATAAAACATACACAGATTTGTAATACTGACGAAATGCAAGAGTGGTAAACAAAGATGTGAGTAATCAACTAAATTGATGAGCATGCACAAGAGTGCTTCAGCCTGGGCAGGATTACCTGGCGACACATCCATGTTTAGCGTTCAATATATAGCACTTGTCTGGGGAGACAACACTTAGTTTGTGTGCATCACGGTTTTTTTTTCTTTTGTAACACTGTTAAATAATGTCAACACAACATCCAGAGTTTCCTGTTCCAGCCTTCTGTCACTTTTGAGCTCTTTATTCAAAGGTCATCTTCAATCATTTGCTTTGCACCACAGTTCTTATTTGTGTTTAATGGGAATGGCCACGTCTTGTTTCTTCTGTACCGGGGCTTCTATGGATAGGACGCCATTATGGCCCAGCTTGGACTTGAGCGTTTCCACGTTGACGCCTTCTGGGATGGTGTACTGACGTCGGTATTCCCGATACGACAATCTACCGTCGCTTTTTTCTTCGTGCTTCGCCTCAACGGTCAGCACGTTGTTGGCAGTGGACAGGTTGATTTCTTCAGGTTTGAACTGACGCAGGTCGAACTCGAGGTGGAATTTCTTGTTGCCGTCTTTGTCGGTGACAATGGGGTTGTCCAGTCTGAACGCCTCATTCCAGCCGATGTCTCTGGGCTGTGCGGGAGCCATGCTGTGGTATTGGTCGTTAATACGACGCATCTGTTGGTTCATTCTATTCAAATCCGAAGCAAACATACCGTACATATCGTCGTCAAGTCCAATCGGCACGAAACGAGATAAAGCCATGGTACTTGCTAAATAACTGAGCTACTCCAAATACTGTTAATAGTAAACGCACGTGGCCTCTTGAAAATTAAAAGCAGCTCGCTTTGTACAACTGACAGTTATCAAAAACTGCACTTTTGTAGGAAAAGTCTGACTGTAAAGTCCACAAATGACACGTATCGTCTAAAGCCAACGGAAGCACTGGTTGCACTGAACACGATAGCTTTACTCTGTTGCTTTTATATCTGGTTGCGACAGGCAAATGGCATGGAGAAAATTCCAGACGCCGTAGACCTGCTATTTTTGTCGAGGTCGTTGACCGAGCTGTATGCAAATTTCTCTCCGCGCGTGGCATTATGGGATAAGGTTAGCGTAGTTTTGTCAATGAAAGTAGGCGTTCACGAATTTTCTACCATAAATCTGAAAATAGCGTCTGTGCTATTTTTACTCTGACTGCGGTATGCACAACAGATGCATGTATAGGCGTACAGGATAATCTTGTACCAGTAGCATAAACAAATAAGATTGTTAAAATGGATAAAACTGCGCACGCGTGTGGACGCACGGTTATGCTAGTATATATGATCCATTTCTTCTGAATACTTTATAAATCAGGACAATGTCTCGCTGAAGTGCGGGCAGTGATGCGTTTTTTTTTGTTTGTTTTTTTTCCCCCTATACCGCTATATGTACATTTGAAGGTACATGTATGAGTCTACATGCATGTATCGAATTTAAAAAATGACAATTCTATCTACCATTCAGGTAAAATTTAATAGTGAATGCTGGTGAAATTTTCTGATCTCTCAACAATATACGTAATATTTAAAAAAAAAAACCCGGGATCATTACGTTAGAATCCCACATACCAAGTGATCGACGTGTAGCATTCACTGACAAACCAAGTGGTAGGTCTACATGTAGACTGAGGTGTTATTGATGGTATAAGTGAATACAGTGTACATGTGTATCGTGCAGATTTAGCCGAGTTCATACTTGATCATACCGAGTCATGTTTTAAGCAGCAGGTGAGTTCTAATTAACTACTTTCATTTTAGTTGATGTGATTAAGGTATGGATATCTGTAAGACGATAAAATTTGAATCCCCAGCTGTAATTGTTTATTTATTTATTTGATTGGTGTTTTACGCCGTACTCAACAATATTTCACTGATACGACGGCGGCCAGAATTATGGTGGGAGGAAACCGGGCAGAGCCCGGGGGAAACCCACCAGCTGTAATTAAGTCGAGGAATACCATGAACAGGAAAACTCCATGTGTTTTAAATTTACTTACTGTAAATCTTCAATCTTTTGAACCACTAAAACACTGTTTTCTTTTATGCCTATAATTATCATGAATATGATATAATAATAAAATAGAATAACAAATAAAATTATTTGTTTGTCATTATAGAAGTAAGCTTCATAAATCTGTGCAAATTACCCTCAATACCATAGTTTTCTGAGAATATTTCGAAGTATTGGTTGCAGAGGAGGTTAAAAAGGTTGAAGAATTAAAGTAGTTGTTTTCCAAGACCGGTTTTGAACCCGCACCTCATGTGTCCCAAAGGTTGACAGGCATGCGCACCTTATTTATTAACGCATATATTGTCAGTTAATCACTGATTTATTATGCATACATTTGTAACTTGTACATGTAAAAAAAAACATATATAGTGCAATGTTCATTTTTAAGTATGGCATGTATTTAAAAACACCAATCAAATAAGTTGGTAAGTCCACACACCAATCTTTGACTTTTTGTCAGCTTAAGAAGTCAATAAGCCACATAGGTTAATCCATAAAAGCCATAAAAGCCCAAGTTGTAATAGGATGTCTGCCTACATTAATACTGCTTAGATTTTCAAATTAAGCGAGTAAATCAAAATTTGGAATTCTGACAAAAGTCAAAACTAGCCTTGTGGAGTCTACATTAACATTAGCAGACATTACTACACTCTCCGCATATACAACTTCACCAATGTATATCCATACAATACAAGGGTGTAAGTAAAACAACGAAATGAAACTAAGCACAATCACAGCCAATTTTCATTTTCAGCCCAAATATTTTATTTTGGAGCGCTGTAACAAATTTCAATTTATATAATTAGTTGAAGACTTAACTTTCACCACCATGCACATTCGCATCCACACTAACATAAACTAAGTATTGCAAATTACAAAAAAGTATTAAAAGAACTCAATACTGTTCGTTAACTCCTGTATTTTGAGAAGCAAGCATGTACGAATATATATATATAAAAAATACTGACAAACATTTGAAATTTTACATAATAGAATATGTATATAAGGGGAAAACATTAAAGATCATTTTGCACTCCATGGCCTAAAACATTGTGCAATACGAATGTATATGCAGAACACGAATTGACAGCTTACACAATAACTTTCTAGAGTTGCTGGCTGTACATTACTTTACCATATTTCTCTACGTTATGCAAAAAGGTCTCTTTAATATAAGCATTTTTGTTTGATCTTCAATACATCCTTTTTGCATGCTAACAGTTTGTTTTTACTTCATGATATAAACAGAGCACTAAAAGCAACACACAGAAGCTTACATTAAGGCAAAACTCAAGAGAATACACACTTAAACAAAGTCAAGGGTCCAACCATATTACGGTTTTGAAGCAATGTCTTGTCTGAGCTGACCGGTTCAAAGCCATGTCTGTACACTCACTCGCTGTTGGCAAACAGACACCATGTATGCCGTTCAGATTCACTTAATTGTGTTTAATGGGAATGGCCACGTCTTGTTTCTTCTGTACCGGGGCTTCTATTGATAGGACGCCGTTTTGGTTCAGCTTGGACTTGAGCGATTCCACGTTGACGCCTTCAGGAATGGTGTACTGACGTCGGTATTCCCGATACGACAATCTACCGTCGCTTTTTTCTTCATGCTTCGCCTCAACGGTCAGCACGTTGTTGGCAGTGGACAGGTTGATTTCTTCAGGTTTGAACTGACGCAGGTCGAACTCGAGGTGGAATTTCTTGTTGCCGTCTTTGTCGGTGACGATGGGGTTGTCCATTCTGAATGCCTCATTCAAGCCGATGTCCAACGGCTGAGTTTGCGCCATTCTGTTGTGTGGGCTATTCGCCCGACGAACTTGGTTGTTCCTTCGCTGAATTTCAGATGCCCAGCTCCCCAGCAAATCATCTTCATAACCATAGGGTACAAACAATGAAAGCGCCATGATAACGGAGTGGTATAGGTTGCAACACACGTTCTATACAGGCCTGGTACACACAATATACTGCCGGCTGACTTGACTTGAACGATAAACTCTCAACGCTGTGCGTGAAAGACTAAAGCTCGCTTATACAGGCTTATGTCGTCTGTCTTCCGTCTACGCTGTAGTCGGTTATGTCTAACGCCGTTGGAGTCTAGTCGAAGCTTTTATAATATGTTAGCGACATGTAGAAATTTCTCGACGCTGTCTGCAACTTACACGCGGTCACGCCGGCCGAGCTGGATGTAAACATTGGGTCGCGGTGCATCATGGGATATAAGGTCAGCTAACTAGGTCAATGGCGACAGTTCAAGAATTTTCTGTGATTTCCTTTCCAATTGCATCTATAAAACATAATCATTAACTTAGTTGTTACATGTGTATCAGTTTATTATAATACTGTTGAATACTTTCACTGGATGAACCACTGCTTTTGATTAGTAAGGTTTCATCCGTCAGAGAATTTCAAAACTGCATGTTCTTTCATGCAAATGTACAACAACAACAACATAAGGATTTATCACGGGGTTTTCCAGAAGTAAACAACTCATGTTTTGAATCTTTATTTGTTATATTTAATGTGTGTTACATCGGCCTGTGCAGTGTCCGTTCGCCTGCTTCATAAATTGAATGGTATGTTGGTCCGACATATTAGTAAATATATATAGGCCTACCAGCGTTATTATTATGACTGTACGGTAGGCCTTCATGAATAGGCCACTGCTGTCCTTCACCTTAAGTTTGATATGTAAAAATGCACTTTCAAAGCTACATAAAGGCCTTATGTGATACGTTTGTGACACAGCTTTTATAGCACACTCCGGATGGTCGTGGGTTTCCCCCGGGCTTTGCCCGGTTTCCTCCCACCATAATGCTGGCCCCTGTCGTATAAGTGAAATATTCTTGAGTACGGCGTAAAACACTAATCAAATAAATAAATAACTATATATAACACACTCAAGATCTTTTCATTTATTCAAGCATCTAACAAAAAATAATTACTCGGTGTAAGAGCTTGCAAACCTGGGCCCCCTATAAAAAATAACCTCTTCTTTTGGGTGAATGACACTGGTTTTCTTCGAGCACTTTCTCCACTGGTGAAGGACACTGGCTTTCTCCGGGAACTTTCTCCACCGGTGAATGACACTGTTTTTTTTCGTGCACTTTCTCCACCGGTGAAGGGCACTGGTTTTTTCCGTGCACTTTCTCCACTGGTGAAGGATACTGGTTTTCTCCGAGCACTTTCTCCACCGGTGAATGACACCGGTTTTTTCCGTGCACTTTCTCCACTGGTGAAGGATACGGGTTTTCTCCGTGCACTTTCTCTACTGGTGAAGGATACTGGTTTTCTCCGAGCACTTCCTCCACTGGTGAAGGACACTGGTATTCTCCATGCACTTCCTCCACAGGTGAATGACATTGTCTTTCTCCGGGCACTTTCTCCACCGGTTAAGGACACTGGTATTCTCCAGGCACTACGTTTTCCTCCACCCATAAGTCCGACCCATCAACGCCGGGCTATATATGAAAAATTCTTGAGTACATTAAACACCAACCAATTAATCAATCAACCAATCAAATCAATCACAAGATGGTTTTAACCCAAATAGAGAATAAGTCGTTCTCAACATCTTCGTGCAAAATAAGCCTTCAGAAGAATTTCTTACTGATCAAATTATTATTTCCTTGAAACAGAAAGTCTGCGCATATGCACACGTATATCCAAATACATGTATATATTCCTTTCATTGGTCATAACGAAATGAAAACCTCTACACCAATCGAAACGTTTCCACTTCATTTGAAATGCGATGTTCGTGTGAGGTATTTCATGCCTGCCACATAGTGTGTAAATTGTGGTGGCTGATAGCGTCCGATTAAACCACGACCTTAATAACCCTGCCCGCAGGACCCGCGCCATCTGAGTGGTCCACGGAACACGGTTTTCTTCTCACCAAACTAGTTTTGCGTGTAATGATATTAATATTTATTTCATTGCTGTTTAACACCATACACATACACACACAGCCACAATCCACTTTGATAATAGATGTATTATATAGGCGGTAGAAAGGATTTTTCTGCGATAGGAAAGTTTTTACTTTTGTTAAGGATTTTTTTTCTCCACGCACTGTGTTATATAAAGGCATTCTCCATGCACTATATTGTGTAAAGGCATTCTCCATGCACTGTATTATGTAAAGGAATTCTCCATGCACTGTATTAGGTAAAGGCATTCTCCATGCACTGTGTTATGTAAAGGCATTCTCCATGCACTGTATTATGTAAAGGCATTCTCCATGCACTGTGTTATGTAAAGGCATTCTCCATGCACTGTATTATGTAAAGGCATTCTCCATGCACTGTGTTATGTACAGGCATTCTCCACGCACTGTGTTATATAAAGGCATTCTCCATGCACTATATTGTGTAAAGGCATTCTCCAGGCACTGTATTAGGTAAAGGTTTTCTCCATGCACAGTATTATGTTAAGGCATTCTCCATGCACTGTATTATGTTAAGGCATTCTCCATGCACGGTATTATGCAAAGGCATTCTCCATACACAGTCTTATGTAAAGGCATTTCCCATGCACTGTATTATGTAAAGGCATCCTCCATGCACTGTATTATGTAAAGGTTTTCTCCATGCACAGTATTATGTAAAGGGTTTCTCCATGCATAGTATTGTTTAAAAGTTTTTACCATGCACAGTATTGGTTAAACGTTTTCTCCATGCACAGTATTATATAAAAGTTTTCTCCATGCACTGTTATGTAAAGGTTTTTTTCCATGCACTTTGTTATGTAAAGGAATTCTCCATGCACTTTGTTATGTAAATGCATTCTCTACACATCGTAGAAAGGTTGAATTATGCATAGTAGAAAGGTTTTCTCCGTGGTAGTAAAGTTAGCCCATGCATACAGCAGGAAAGTTTTCCCATGACAGAAAGGATTTCTCAATGAATGAATGTGTATACGGACTCGTTTTTTCCATGGTGTAACGTTTTCCTCATGTAAGAGAAAGCTTTTCTCCGTTATAGATTTTCTCTGCAGTTGAAGGGTTATGTCCGTTGTAGAAAGATTACTTTTATATATCCGCGCGGTATATGTTGAATAGAAAGCTTTTTCCGTCACAAATTTTGGGGCTTAGAATTGTTAAAGTGATACTTTAGTCCTAAGAGAAGCTACGCAGAAATATTAAAATGATATGAACGATACCCCAGGGGACAGAGCTAACACCAGGGTTAAAAAGATTTACGATGAATAGCACTATTTAACTTGTATAACTGAAGAGTCCTCAAAAACAAAATCTTCGGCAGTTTCCGTAAAGTTTTCCTGTTATGACGTGATAATGGTCCTTATGTGACGACGAGTCAAGTAGACATGACGTCGAGCAATGCAGTTATGCTGGAATGACGTAATGCGCGTGTGAAAGTGCGACGCCATTTGTTGTTATACGTCAGGGATGGGTGACGCCAAGTGTTCTTGCATGACACAGACTAAGTAAAACTGTAAACGACAGAAAACTTCCTACCCAAACTATCCCGCGAAACTAGTGACGGCGGTTTTAATACATTGGTATTTTTTAACAATTTAGGAAGTCAATTCAGACTATCTTAATCCTTTTCATTTCACCCTCCTTTCAAGACATTCAGGTCTTCACACTGTAGTAGCTCTTTAATGTATGAGATGAGCTCGATCGCACAAGTGAAAACTTCTTGATGGCGTAATAAAAACAATCAAGCGATTACAATACCTGCCGTAACTGCTGACTGCTTCTTTTGCATGATTCCGTCCTACTTTCGTACTTTATTTATGTTCTTAGTCCTTTGACAGTTTGTATTAAAAGTCATTCTGAGAATTGGCCGTGGGATTACTGACCTGTAACGTTCTTGTTGGTTGACGGCTGTTGTACTAATGTCTGTTTTAACGCATAGACAGCTAACAGTCGGTTGAAGAGGCTTCTGCGTGGAGAAGAGTCTTACCTTTGTTCCGTGTTTCACCAAAGGTGCAAAGGTCGCCTTTTCCTCTATCCCTGACAATTGACGACTATTGTATTTGACGTTCGAGCAAACAAATATATAAACGCTTATAAATTGTATCTAAACAATTCTTGAATGTCAGTGACGTCAAAAAATAACCATATAGAAAGAAGACCTTGAGCATCAATGGCATCAAAAAAAAAATATCGATACATTATTATAATAGAAAATTTTTTTGAGTATCTCTGAAGTTCAACAACAACCAAATAGATCCATTATTACATGTGAAAAATTCTTGAGTAGCAATGATTTTTTTTTTTTTTTTTTTTTTTTGATTGGTGTTTTTCCGCCGTATTCAAGAATATTTCACTTATACGACGGCGGCCAGCATTATGGTGGGTGGAAACCGGGCAGAACCCGGGGGAAACCACGACCATCCGAAGGTAGCTGCAGACCTTCCCACATACGGCCGGAGAGTAAGCCAGCATGAGCTGGACTTGAACTCACATCGACCGCATTGGTGAGAGACTCCTGGGTCATTACGCTGCGCTAGCGCGCTAACCAACTGAGCCACGGAGGCCCCCGAGTAGCAATGAAGTTATTAACACAACCAGATAGATACAGTATTGCGCTAAAAAAAAATTCTTGAGTATCAATGACGCTAAACAACAATGGCATAATAACACACAGTACCCTACTTTCTTAACCTTTTCAAAAGAATGTAAAATTATATCCATATAATTCAGACAAAATGCGTCATTCCCTCAGGTATATATTTTAGATATGTACTATGTAGTACTATATCTAAAATATACGTGTATAAAGCAAAACAATTTCTATTTAGTCCTTTTCGAGAGAACAGTTTAAGAAAAAAGGGTACTCAAATTAAAACGTATGAAATGAATCAGAAGTTCGAACAACAACAACAGTTTCACTTCAACGTCCAAATATTTTATTTTGTGGGACAGACAAAACATAATTTATATATATTACATAAGCTGCATAAATCATATTTAGAACAGCTGATCAGGTACCATTAGTAAACCATGCACTATAAAAGTGTCTATAAACAATACAAAATAAGAATACAACCTGCATGGTCCAGCCGCGAAGACATCACAGCTTCTACAATACAAAACGATGCTGGATCGTAAACGTAAAACGGAAAAGACAAAATACTGATCGGAGTTTGTGCTTGACATATTTCGACATTAAAGAAAGAGCACATGGCGATTTCTGGTTATACACAAGTAGTTCCATGTACGTTCATTGTAGAGGTTTGCGATTGCATGTATTAAATTTCGAGAGAAAATTGACAGTTTTGTGCAAAATAAATCGCATTTAATTTCAAGTTCATGCACATACGAGAGATTTAGAAATATCCCAGGATCACATTTAATTTCATATTGAAAGCGGATTTTAAACGTGAAATTTACATTCCACACGCTCAACGTGATATCGGTATCAGCACTTTCTCCAGCCGGTTGACAGAATGCATTGTCAATACAAAGACTAATATAACTACAGTATATAGAAAAGTTTGTCTTTTACCGGCTTTGAACCCAAGTCCTCTCTGATCTTAGCCAAGCGTATATAACGATCATCTTTTCAGTAATGAGGACAGCGCATGGTCATCAACTGTTCCAGTAATCATTAGAATGACATAAATTCCTGAATCTACTCCGCTCATTTATTGTGCTTGATAGGAATGGCCACGTCTTCTTTCTTCTGTACAGGAGCTTCTATGGATAGGACGCCATTCTGGCCCAGCTTGGACTTGAGCGATTCCACGTTGACGCCTTCTGGGATGGTGTACTGACGTCGGTATTCCCGATATGACGTTCGCCCTTCGCTTTTTTCTTCATGCTTCGCCTCAACGGTCAGCACGTTGTTGGCAGTTGTCAGGTTGATTTCTTCAGGTTTAAACTGACGCAGGTCGAATTCGAGGTGGAATTTCTTGTTGCCGTCTTTGTCGGTGACAATGGGGTTGTCCATTCTGAACGCCTCGTTCCACGCAACGTCGTGTGGTTGAGGTGGCACCAAACAGCCATATCTGTCATTCAGACCCCGCATTTGTTGGTTCATTCGCTGTAGATCGGAGGCCCAACTCCTCCACAGATCATCCTCATAACCAGACGGCACAAATAATGAAAGAGACATGATGTATCGTACAGCTGAGTTTGCTAACGTATAAATCCAATCAAACTGTCTGATAATATCACCGCACACCTATGTGTATGTCTGTCACGATGGGAGCGTTACCGTGCACGAGTATGTGATCGCAGGCTTCTGACTTCGGTCTTCTGCCAAGTGTATCGCTATGAGCTTGAACTGAAGATGGGCGTTTTATCCAGCTTTTATACCGTACCGTTTAACAACATACAGAAATTTCTCGCCAATCACGTCTAGAACTTTCGTCGCGAGGTCGTCGACCAGACAGAACCAGTACCTGGTTTCGCAAAGCATCATGGGGTATCAAGTTAACTAGGTCAATATTGTCAAAGTGACCGTGTATGATATTTTTGCACTTCCCTACAATTTTGTGCAGATTTGAAGGACTAATACGCTATGTGTGCATCAGAATGACCTGGTTTTGGCAGCCGAACATTTTCCCTGATTGAACACCTGCGTGCAAGCACGTACATTGACCTCCTGTGTTTTTTGCAGACGGACCGAGAAACTGCTCCTTGCTGACAGGACAGTGCCCTCACCCAACACGTACATCAACAACACACATTACAAGTGCTGGACTGGATGACGTTATTTGATTTCTTTTCAAATGGCTTTAGCACTGAACTAAGAATCAGAAATGGAATTCTTATTGTTAAACATTCTTTAAACCATTTGTAGGTATAAATTGTTACCTGTGGGCCTACATATAAAATAAATTTAAACCATTTGCACAAATAAATCGGTACATGTAGGCCTACATGTAAAATAGATGTAGGTAAAGCATCACCTAAACCATTTGTAAATATGAATCCGTACCTGTAGGCCCACATATAAAATAAATGTATGTAAAAAATACAACATATAGTCCATCTTCCCTTGAAATGACTATATATATATATATATATATATATATATATATATATATATATATTATCAATAGATATTTACTTAAAGGACAAGACAGCCCCTGGCTAAAACATATTTCCAGGCCCAAAAGATATTCATCTGTACGGCGTAAAACTCCAATCAAATAAATAAATAAACATATTCATCTCCCCATTAGACCTTAGGCCTGTTTAGACACGCTGTTCAATTTATACAAATACATTTTTTTTTTCATTCATGTTAGCATTAAGTCAGCATGTAGTTGCTAAATAACAAATATCTGGGTCAGTGATTAATTCAATAGGAATACCAAAGGTTTGTGGAAATGAGAAGATGGCATCTCATCAGACAAAGCTTAAAATTAATTAAATCTTATAATTTTTTTTTTCTCTGAATTTATTAGAAATGAAGAATTTAAACTTTGCCCTTTTGTCTTTCTCGCATGCAAGAGGTGTTTTTTTCTGTTTTCTTTTATAAAATACAGTAAATTCATTGAAACATTGTGTTTAAGCCAAGTTGCTTTCTCTGACGTCTGTGATAACTAGGTCAGCACTGCTCTCATCTTAGAAGCCACCACTCCAAAACTGAAGTACAAAATGCAGCGACAGTCAAATACGTCGATCAGCCTCAGTGGTGCTTAGACTTATTTCCATTTGTGTCAGAACAAAGCACGAATCCAGTTGGACAACTATCCTATTGTAATTTTGTAAACATTTAATAGTCACAAGCCCTCCGGAGGCTACCACCTGAACCAGGAATACTCCGGCTGTGCATCTGCAGGCTACTCGTAAACTGCATAAGTGATACAGTAGGCCCATTGTATGAACAGTTCAAGCAGTTCAAGTGGAAGAAACATCCTTACAGTATGTCCAGTTTCCCAGAAAGCTATTTATCACTTGGTCCTTCATCAGTGAAGTCCACAATTTTAATCTGCCATTGTCTACTGCCTACACTATGATACTAGAAAGACCTGCGACGTTAGAGAGCTACCGCTAAAGTGACTCTGTCCAGATGTCGATAATAGATATGCGCTGAAGCTGTGACAACATGAAGTTTCACTTAAGTTTTACTGGGTTGAAAAAATCTACAAAACATTTAACGCTGGGTTAAGGTACTTTGAATGGTTGTCTTTCAATGTACATAAACATTAGTTAGGTGCTGTCTCTGGCTTTAAGACATATAGATTTAACAATCGTTTACCAGAAATTACTAATATTATGGTGTTTATTACCAAATGTTGTCCATATTGTGAAATCAAATATTTATTTATTTATTTGATTGGTGTTTTACGCCGTACTCAAGAATATTTCACTTATACGACTGCGGCCAGCATTATGGTGGGAGGAAACCGGGCAGAGCCCGGGGGAAACCCACGACCATCTGCAGGTTGCTGGCAGACCTTCCCACTTACGGCCGGAGAGGAAGCCAGCATGAGCTGGACTTGAACTCACAGCGACCGCATTGGTGAGAGGCTTCTGGGTCATTACGCTGTGCTAGCGCGCTAACCGACTGAGCCACGGAGGCCCCCTGAAATCAAATAGGTAATTATTATATCAGAATTAACCCAGCTGGTTTCGATGTAACATTTTGAACAAGAATGAGAAAAACACAGAAAAAGAATTGACATTATCAGCAATAACCCTTGAGGATAGTTTGTGCCATGAATTTGTTGTTGTCAGTTGTGATCTAATTCTACATACAAGCTAAATTTAACAATCATTGGTAAAATGTTCATTCTGCTCTGTGTTGATACATTACTGTCTGAACACTTATTATCATACACTATATGGGTTGTCTAATATTACACGTACCTTCTTCTTTCATGTTTCTGTTATACACTTCCCCTCTCCCCCACCCAGTATTAATGTACTGTATCCGTGTGTAAATGGTCCATTGTATTGCAAATCAACAGTATAGGCCTACTGTGTGGATAAAATGAACATTTTTTTTATTTTTTATTTTTTTTTTTCTACAAGCTTTGTTATCCTTCATACCACAGAATATGACAATTGATCGTCTTATTTGTGTATCGCGATAAAAAATATAAATGAACTTCTCTGGCTGAGGAGACAGGAAAGTTGTTGCGTTGTAAATCCAGTAGATCCACTGATGCGAGTTTTATCACTTGCGATGATGGCAAAATAAAATGCTGAAATATCGAACCAAAATTAAGCATTTTCGCCTACACAACATGGGTTGTTGTTGAATACATTTATGCGCTCTAAGGACGGAAGCAGAGCCTCCTGTCTTGAAAATCAAAGCCATTCTAAATTTAGGTTTGAAAATAAAAGTCACCCAAAATATAGTTATCAACATCAAACTTCCACCCTGCTATAAGCTATATTCAAACACACAACTCCGATAAAATTACGAAAAAACGCGTACACAAAAATTCGGAGAAACTTCGTGAACTGCTAACCTTGACCTTTCACAGCTGACCGTATCCCATGATGCCACGCGCAGCGCGAATCTTAAATGAAACAGCATCGAGAAATTTCTTGTTGATGTTTACATCCTAGTACAGGCTCGATCCGTCATTGACCTGCAGACGCATCGGGAACATTCACCTGGTCGTTGGCCAGGCTATAAAAGTGTGTGAGGAGACACGCAGACTTCAGATTGATTTGCTACTCTGTACAGCGAATACAAGAGACGAAAGCATCCGTTCGTGCTCAACATTAACGCACTGCGTTGATCGTGTGATCTAGGCATTGGGGGAATCTAGACATCTTGAACCTAGCAAGTGAATCACCGTTGCAACGAAAGGACAATGGCTCTATCCCGATACGTGCCTATTGGATTTGATGACGATCTTTGGCCAACGTTGGCCACCGATTTGGAGCGGATGAACCAACAAATGCGCCGAATGAACAACCAGTACAGCAGTTTGGTTCCAAATCAGCAGCCAATGGACATCGGCTGGAATGAGGCGTTCAGAATGGACAACCCCATTGTCACTGACAAAGACGGCAACAAGAAATTCCACCTCGAGTTCGACCTGCGTCAGTTCAAACCTGAAGAAATCAACCTGTCCACTGCCAACAACGTGCTGACCGTTGAGGCGAAGCACGAAGAAAAAAGCGACGGTAGATTGTCGTATCGGGAATACCGACGTCAGTACACCATCCCAGAAGGCGTCAACGTGGAAACGCTCAAGTCCAAGCTGGCCCATAATGGCGTCCTATCCATAGAAGCTCCTGTACAGAAGAAACAAGACATGGCCATTCCCATCAAACACAAGTAAATGTTCATCGCTATGTATGTCCAAGGGCGATCATCTAACCGCTGGCAGTGCCACGATGAGACAGGGAGACGTCAAACCCGGTAACGCTCACAGACGTTTGTTAATGGAATAAGACTGTTTTCATACTTGTATGACCATGTTAAAAAGCACTTTATTTTACAAGAAAGTTTGAAGTTTGAGCAGTACTGGAGCAAAGCCTGATCAGTATTAGCACTTTTTTGTTCTTAACTTTTTTTGTTGCATTACACATTTCTATGTGTTTGAACTGGGGTCATGAATAATTTGTTATTGTGTACCATTTGTATGGAGACCTGTGTTAAAATAAATGTCTGTATCATCAGCTTATAACGTTTATTTACATCTTTATCGGTCGCCAGAGCTATACTTTTGAAGACCAGAGACTTTATTGAAAGCAACGAGCAGTTGTCAGTTTTTTTTGTTTTTTTGTTTTTTTTTTAGCTGATGCTGCAGAATTTTATTTGTGTCCTGCGAAATAAAACAATAGGATTTTCATTAAAAGCGTGTGTGTTCTTGTGTGTAATGTGACATGATTGTCATCTTGTCTGGTGGAAACAACAGTAGTGTCGAAAATATTTCACTCATAGGTTGGTATGACAGTATAACCGCTACCTATACGTGAATAAGTAAATTACGCATGGACGGTGACTCGCTGGGGAAATCAGTTACTGGAATTAATAGACGACGTGGATTTCGTGAAACTACATCAAATTTCTGAAAATGAACACCGGACATGGAATGTGCCAAAAGGCAAGGATTATCGTCTGGCCGCTGGATCACGAAGCTGTCTTAGACTTAAGTCAGCCTACTTGTGGCATTATTTTGTGAACTTACCGTAAACATTAATCTAATTTTCAGCTTTTGTTACCAAAGTCCACAGCAAAATTTCTAAAGTAATTTACTAATTTTATTTGGCACAGTAAAACTGTGAACTTAGTACTAACTTTGACTTAAAAATAACTTGAGTCTAGGAAAGCATAGTTATTGATCCTGGGCCAAGATATCTCCGCGCTACTACAGATATTCAGAACGGGAAGAAGTTTCCTTTGTGGTGCTAACGTTTTGTCCTCGCGCTACTACAGATATTCTGAACGGGGAGAAGTTTCCTTTGTGGTGCTAACGTTTTGTCCTCGGCACGAAAAGCTTGTTATCCTATTAAAAGGTTTTCTAGGTGCCAAATTGGTTTCCTCGTACATGATTTTCTTCTCCAGGTGTGTTTCTTCTTGCCTTAATATGTTAATCCCAGAGAAAAGTATTTCTGTGAGATCAGAAGGAAAAAATACCTTGCGGAGAATTACTAAAGAGGAACTACTTGTACCTGGAAACACATTTGGAGATATTTGGCTATAGGGTGGTGGGGGGGGGAGGTGGTCGGCAAGGGGGGACGTAAGTTTTATTGAAAAGCTGTTTTTCGTAAAAACAGCTGAATATGTGGGACAACCATAAACTTTTCTATTCTCCCAAAACGTGTACTAATAATAAAGATAAAACTGTTACATAAAAACTGTTACAAGTTCATCTGAACACCGTTGAAGTAGAATGAACCAAATTGGCAAGGACTGAAAATGAAAATGAGGTGTTCGCTAAGCAGGACTGGTGTTCAAAGGAAAAAAAATCTCTGGTCAGTTACATAAGTATAGACAAACAGATTTTCCTGATTCAAGGCCGACAACTCCTGATTTTCGGAGCATTTCGCAAAACTGTCAATATAATCGGCTCCAGACAATCATTGTCCTGTAAGACTGAGAAGATTTCAGTGAACATAATTTTTTCGTTATCGAAACCCGATTAATTAAGAGAACATCTTCCAAATATCGAGAGTAAAGAATCTGTTCCACATCAGATGGCCTAATTCTATTCGGTACATTCTCTGATTTCTGGATTAGGGAAGATAAAGGCGAAAAGGACCGCAGAAAGCCGAGGACGACTGTCCACGACATTCGCCCTCACTGCCAAACTCAATGAAACTTCCGTCGTTTGAAAACTATAGCTTTAATGCAATTTATCTGGCAGTTTTGTTTGAGCTTTCTAAAGCCCATGCCCGACCACGTACACTTAATAATGGAACCGTGTTAGTACCCATGGTGCAGGGGAGTTCCTAAATTACCAAGTAAGTGTGTCGGTAGTGAGAAATACCATTTACTATTTATTCTGTTAATAAGCATTGTGGATTTTTAAAAACATTTTTAGAACACCTCTGAAAATCTTCTGACTTCATATATGTTCTCATAAATATTATGATCTGTATCAGATTTAGGTAATTAAGATGAACATGTATAATGTTTATTTTGTTTAATCATGGGCAATAATTCAGAAGACTGGCCGTTGTAAGTACGAGAAATACTAAAATGCATTATTTATTTATTTGATTGATGCTCATAGCGTCGCACTCCATAATTTTTCACTTGTATGGTGGCAGGCTTATGGCTGAAGGAAACCGGACTCCGGAAAACCCCTCTACATTTCTCTATAGGTAACTACTTAAAAGTGCGGGTAAATCAGAGATAAATGGATTCGAATACACACCTCAGGCCAAGGGCCCGATAGTCTCACCTAGCCAGTGGATTATTACCGGTATGACATGACTAGTTGAGTTGTTTGTTTGACACGGGTTTAACACTGTTTTGGTGCAGATAGCATGCTCACCTATCCCAATGTTGGTGTTATGCATATCCCTCACTGCCTGGAATACCCATGGTAAAAACACCAGACTTCACACCCCTTTGTAGCAAATACTATTAGAGAAGGTTAACCAGTACACTTTGACAATGCGGGACACGTGGATGCACCAACATTCCCAGCCTATAAGGCAGAGAAAGCGCTATTAAAATGGAGTATGTATCACATGAGAGACCATTAAACACATTTTTATTAGAATTTTTTCCAACCAGATGAAATGTTTGTAAAACACAGGATTCTGTGGTGAAGTGATTGGACCAGGTGGGCATAGATACCGTCAGTATGGTTCATGATGCCGACCACAGTATTCAAATATTTGGATGCCTTTCCCCACTCTTAGAAAAAATTTGAAAAAATAAATAATTTTACGCATAGTTTTCAGTTGTAGGTATGATGAACCTTACTTCACATTTTAGCTTTCCTTTACTTTAAAAAATAATCATTCGTCACAGAACAGAAATAAAAATGTTTTATTCTATTGTCCAAAAAGGTTGCTCTTTTCACAAGAGACGTTAATCAGTCTTATGAGCCCATGAGAAAGTCGGGCAGACATAAGTGCTGACTGAATTCTGGAATGCAAACGTAGACCTGTGAATGCCCAAACTACTGAGAGTTGGATTCGAACGTGCAACCTTATTGGCGGGGCACTTGATCTTTAGACGATACACTGGCTAATTGTGACATGCTGCTATACATCACATGAAGAAGACAAAGGTAACTTGTAAAGAATATATCACGACTGTTTAAGTTGAAACACCCACACAGCTCACATTCTACAGTTTTCCTCCTGCCATAATGCTGGCCGCCGTCATAGAAGTGAAATATACTTGACTCGACGTAAAACACCAATGAAATAAATTAATAAATACATACGTAGTACTCTGATCAACAGAAACTCTGATCAACAGAAACTCTGATCAACACAAGCCAGCTTAGTTCCGGTCCTGTACTTAATCATGCATGCAGTTGAGTGAATGAGTTCTTGGGGTTTAACATTGTACTTAACAATTTTTCAGTCATATGACGACGAAGGAATCCTTAGTGCGCATGTAATGTGCCTCCTTGTTGCAGGACGGATTTCCATCGCTCTTTTATTTAGTGCTTCTTCGCTGAGACGAAGGCAAGTCAGCTGTCTCGCCCGAGTCACTATAATGATACGGATTAACCAGTCGTTGCACTATCTCCTTCATGCTGAACCCCAAGTGAGGAAGTTACAACTTCCTCTTTTAATGTCTTAGGTGTGACTCGACCCAGGACTGACCTTGGATCTACGGCTCGCATGCACTTAAAACACCTCAGGTATGGCTAGGTCAGATCAGCAACCTGCAAACGGTTGTGGGTTACACGTATAAGTAGCGGTTATACTGTCATACCAGCCTATAAGTGAAATATTCTCGATACTACTGTTGTTGACACCAGACAAGATGACAATCATGTCAAATTACACACAAGAACACACATGCTTTTAATGAAAATCCTATTGTTTTATTTTGCAGGACACAAAATTCTGCAGCATCAGCTAAAAAAAAAAAAAAAACAACAAAAAAACTGACAACTGTTCGTTGCTTTCAATAAAGTCTCTGGTCTTCAAAAGTATAGCTCTGGCGACCGATAAAGATGTAAATAAACGTTATAAGCTGATGATACAGACATTTATTTTAACACAGGTCTCCATACAAATGGTACACAATAACAAATTATTCATAACCCAAGTTCAAACACATAGAAATGTGTAATGCAACAAAAAACGTTAAGAACAAAAAAGTGCCAATACTGATCTGGCTTTGATCCAGTACTGCTCAGACTTCAAACTTGAAGCTTTCTAGTGAAATAAAGTGCTTTTTAACACGGTAATACAAGTATGAAAACAGTCTTATTCCACTGTTTGTTTGACACGGGTTTAACACTGTTTTGGTGCAGACAGCATGCTAACCTATCCCCATGTTGGTGTTTTATGCATCTCCCTCACTGCCTGGAATGCCCATGGTAAAAACACCAGACTTCACATCCCTTTCTAGCAAATACTATGAGAGAAGGTTAACCAATACACTTGGACAATGCGCCACACGTGGATGCACCAACATTCCCAGCCTATAAGGCAGAGAAAGCTATCACATGAGAGACCATTAAATAACATTTTTATTAGAATTTTTTTCCAACCAGATGAAATGCTTGTAAAACACAGGATTCTGTGGTGAAGTGATTGGACCAGGTGGGCATTCATGTGCTCTTGTACATGAAATTTGAAAACAGAAATCTGGCAATATGCATGTTGAGTGATAAAAATGTGATATGATGTCACAAAATGGTCAAACAAATACAAAACTCAAGCTATTTTCCTTGACAGTGTTTTCAATGTCTTTTCCTCCACCGTATACTACTACTGCATGTACTTCCTTTGGAAGTTCTCTTGTCTTAAGGAGGTGAATCACAAGCAACAGTATTATAAAGTTCAAACACATAGAAATGTGTAATGCAACAAAAAAAGTTAAGAACAAAAAAGTGCTAATACTGATCAGGCTTTGCTCCAGTAATGCTCAAACTTCAAACTTTCTAGTGAAATAAAGTGCTTTTTAACATGGTCATACAAGTATGAAAACAGTCTTATTCCATTAACAAACGTCTGTGAGCGTTACCGGGTTTGACGTCTCCCTGTCTCATCGTGGCACTGCCAGCGGTCAGGTGAGGACCTTGGACATACATAGCAATGAACATTTACATGTGTCTGATGGGAATTGCCATGTCTTGTTTCTTCTGTACAGGAGCTTCTATGGATAGGAAGCCATTTTGGGCCAGCTTGGACTTGAGCGTTTCCACGTTGACGCCTTCTGGGATGGTGTACTGACGTCGGTATTCCCGATACGACAATCTACCGTCGCTTTTTTCTTCGTGCTTCGCCTCAACGGTCAGCACGTTGTTGGCAGTGGACAGGTTGATTTCTTCAGGTTTGAACTGACGCAGGTCGAACTCGAGGTGGAATTTCTTGTTGCCGTCTTTGTCAGTGACAATGGGGTTGTCCATTCTGAACGCCTCATTCCAGCCGATGTCCATTGGCTGCTGATTTGGAACCAAACTGCTGTACTGGTTGTTCATTCGGCGCATTTGTTGGTTCATCCACTCCAAATCGGACGACAGGCCACTCCACAGATCGTCTTCATATCCAATGGCAATGAGTCTGGGTAAAGCTATTGCAGTATCTTGACAATGATAGTTCAAGATGCCTAGATACAATCAAGCTTTACTTAAGATCACAGGATCACCGTAGCCGTGCGTTGTTGTTGTTCACTGGAACAAATGCTTTCGTCTCTCGTATTTTCTGTGCAGGTTAGCAACTCAATCTGAACCTAGCGGTTTTCCTCACGCGCTTTTATGGGGTGGCCAACGACCTGAGGAATGTTTTAGATGCCCTTTTCAGACAAATGACCACCAAGTAGGAACCACCTGAATGTAATTAACATGGACAAGAAATTTCTCCATACCGTCTGCTTCGAGATTCGCGCTGCGCTTGGCGTCATGGGATAGGTTAGTTGAGGAAGGTCAATGTTGACAATTCGCGAATTTTCTCCGATTTTCCAATGTTTACAGAAGATTTAAACAGGACATTTGTTGGAGCTTGGTGTTGAAATATACATGTAGCTCATTTATTGAACGTTGTGAGAACATTGTATTTCTGTTTTAAGATAGAAATAATTGTTTGCTTTTCGTCATATGCATCCAGGACCAATGGCGGGTCGTTTTGATCTGCGAAATTCATACAGCCATTGGGTGAGGTTTAATTCTGGTTTTGCCAGGAGTAAAAGTCTTTGCACATATGGAAACCAAACAAAACATTTTGTATGTGATTCATCGGGGAAAATATCGGCACAGTCTGTACCGTACAGTAGTTAGCCACTCATATCTAGGTCAAATTGAATGGAAAGCGTTTCCTCAGGAACATGGTTGTAAGTGCAGTAATTGTGTTGTGCTAACACGCTAACCACCCCCCCGCCCTCCCCCGCCACGGTGGCCGTAAATGCAGTCTGAAGACACTACGTTGTTATGGTTTTTGGTGCCTAATTTGATTTTGTATTTTTTTCACTTTCTTTTGAAACACATTATTGCTTTTCCAGATGGAGACCGTATTTACAAAATCTTTTTGGGATTGTTAGTTGTAAAATGTGTTCAGTTTTCAGCTTGAAAAGAAGATGAATATGGCAGTATTGTACAAAGTATAAGCACATGTTGGTAGAAAATTCTTTTAAATAAAAGACAGCTGAAATGTAAGGTAAGGTTCTTCATAAAGACAACTGAAAACTATGCGTAAAAATACTTTCTTGTATTTTTTCAGATTTTTATTTAAGAGCGATGAAAGGCATTCAGATATTTGAATACTATGGTGGGCTTTGTGAGCCATACTGACAGTATCTAGGAACTCTGATGTCACATCACCTTTTTTCGATCAGAAGGAAGGAATTTTAGGGAACATTATTTCAGTAATCTTTTACTCATGGGTAAAAAGAGTTATTCCAACATTCAGTGTCATGCTTAGATAAACATCTTGTTGGTTCCTAACCTCTGATAGTATGGTCCATAAAGCCCAGCTTAGAATTCAAATGTCTGAGCACCTGTAACTCTTTTCACAAAAAATTTAAGAAGTAAATGAAAGTATATTTTTTCATAGTTTTAAATGGTCTGTTTAGTGATGCCTACTTTGATTTATAGACGTCTTTTCTCTTGATGGATTTCCACCTTTCAAAAATTAAGTTAGAAGCCTGATGAAGTCTGTTCACAACTGCTTTTTTAGTTAAATATAGATAGAGTTTATTGCTTTATACTAGTTATATAAACACTGTCTACTGCTTAATTTCTATTTATTTACTTATGTATTTATTTGTTTGTTTAATTGGGATTTCTGACCTCCTTTTATTGTGGTTTGCTGTGATTAATTTCTGTTTATTTATTGATGTACTTATTTATTGATTTGTTTGCTTATTTAATTCAGATATCTGACTTCCTTTGAATGCAGTTTGCAGTGCAGGTGACTATTTTATTTATTTGAATGGTACTCAATATTTCACTTATATGATGACAGCCAGCTTTACGGGGTGGGGGTGGGGGGGGGGGTGGGGGGGGGGGCAGGGAACTGACAACCATCTTCAGGTTGCTGTCATGTAGGTGACTATTGTAACAATGTTGATTATCAGATTTATTTATCATGATAATCTTGATTTTGTTTTCTGTTTTATCAAATATCAGCTTAATGTACAATAATGTACAATGTATAATCAACTGTTTTATCACATAGATATTTAAGGGACTTTGGATCAGTATTAGGTTTTGTTAATTAAACGGTTAAAGTTTCTCGCATTTTACACCATACTTAAGAATCATCACATGTAACTTCAACCATGGTCTTATGGGTTTCCCCCGGGCTCTGCCCATTTTCTTCCTACCATAATTCTGTGCACCCTCATATAAGTGAAATATCCTTGAGTATGGAGAAAAACAGTAATCAAATAAATAAATAAATAAATAAATAAATGATGCATCCTCAGGTTAATGGGAGGATCAAGACAACAAGAACAGAATTGGGCATGTTCAGGTCAGTCAGTGATTTATCAGTTTATTGATTTTAAATTGATGAGGGATGCTTAGAGCCTCGTACATGAGCATTCAGGTTCAGTCCTGGGTCTGGTCATTCTTAACGCGTCGAATTTGTTGCTTCTCTTCACCACTTGTTTAGCACACTGTCTTGTTAGGGCGTCATGTCTGTAACACCATTCTTACACCAGAAGAAAGTAGGCTGAGAAACTTATCTGTACTGCTGCTTTTTCATTTACGTGTCATACACTGAACAAGGATGATGACAAATGTCAAGTTTCATAACTACTTTGATTTGGTATGCATTTTTTTATTGGGGTCGGGGGGGGGGGGTGGTGAAACTTTCCAGTACAATATCATCCTACCTTGTTAACAAATTTTACAGCACCTCTCTATAAAGAGCACCTCAAAATCAGGCAAAATTATTAACTTAGTTGTAGCATAGACTGAAGTGGTGTTAAATCCTCAAAAAACAAGGAAGTGCACATCTCAGGTAAATGCACATCTCAGGTAAATGCATATCCCAAGTAATTGCACACTCCCAAGTTGCAGAGTCATCCACATCCCAAGTAACTGCACACCCCAAGTTGTTAAGCCATCCACATCCCAAGTAACTGCACACCCCAAGTTAAGCCATCCACATCCCAAGTAACTGCACACTCCAAGTTGTTAAGCCATCCACATTCCAAGTAACTGCACATCCCAAGTTGTGAAGCCATCCACATTCCAAGTAACTGCACACCCCAAGTTGTTAAGCCATCCACATTCCAAGTAACTGCACACCCCAAGTTGTTAAGCCATCCACATCCCAAGTAACTGCACACCTCAAGTTGTTAAGCCTTCCACATCCCAAGTATATGCACATCTAAAGTAAATGCACATAAGTAACTGCACACCCAAGTTGTTAAGCCATCCACATCCCAAGTAACTGCACCCCAATTTTTTAAGCCTTTGTCTGACTGAATCTTGGCATGGGATGAGTCTTTCACATATTGTATTAACATGACACATTTTTATATATGAACTGGCTATTGTCTAAGTAATTACATGTAATTTATACACTGGCTATTTTTTTGATTTGTTGAGACAATGATTTTTTAAATACCATTGATTCCTTACTTTTTTTATCTCTTTCCTGGGCGCATTTTTGTGACTTCTTGTTTAAATTTTAATCTTTATTCACAGATAAGTTTGTGCAAGCGAGTGGATGTGTATATGACAAGGTGTCGGGGGAAAGATCAGCAGTTTGTTGAATGAGTCTATCAGCCCTCTAGACAGAATATTCATTCAGTATTATTGATCCATGTGTCATCGACTAAAGATTTCATTGCTGCACAGATGTGTTCAGTTGGTGACTTTTCCTAACATACAGTGGCAAGGTATGAAAAAATATTCAGTTCAACTTATGAGACCAGATTATTTCATATTACCATTACTCATGGTGAATTCAAGTCTTTTTTTTTTGTTTTTTTTTTTGCCCCTTCAGTACCATCGCCTTCCTCAGTTTCACCACCTATTAAAGATTAGCCTAGTTGCCCCAAATGTGTCGCAGAGACGGGAAGAACATTTACTTACGTTCACACAGGCATTAAATCTTCCCTGGCATAAATCAGTGTCAACCGCATGCTCTTACAAACTGACGAACCCAATCTTATGTTGGCGTAACCAAAAATAGTCCATGGCGATATCACAAATTGGAAAAAAAAAAAAAAAAAAACCTTTAAAAGTCACTACACGCTATGGAATAGGCTCGGAAAATGTGACTATTTTTCATGAACAGACGTGATTGTCAAGAACCAACCCTTTAGGCTCGGTGAGTCTCACAAGTTAAAAAATTACGTAGAGACCACATGGTTGACGCCAATTTATGCTCGGGCAGATTTAATACACTGGTGAACAGCGGTAAATTTTCCTTACCCTCAATCCGTCATATTTGGGGCGGTTTCTCTCTGTAACTCCGGTAACTGTGTTGCTCGATTTCAGAGTTACATTCCGCATTTAAAGATTACCCGTAATCCAGGATCTAGCTATACGGTTAGCTATGGTCTACTAAACACCGGCACATGACGCGTTGTTTACAGTGTCATTGATTCGCGCAATCCCGGAAAATACGAAACCTGCCGAACGCCTTACTCCGTAACTTCCGCAGCAATGTGAGGTCGCCAGGCAGTGCGTAGCACCTCTACACAAATCTGAACGCCGGCAGCTGTTCGGCATTGCTGCATAATTTGACCGGACACTACGCTGTCGTCTGCAATATTAGAACGATGTCTTGTCAGTTGTCAGACTACGGGTGCAGCCCGTCGTATACAGGTGAGTTTGTAAACACAGTTTTGCTAGATATTGGGGATGTATTCTTGAGAAAATGCTCAAGCGAGTTTTACACGCCTCCTTTACTATGCTTAGAGACGGAATGACTCATTGGGCCTGTACTTGAGGCCCCAGAGTGGGGTGTTCACAATCAGCTGATGTGGAACCCGCTAGCTAGTCTACACAGGATACATGATCAACAAATAATGAGTGTTGGGGGAAATCTCGTTTTCACAATATTTTGGACTTTTACCATGCAGCTCTTACCTTTCATACCAGATTCACCCTTTCAGGGTATGTACACATGGTTACAGATACCTGGGTTGTACGCGTGTAGTTAAAAATAGCACAGTGGCGCGGCACACGTACACTGCTGGGATACTATACGGGAGACATTTACTAGTCTTCGGTTGATATGAATATAGCTACTATAGGCCTACCTAATCTGTTAGTGCTCGTAGCACAATAACTGCGGAGCATCTCGTTTGCCAGTGCGGTCGCTGTGGGTTCAAGTCCACCACACGCCGACTCCCTCTCTGGTCGTACTTGGGAAGGTCTGCCAGCAGCTGTCATAACTATCATATCTGAAGGCTAGATACATTCTGATAACTTTTCCAGACGGAATTTCCTACCCAAAAGGCTATGTTTCATTTTCTATGTAAAAATCTTCTCCAATGCCTGTCTCACTTGGGTTAAATTCGCTTTTCACCTCTAATCACGTGACCAAAGCGTGTGCATTTGATTGGCTCAGAGTAGCCATGACATCACTGCGGAACTGTGAATTGTAGGATTTGTGTTTTGTAATTTGGTCGTTATTGAACTTTATTTTGAACTTTTGGAACGACGGTTTCAGAAAGCCGGCGAGGGGAAAACGTTAATTTAACCCTCCTCTCACCCTCCCCCCCCCCCCCCCCTCCAAATCATTGGTTTTCACTTGAGGCTGGGGAGAGATTAGAACTCCTCACTTAAGCTCAATCGGTAAAGCTGACGTCGCTTTAAGCTATGATATATGACTTACAGTAAAAGACCTCAGCTTTTAATACGGCTTACCTTTGCCGTGTGGCTATAAGAGATTATGCAAGTAGCTACATTCTTTAATTATAGAGTAATAATTCACAGAAACTTGAAGTGGGCTTTAAGCATGATATTAGGGTTCCATTCATACCTGTTCAGGTGTGATATTCGGCTGGGAGGGTTAGGAAAGGGGGTTAACCGGTTCACAAACAGACGCAGTAACAAATTGCATTTCTATGCAGATGTTTCGTATCATGACACCATACTTTCTCTCAAATTAAACTGATTATCGATCAAGCTTTATTATCAGTTATTTGATTGGTGTTTTGCCCTGTATGCTGAAGAATATTTCACCTGTAATTGGACGGCAGCCGCCATTAGGGTGGAGTGAAATACTCTTGAGTACGGCATAAAACACCAGTCACTTATGGTCCTATTACTTAACTGTGAGAAATTCACCGTGATATAGGCCCATCTTATTTTAAATGCTCTCTGTGACAGAACAAAAATATCTGTAAAGTATCAATAGAAATATGTGTCCTGGCCATGGGAAAATGTTACGCTGTGCGTATAATCCCTGGGAAGATGTTACGATGTGCATATAATCCCAGGGAAAATGTTACGCTGTACGTGTTATCCCCGGATGAGTTATTCGGCTATGGTAAACATAACATGTAGGTCCTTGGGACAGCAGATGTGGCTAAAACTCTGAACTGGTTTGTACACCTGATATAATCAAGCTTAATCTGTTTTGTCAGTTAATTCAAGATTGTTCACACCTCACAGTCATAGGTTGTTAGGCGTCAAGTCTGTGTCCATAGAAACCTGCTGTGAACGGTGTGTAAACTCTGATTACTACAGCTGTCTATGTATCTTCATATATGTATATGCGTTTATGCAGACTGGGGTAAAGGACTACATATATATTATGTATAAAGCAGCCTAGACAGTGTATTATTGAAAGTATAGTAAAGCCAAAAATCCACAGGTAAGGCCATGTATTAACAGTTTTGAAGGTAAGACCCAGTCAGTCTTAAGGGTAATACAGCTTGTCACCGTGGGCGAACGGAGCAATAATTGAGGTATGAGGAATGAGGCATGTTCATATTTTGGGTAGAATTTCAGACTGTGTCAGCGTGGATATAGGGATTGAAACCCTGTGTTCCACTGATTAGATTAACGTAATGCACCAGTAGTGTATCTCCGAAAAACGAAAGGCTCAGTTTGACTCAATAATTCGGCTCTTCATTTTGCAACCATCAGGGGAACTAAAGATGGAGACTAAAGTGCCGAAATATGAGTCAAAATGAGACTTTCGTTTTTCAGAGTTACACTACTCGTATATATATATATATAACAACAAATAGGGATCCGTTTCTTTACTTGAAGGCATGGCACATTGGCTGAAACGATCCAAACTTTGATTTAGTCACTCTGTCACACTCTGTCACTTGGGTTTTCCAGGCAGGTATATGTTGTATTGTGTAAAAACAACGAGCGGTTGAGAAAATACAATTACAAGTTGCATTCCAAGCAACAATTCTGCATTCTCTTGTTTGAGGGGACATCGAGGGGGTTGGGGGAGGGGTATGGAAAAAGTCTGACTGGAGTACATCATTGAATTATATCAGCATGTAAGCTTAATGGTTCAGGACTTTTCTCAAACTGTATGGAACCACAGGAAAGGGCTTCGTGCGTAAATAAAGCGCTTAGACGGCCTTTCTCCCTCGTTGAAATTCACGACCAGTTGCCCAACAGTAGATGGATATTATTCCATTGCTACGTGTAGTTAGAAAATAGGCTTAAAAGAGACTCGTGGGAATAATAGTAGCAAGACTCTAATGACATGTCTGTTGGCTTATATATAATGCTACTCGTTCATCCATTCTCTGTATAAGTGGATATCTACCAAGCTGATTTCGAGGTCACCATTTCCTTATATAGACATATGACACAGAGAGTATCACGGTAAATCCGCTTCTCGTCTATGCTATATTTCTCAGTCAAGTTTGAGTAAGAAAGAACTGTCTCATTAACGTATATACTGACGTAGTCTATGCTACACAATAGGGGGAAATCTATATCCATTAACTTATATGTTTAGGTAATAGAATATGAGAAAAGCTGTAGCCTTTTACTTAATATATACCGATGGAAATTCTTGAGTTCTATACCGGTATTGATATATGGAATGGAATGTGAGAAAAGCTGTACTAATTTCTGTACCGATGTTGATATATGGAATGAATGCATAGCTATGAATGTGAGAAGCTATTTTGGAACTGCCAGGGGGTGTCTGTCTTTGAGATGCCCTATACTGACAAAAATAACACTGGAGAGACAGGGAAAATAGGAAAAAATTGAAAATGAGATGGCCTGATTTCAAATTCTGGCTAAATCTATGAATGAATGTGAGAAAAGCTGGTCCAATAGAAAAGCTGGCCTAACTTGTATACCAATGTATAGAATGAACATGAGATCAGCTGATCGACCTTCTATACCGATATTTGTATATGAAATGAATGTGAGAAAAGCTGTCCCAACTTCTGTACTTAGTTTTTGGTAGAAAGGTGAGAAAAGCTGCCCCAACTTTTATATTGACGTAAGGAATGATTATGAGAAAAGCCTGTCCAACATTTTTATTGATGTATGGAATGAAAGTGAGAAAAGTTGTCCTAATTTCTGTACTTCTATTTTGACGTAAGAAATGATTATGAGAAAATCCTGTCCAACTTTGTTTTATTGATGTGTGGAATGAATGTGAGAAAAGCTGGGCAATTGTATGCTGATGCTATTCATACTTGCGATCATCCGGGTCTTCGCTAAGACCATGCTGATTTTTTCAGATTTTTAGCCATAGTCGATGGACAGACATATTCTCATTACGTATAGAGAAAGAATTTCTGACCAAAAGTGTGTAATGTTTATTTTCAACGGTAAAATCTAATTCGAGGCCTGTGTCGTCGAGGTTAAAAACTACCTCCCGTACTGTCTTCACGTCGCCAAAGAAAGTACAAGCTATTTGCCCAAATCAGGCATGACGTCATTGTACGACTATGAATTGCTGCAATTAAATTGTTGTGCATGGTGTATTTAGAATGTACTTGTTTTACGTCAAATAGCTACTTCTCGCAAAACTTAAGACAGAATTGCTCAGGGTTTCTCATAAAACGAAGTTTGAAAACCCATAGCGTGACAACGCCGTGAAACCCGTTGACTGTTTAGGGTAAATGGGTATTCAGTTGTGGAGGTGTACTGTTAAGCGCATCTCTCAACCCGAATTCTCATCCAATCCCTTACCCCATCCCCGCCCCTCACCACCTACAGCTCCCCTCAGGGTACATGTGCCTATAATGCGTAACTAATCCCTTTTTAGGGTAAAGCGGTTACACAAACCCTGAAATCCGCGGCCTTGGGGCTTCGTCAGGGGTTATTGTAATACCAGAGAGTGACCACTCAGTGTTAGTGAGTGACACTTTTCAAGGTTTTATCTAGAATCGGAAGTCGTGTAGATAACAGGTTCTCTTATGGCATGTTGTGCTAGACATCCCACTGGCGTCTTCGCTTGGGTGAAGAAATTGGACATATAAGCTTAAACCTGAATCGATGGTCTCAGTATTTACATTTGTCATTCTGCCAGCTTGAAGTGCAGAAAGACATCGTTAATTGTACAGGAAAACATAAGTGCATCTGCACCTTAAGCAGTGTAGAGCGAAACCAATCTTTCCACTACCCGAAGGACGGATACCAGAGTGTGTGTAAGAATTACCTCATGACCAATCGGGCGCGGCTTCTGTGGCATATATACAGATTGTTCTTTGCAGTTATATCTGTGTCCACACAGTTTTAATAACCTGCTTGCACGATTGATAAAGATCCGCCTGTATACTGGTACCTTGTAGAGAGACCTATAGGTGTTTATGAAGACATTTGCACCGTGTTCAATCTGTAAGTTTTTATATGTCATTTTTGTTTGTTTGCATTTGATGATTTCTTGACTGTAGACTACAAGTTACGAAAGGTTCTGTCAGTGCCATGCATATCCCACATTTCACCAAGTAATAGGATGATCCAGATTATTTTTGTGACCCATAGGTTTAGATCCCGTTGAAATATACCGTTATATTTTGCCACCATCCAGGGAACCGGTTTGTTACTGGTACAGCAAAATATCGTAGACGGCGAAGGCACTTATATCATATAGAACGCACCAAGTCTGCCTTACCGGGTTTCTGTTTTATTTATTTTTTTTCCGTGCTTCTGTCTTATCTTTTTCCTCTTTATGTTGTTTTTAATCTATTTATTGTGTTGCTAAAAAGACTACTAGACTCCAGATATTATCAAATACTCCTTAATATTGCTCTGTTCATTTATTTGATTGGTGTTTTACACCGAACTCAAGAATATTTCACTTATACGACGGTGACCAGCATTATGGTGGGAGGAAACCGGGCAGAGCCAGGGGGAAACCCACGACCATCCGCTGGTTTCTGACAGACCTTGCTCTGTTGAAGGAAACAATCTTTTATGTTGCTACATCAATGTTATACAAGCCATGTTAAAAAGAAGTGACCCTTGGATGTTAAATATATCATATCTGATGCTTTTATCATAAAATACCCTCCTACCCACCGAGATAATGTACGTTTACAGACAAAGGCTAACAAGAAAACAAGCCATGACAGCATTGGGACTAAACTATCTCTCTGATGGTAGCTGACGTTTCATGACAGACGCTGTTTCGGGATTCGAATTCATCAACGCAGCTGTTGAGCTGCTGAGCTATGCGAGGCCACGATTTGTTCCCATCAAGCACATTTACGTTTGCGTGTCGCATCTTGCTTGGATGAAATGAGAAAAGGGAAACCAGCTTTCGCACTACTGCATGTCTTCTGATCTTTATCTCGTTCACACTTGAAATAACATTATAGTGCTACGTGACTTTTCTTACAGCCTGTGAACTCCTTCTGTAACAACGTCATAATCAATGATTGTTCATGACATACGTCAACAATCTCTGCGTACGACAACGTACGTCACAGTCAATGACGGAAACATTGACAAAGTACGTTTGCCTGTCGGATTCATTTTGTGACGTCATATACGACCACGACGTAATCGGCGCTGGCAACCAATGCCAAGAGGTTCTTTATTCTGTCTGCTCATCGCATGCTGACGTACGAACATATGAAAATTTGTAAACAAATATTTTTTTTATTTGTTTACACGCTGTAACTCTGTAATTTCTGGGTACAGAAATAAGTGTGATAAGACGACTCAATAAGGATGTTCTTTTGTTAATTCGTTGATTTTGCTTGTATTTGCAGATGTTTCCAGAAAGTTGTACGGAGCATTTTAAAGTGGAATAGATATGTGCCAGACTACAGGGCTTTTCACAAAACAAGAACTGTGTCGACTTTAGACGTATTCCAGGGGAATAACCCTCTTGTTCCACCCTTAGAGCTTTCTGGACAAGGCTGGGCAGTTTCTAAACAGAAAAAAGACTTTCTGCAGGTGTATGAAAAAAAATGGCATCGCCTTTGCCCAGCGGTAGTTCTGTGGAAGTGGCGACTGAGCCTGGGGCAGTGTTGGATAGCGGAACATGTGGGGAACTGACTGCGCTCCCTGGTCTCATCGAATCAATCACCGTCGACGCGGCCACGGGTAAAGATGGCGTCGACAGAGCCATGAGGAATTTGTTCACGTGTTTGTGTAAGTCATGTGAAAACGACAACTTGGCTCTGTTCCAAACCATTCTCTCGTGCATGAATTCGACAGAAATGTGCCCAGCCATCGAGACAGAGCTTTTGCGTTCTTCCATCTTGAACGCCTCGTTCCGCTGCGCCCGGTATCTCGTGCAACAGATTCAAACCGTGAACCTTTGCTCCGTCGTTAGCTGGATGTGCGTCCGAGACTGGGACGAGATCACATTTGAAACCTTGGTGAACAGAGGATTTAAACTTACGGACTGTGCATGTAAAGGTATGGGGGCTTTGAAACACTGCATCATCAACGGTAACGAGAAACTGGTGAAAGTATGTCTGCAAAACGGATGCAGCCCAAACGCTCAGGAGATTGAACTTCCACCCGACGACGACCACACACCGGAAGTTGCCGTGGACGAGTTTTCTCCCCTGATGTGCGCCATCTTGTACGCAAACGCTGGTATAGTAGGAGAACTGCTGTGTCATGGCGTGGACTTGATGACGTCTGAGAAATGTGGAATGTCTCCTCTAGAGGCGGCTGTTTACGCATCCAAGCCAAAAGAAACGGCCTTGTTGGTCGAAGCTTTTAAAAACATTTCGAGAGACAGTCCTGAAAACAGGGACATTTTTGAAGCAGATGTTAACAAGGCATTCATGAACGCTGTATCCTTGACACACAGCAACAATGTGAAGGATTGCCTCAGAATTTTGGTTCGTGCAGGTGCGGATGTAAACAAAACCGACGTACACGAATGTCTGCCGCTGCTGATGGCTATCGACGCAAAACAGCTGCATACTGTGTCTTTCCTGCTGCAAAACGGATGTGACGTCAATTGTACCGGAAACGTGCCGGTCGTCGGAAATGACTACGGTTACCGTCAGATGTCACCACTGGAATTGGCTGCCAGCCAATCGGATGAAGCTATTTTGGAACTGCTGCTCAAATCGGGAGCCACTGTAAAACCAGGCGCTCCAGACACCGAGGAAAGCCGAAAACGGATTACTTTATGCCGGAAACGTTTTACTCTGTCTGACTGGTGTCGCGTTTCTGTTCGACGAAACGTGAAATATTCCCCGCTGAGATCTGTCGTTGAAGATTTTGAAGTACCAGGGACGCTGAAACACTTTTTGACCATGTCAGGTTAACTGTTATACATCTTGAAGCGCAGAAAATAGGTACGAAAAGCACGTGAAACAGATAGGACCATTTTAACCTATTTTGCATGTTAATTAATGGTGTAAGGGGCCTAAGTTATGATGGACTGACAGATGTCATTTTAGTCATAATATCATTTTTATAGATATATAGGCCTGTGCATTTCCTTTTATGAGGACAGTTCTGTTTTCATATAAATGTAGCTCCTGATGAATTTCGAACGAATGCGTACAGTAAGCGATTTGTTTTTAATCAATATTTGTTATGGCGAACTTGAGCCGCTCAATCGTGTGATACGAATTTTAATTTTGCTGTCAGCAGTTCCATTTTTTGTGTTCTATTAAAGATATTTTAGTAGGTGCTAAAGTTATTTTATCGCAAACAGTTGTTTTTATTATATATATATGTGTGTATTAATTACCTGTCGCTTGTTACAGTAATTTTATTTTTTAAATTATATATATCTTGCCAATGTTTAGGAATTCTCTACCATATAGTTGAATTGTGATTTTCTTAATTGTTATATGTACAGCTTCATATAGGCCTATATTTTACAAGCTCACAATTTTACACCATTAAATGACCAGGAAGAGGTAAAGTTTCAAGGTGTTATAATTGAGTTATTCAATTAAAACATTTCACAATCAATACTTGAGAGTGTGTGCTCATTAAATCTCAGGCGGAGTGACGTCATAGTGTGATACTATCTCATTAGCATAATGCGCAAGCGATGACGTCACGAGTCGAAGCCATTCTAGCTGAGTGGAAGATCTGACATATTTCTTGGAACTCTCAGATCTTATTGATTATCGTGTATTATTGGTTGAGGTTTAGGATGAGAATATTTTCTCCTGGCAATATGTACACACACACGCACTGGATAATCTATACCTGGGAATTTCATGTAATCCTGCACATACGCAGTATTGTATTCGACCTAAGAGATTTAAAACTGCCAATTTTTGTGTCCATTACAGATTTAGACGGAATTTTTTTTTACATGGTGTGGGATCAGCGTGTGTTGTATACGACGCAACGTATAAAGGCCATTTTGACCCTATTATAACATTTTAGTTTGTACAGTGTACACATACATTTCTTTGTGTATCAGGGAAAGTGTTCAGTTTTGTGCTTGAATTAAATTTTTTCAAGCGATATATATATAAGTAATTCACTGTGATCGATTTTTCCAGTACTTACATATCCGGTGTGTAATCTGGTTTTTCCTTTTGATATTATTTTTTCTATTGGCATAATACGAATTAAAATAACTTTTAAAACATACCCCGATGTGTGTTGTGTTGATAATGATATGAATGAATGATATATATCATAGTATTATAGTATTATACTGTAATCACTGTTCATGGGGCCTTATAAGTGGCCCTGAGGGGGGTAGCAAGCTAGTGCGGCGCAATGACTCGGGAACCTTTCATCAATACGGTCGCTGTGAGTCCAGCTTATGCTGGCTTCATCTCAGACAATACGTGGGAAGGTCTGCCAGCAACCTGAGGATGGTCATGGGTTACCTCCGGACACTGCCCTGTTTCCTCTCCCGATAATGCTGGCCGCCGAAATGAAACATTCTTTAGTACGGCGTAAAACACCAATCAAGTATATAAATAAACAAACTTTTTACGCATACAACACACGTGTTTTTGGTGTGAGTGTGTAAATACATTGATAGGCCTACCCGTAAGGGCTCATTTTCGACGAGAATGAGGGACTCTTGATTCGTAAAATATTTACGTAAATCAAATTTACTTGAATCTATGTGGATATTAGTAAAATGATTCCTTTAGGCCTAAGTGATCGTCAGTGTCTGTACCGGAAAGACTCAAGTATTCATGTCTTACACACCTTGCAGTTAATCACTTATTAACCTTGAGAAAAGGGATTAAAAGATCAATAACGGGAATCTGCGGACGGATTCTATTCTAAGGAAATTTGACAAAAGAGAGGCTTATCTTTACAAGGAAATACCAAAGTATCTGTAAAATCGACGTCATGCGCCGGTATTTCCATACCGTCACAAATTGTTTGCATACCGACTGCACGCATGCGTGTCCCAGAGGTACATATTAAACTTCCTTATGCATATATGTTTATTAATAGGTTCAAAGAATCATGCGTAGAATCAACATAATACATTTATCGACCAAAACCGGAAGTCGTACTGTTCAAACAACCTTTTCATTGGTGGATTTTAACAAATGTTATTCAGTTGGACGAGTCGTATTCCGACCTCAAAAAGAAAGTTTAATTGTAGCAGTTCATGTATTACTGTCATTATCGATTTGACAACTCTCATTCAATTGGATGAGTCATATTTGACAACTCTCATTCAATTGGATGAGACATATTTGACAACTCTCATTCAATTGGATGAGACATATTTGACAACTCGCATTCTATTGGATGAGACATATTTGACAACTCTCATTCAAATGGATGATTCATATACCTCCCGGAATAGACAGTTTAAGTGTTGCAGTTCATGTATTACTGTCATTGGCGGAGTTCGACAACACTGCATGCAATGGAATTAAAACACAGTTTGATCCTGTAGCCCAGTAATGCCATTCAAAATTTGTAACATATTCTCGTAATTTACCTACGTTGATTCACAGGCCACTTCATCAAGAACAAAGAGGTGCGGAGGTTGTTATCGTGTCAGTGCGGCACAATGACCTGCTTACCAGGGCGGTAGCTGTGAGTTCAAATCTAGCTCATGCTGATTTTCCCTTGTGCCCTATGTGCAAGTTCTGCCAGCCACCCGCGGATGGTCGTGGGTTTCCTCAGGCTCTGATGGGTTTCCTCCCATCATAATTATGCTGACCGCAGTCGTATGAGTGAAATATTTTTGGGGTTCAGCGTAAAGCATAAGTCAAATAAAGAAATTAAGAACTCATATAATTAAAGAACTCATATAATTAAAGAATTCATATAATCTTGATAAATTCAGGTCTATACTTCGAAAAAGGTTTTCTCCGCAGTGGATAAGTTTCCTGAGCGATTAAATAAAAAAAACAAAATAATACACTAGTCTTCCCTCTGCAGTCTGTATACATGTATAGTTTCATCTGGGGTGTGAAGGTTTTGTCCGCTAAGGAAATAGTTTCGTGTGCGCTGGAAAGTTTTTCTCCACGGGGTGGATAGATGTTGTCTTCGCTATGAAAGTGCAAGTGTACACTTCTCAGACCTCTGTTAATTTTCCACAAACGGCGATGTGAACGCTTAGTGCTGAAACTCAACCATGAACATTCTGTGGCCAATAAGCACTGGTGCCTACAATTTGCCAAATCTGTGAAAAAGCAGCCATAAAAATCTTGACATATAGGTTAACCGTCAAAATCTGGACCTTTCTGTTCCTGCAACTGAGAGGAGTGCCTAATCGCAGCCTCATCATTACCGGTACCTGACACTTTGTATCCTTTCGCCGAGAATTTCTTCAATAAACTTTCGTCAATAAAACTTATACCTGCCCAAAGACAATTTCCATTATTTTCACACCAAGCATACACCTGTACACCAAAAATGACAGGGTGGCAGCGAAAAAAAGGCTTTACATTAGAGACTGTAATAGAATACTGCTCCCATACTGTAGTTAAGGGGTTAAGATTTCCTCAGGGATTTCTCAGAGGTGTACATAGTTTTTCTCCGGCGGTGTGAATAGCTTCCTCCCAAATGAAAATATTTTCTACGCGGTGGAAAGATTTTCTACGCTGTGGAAAGTTTTTCTCCACAGTTTAAACGTTTGGTCAGCGGTGTAAAGTAGGATAAAGGGGAGTTTTTTCTTCACCGTGCGAAATTTTACCCATAGTGTAACGTTTAATCCTTTATGTAAACGTTTGCTACACTGTGAACGCTTTACCCATAGTGTAACGTATAATTGCGTATGTAAAAGTTTGTTACATTCTGACAGTTTTACCCATAGTGTAACGTATAATCCTGCAAGGTGAAAGTTTTACCCATAGTGTAACGTTTAATCCTTCATGTAAACGTTTGCTACGTGGTGAAAGTTTTACCCATAGCGTAACGTTTAATCCTTTATGTAAACGTTTGCTACATGGTGAAAGTTTTACCCATAGTATACCTTTATGTAAACGTTTTCTACGTGGTGAAAGTTTTACCCATAGTGTAACGTATAATCCTGTATGTAAACGTTTGCTGCCTGGTGAAAGATTTACCCATAGTGCAACGTTTAATCCTTTATGTAAACGTTTGCTACGTGGTGAAAGCTTTACCCATAGTGTACCTTTATGTAAACGTTTTCTACGTGGTGAAAGTTTTACCCATAGTGTAACGTATAATCCTGTATGTAAACGTTTGCTGCCTGGTGAAAGATTTACCCATAGTGCAACGTTTAATCCTTTATGTAAACGTTTGCTACGTGGTGAAAGTTTTACCCATAGTGTACCTTTATGTAAACGTTTTCTACGTGGTGAAAGTTTTACCCATAGTGTAACGTATAATCCTGTATGTAAACGTTTGCTGCCTGGTGAAAGATTTACCCCATAGTGTAACGTTTAATCCTTTATGTAAACGTTTGCTACGTGGTGAAAGTTTTCAAAACGTGAAAGATTTTGACTGGCACTAATGAACCACCTCTACTTGACCTCTAAGCAATTGGAAACGCGCAACTGTAGTATTTTTATTGCCTTTAAACATGAGCAAATTTATTATAAATGAACATAAAACAGATTTGGGGGTAAAAAATATAATGTTTACCTTTTCAGTAATTGATTGTAGTACTGCCTGATGCACTTACTAAAGGAAGGTTTCTTTACACATATCTGTACAGAATTGAATGGGTAATAATTTAGTGAAAATAGACCCATTTGAATTCGGGAGATATCCATAGGTTTATCATGGCAAAGGTAAATACATAAATAAATAAATAAATAAATAAATAAATAAATCGTTAGTGGTCAACCTTACATTTTAGCGCTCTTGAGTATGGCACCGAGCAATAAATAAATAAATAAATAAATAAATAAACAAATAGTTTGTGGGTCAAACTGATACTCTTACTTACTAATGAGTTTCGCATTGGGCAAAAATTCAATAAATAATTAAATTAATAAATAATAAATAATAATAATAAATATCTCTAGTGTTCAACCCTACCCTTCATTACCCTTGAGTATGGCAATGAGCAGCAATCAAATAAATAAATAAATAAATAAATAAATACTCTTACTGAGACAATACAGACGGCACAAGCTTTTATGATAAGACATGCTATATTCTATTTCGCTTACCACGTTATGGCTCTTTATCTGAAATAAGTCATACTTTCAGGAGACTCACATCACAACTATTCTCGTTCTGTGCGTAAAAAGTAATCGATATTAAAATTTGAAATATGCGCTTCAAAAACTCAATTTTATGTGAATGAAACTTTCCACGAGTGCACTTCTAAGGCTAAATTAAACACACAAAAAAACAACAAAATACCAAAAGCCATAAACAAACGAACAAAAACAAAAAAACACGTCCTTTCCCCCGCAAGGCCCGAAAAAAAAAAACAAACAAAAAAAACAAAAAAAAAACACGTGAAAACAAATGAGTGAGTCAGTGGCGCGAAAACTTTATGATTGTCAGCTCTCGTATCCATGTATGCACCACTTCTGTATATTCCCAGGTCGAAGGGGGGCCTCCGTGGCTCGGTTGGTTAGTGCGCTAGCGCAGTGTAATGACCGAGGAGTCTCTCACCAATGCGGTCGCTGTGAGTTCAAGTCCAGCTCATGCTGGCTTCCTCTCCGGCCGTACGTGGGAAGGTTTGTCAGCAACCTGCAGATGGTCGTGGGTTTCCCCCGGGCTTTGCCCGGTGTCCACCCACCATAATGCTGGCCGCCGTCGTATAAGTGAAATATTCTTGAGTACGGCGTAAAACACTAATCAAATCAAATCAAATCCCACCATAATGCTAGCCGCTGTCGTATAAGTGAAATATTCTTGAGTACGGCGTAAAACACCAATCAAATCAAATCAAATCCCTGGACAAAGAGTACACCAAAGCATTTTAATGATAAAATTCCGCACAAAAGAAAGGTAGAAATCATGTGAACTTTACGTCTATAGTGTTTGTAATGGAGTCCAGAACAGAAAGGTGAGGTGTGTGTGTTGGTTGGGTTTGGGGCGGAGTTTATGAAGTGCTGTCCCACATTCATGCGGTATACGACGAACAGTTTACTAACGACGTCACTACACAATAAAAACTGATAAGTATACACATGTCAAAATAAAAATGGTTATATGTCACATGTTTGCTATAAAACATATGGAAATGATTTACAGAAAATGTCAATGTTATAAAAGATGCCAGCTTATGTTTTAACAAAAACGTATGGATAAGACGTCTGTGTTTAAATAAAAACAGCAAGGCGTTTGCACATTATTGTGTGAATTTTTATAAATACAGTTCATGCGTTGTTAATATTTGCAGTGTATATGAGCTGCAATAGATAGATCGCTGTAACCATAAACAACACCAAGCTGTTTAGTCACAAATTCACGGAAGTAAGATTATGAAACTACGTTTAACCCTATATCTTCCGGATTTGATTGTTAACTTGTGAACGAGAATGGATCTCCATATCGAATATTTTAAGTACTTTATTACCGGTAATTTACAAAATATATTTCATTTATGTACGTGGTGAATCAGTAGGAAATGATAGGTTTTTCCTGATTGATTCTATTAAGTGATTGACAGGTGAAACTCCAGGCTAGGCGAATAAATTAAGCAGCCATTTAAAGCGGCTGCTCGTCGTTTGATTGGATGACAGGATTGGACGTAAAAATGAACCGATTAAAAATTTGTTTGATCTGCTGCGACAAATTTGATTGGTGAAGAACGGTTGTAATGTAAGGAAATGTTTTACTCGTTAATATTTTACCAAAGTTTTTAGTTTTTGCTGGCAAAACAGTATAAATATGAAAGCATAACATGGTACTACAGTACTCTGTGTCTTATAGCATCCTACAACTAACTGTGAGAGGGACAGGCGCCAGAAGACAGATTTATGGACTAAAGATTTGCTTGTTTTACGAAACACCAAGCCTTCGAATTACATGTGTCTGTCCTCAGCTTCTACAGATAGCTTGCGACGCTTCACAGTGCCAAGTGCTGTTCCAGAGTAGAAACAAAACCGCCGTTAATCAACCGTGCGAAATCGCAAACAAGTTCGACAAAAGAGGAATACCTGGCTATGTACTATCGCACGTTTACTGCACTCCAAACAAACACTGATGAGTCCAAGCTGTACGTCTGGCCACTTCTTCCGTTCTCAAGCTTATTTCTCCAGGATTTCAGCATGAAGAAACACATTTCGGTCGTACAACCATATAAAATAAATTGTTTTTATTGGAGTGAAAAAAGTTTAGCAAATAATCTCTATCCCAGGTGAAGATACCTAGATGTCCAGTTGTATGTTTACAGTGTAAGGCACCTTGATTTCCAGTTGTATGTTTGCAGTGTAAGGCACCTCGATGTCCAGTTGTATGTTTGCAGTGTAAGGCACCTTGATGTCCAGTTGTATGTTTACAATGTAAGGCACCTTGATGTGCAGTTGTATGTTTGCAGTGTAAGGCACCTTGATGTCCAGTTGTATGTTTACAATGTAAGGCACCTTGATGTCAACTAGGATGTTTACAATGTAAGACACCTTGATGTCCAGTTGTATATTTACAGTATAAGGTACCTAGATGTCCAGTTGTATGTTTGCAGTGTAAGGCACCTTGATGACGAGTTGTATATTTGCACTGTATTGCACCTAGATGTCTAGTTCTCCGTTTACAGTGTAAGGCACCTTGATGTTCAGTTGTTTGTTTACAATGTAAAGCTCCTGAATGTCCAATTGTATGGATGCACTGTAAGGCATCTTGATGTCCAGTTGTCTGTTTACAGTGTAAGGCACCTTGATGTCCAGTTGTCTGTTTACAGTGTAAGGCACCTTGATGTCCAGTTGTCTGTTTACAGTGTAAGGCACCTTGATGTCCAGCTGTCTGTTTACAGTGTAAGGCACCTTGATGTCCAGCTGTCTGTTTACAGTGTAAGGCACCTTGATGTCCAGCTGTCTGTTTACAGTGTAAGGCACCTTGATGTCCAGTTGTCTGTTTACAGTGTAAGGCATCTTGATGTCCAGTTGTCTGTTTACAGTGTAAGGCACCTTGATGTCCAGTTGTCTGTTTACAGTGTAAGGCACCTTGATGTCCAGTTGTCTGTTTACAGTGTAAGGCACCTTGATGTCCAGCTGTGTGTTTACAGTGTAAGGCACCTTGATGTCCAGCTGTCTGTTTACAGTGTAAGGCACCTTGATGTCCAGTTGTCTGTTTACAGTGTAAGGCATCTTGATGTCCAGTTGTCTGTTTACAGTGTAAGGCACCTTGATGTCCAGCTGTCTGCTCACAGTGTAAGCCACCTCGATGTCCAATTATCTATTTACAATGTAAGACACCTTGACGTCAAGTTGTATGTTTACAGTGTAAGGTACATTGGTGGCCAGTTGTATGTTTACAATGTAAGGCACCTTGATGTCCAGTTGTCTGTTTACAGTGTAAGGCACCTTGATGTCCAGGTGTCTGTTTACAGTGTAAGGCATCTTGATGTCCAGTTGTCCGTTTACAGTGTAAGGCACCTTGATGTCCAGCTGTCTGCTCACAGTGTAAGCCACCTCGATGTCCAATTATCTATTTACAATGTAAGGCACCTTGATGTCCAGCTGTCTGTTTACAGTGTAAGGCACCTTGATGTCCAGCTGTCTGTTTACAGTGTAAGGCACCTTGATGTCCAGTTGTATGTTTACAGTGTAAGGTACATTGATGTGCAGTTGTCTGTTTACAGTGTAAGGCACCTTGATGTCCAGCTGTCTGCTCACAGTGTAAGGCACCTCGATGTCCAATTATCTATTTACAATGTAAGACACCTTGACGTCAAGTTGTATGTTTACAGTGTAAGGTACATTGGTGGCCAGTTGTATGTTTACAATGTAAGGCACCTTGATGTCCAGTTGTATGTTTACAGTGTAAGGCATCTTGATGTCCAGTTGTCTGTTTACAGTGTAAGGCATCTTGATGTCCAGTTGTCTGTTTACAGTGTAAGGCACCTTGATGTCCAGCTGTCTGCTCACAGTATAAGCCACCTCGATGTCCAATTATCTATTTACAATGTAAGACACCTTGACGTCAAGTTGTATGTTTACAGTGTAAGGTACATTGGTGGACAGTTGTATGTTTACAATGTAAGGCACCTTGATGTCCAGTTGTCTGTTTACAGTTTAAGGCACCTTGATGTCCAGTTGTCTGTTGACAGTGTAAGGCATCTCGATGTCCAGTTGTATGTTTGCAGTGTAAGGCACCTTGGTGTAAAATTGTATGTTTACAGTGTAAGGCACCTTGATGTCCAGTTGTCTGTTTACAATGTAATGCGCCTCGATGTCCAGTTGTAGGGTTGCAGTGTAAGGCACCTCGATGTCCAGTTGTCTACTTACAGTGCATTGCACCTTGATGTCCAGCTGTCTGCTCACAGTTTAAGACACCTCAATGTCCAATTGTCTCTTTACAGTGTAAGGTACCTTGACGTCCAGTTGTATGTTTACAGTGTAAGGTAAATTAGTGTCCAGTTGTATGTTTACAATGTAAGGCACCTTGATGTCCAGTTGTATGGTTGCACTGTAAGGCACCTTGATGTCCAGTTGTATGTTTACAGTGTAAGACACCTTGATGTCCAGTTGTATGTTTGCAGTGTAAGGCACCTTGATGACGAGTTGCATATTTGCACTGTATTGCACCTAGATGTCCAGTTGTCTGTTTACAGTGTAAGGCACCTTGATGTCCAGTTGTCTGTTCACAATGTAAGGCACCTCGGTGTCCAGTTGTCTGTTTACAGTGTTAGGCACCTTGATGTCCAGCTGTCTGTTTACAGTGTAAGATACATCGATGTCCAGTTGTATGTTTACAGTGTAAGCCACCTCGATGTCCAGTTGTATGTTTACAATGTAAGACACCTTGACGTCAAGTTGTATGTTCACAGTGTAAGACACATTGGTGTCCAGTTGTATGTTTGCAGTGTAAGGCACCTTGATGCCCAGTTGTCTGTTTACAGTGTAAGGCACCTTGATGTCCAGTTGTATGTTCACAGTGTAAGGCACCTTGATGTCCAGTTGTATGTTTACAATGTAAGGCACCTCGATGTCCAGTTGTATGTTTACAGTGTAAGGCACCTCGATGTCCAGTTGTCTGTTGACAGTGTAAGGCACCTTGATGTCCACTTGTATGTTTACAATGTAATGCACCTTGATGTCCAGTTTTATGGTTGCAGTGTAGGGCACCTCAATGTCCAGTTTTATGTTTACAGTGTAAGGCACCTCGATGTCCAGTTGTCTGTTTACAGTGTAAGGCACCTCGATGTCCAGTTGTATGTTTGCTGTGTAAGGCACCTTGACGTCTAGTTGTATGTTTAAAGTGTAAGGCACCTTGATGTCCAGTTGTTTGTTTATAATGTAAGGCACCTTGATGTCCAGTTGTATGTTTACAATGTAAGGGACCTCGATGTCCAGTTGTATGATTGCAGTGTAAGGCACCTCGATGTCCACTTGTATGTTTACAGTTTAAGGCACCTTGATGTCCAGTTGTATGTTTACAATGTAACACACCTCGATGTCCAGTTGTAGGGTTGCAGTGTAAGGCACCTCGATGTCCAGTTGTCTACTTACAGTGCATTGCACCTTGATGTCCAGCTGTCTGCTCACAGTGTAAAACACCTCAATGTCCAATTGTCTCTTTACAGTGTAAGGTACCTTGACGTCCAGTTGTATGTTTACAGTGTAAGGTAAATTATTGTCCAGTTGTATGTTAACAATGTAAGGCACCTTGATGTCCAGTTGTATGGTTGCACTGTAAGGCATCTTGATGTATAGTTGTATGTTTACAGTGTAAGACACCTTGATGTCCAGTTGTATGTTTGCAGTGTAAGGCACCTTGATGACGAGTTGCATATTTGCACTGTATTGCACCTAGATGTCCAGTTGTCTGTTTACGTCAAGTTGTATGTTTACAGTGTAAGACACATTGGTGTCCAGTTGTATGTTTGCAGTGTAAGGCACCATGATGCCCAGTTGTCTGTTTACAGTGTAAGGCACCTTGATGTCCAGTTGTATGTTCACAGTGTAAGGCACCTTGATGTCCAGTTGTATGTTTACAATGTAAGGCACCTCGATATCCAGTTGTCTGTTTACAATGTAAGGCACCTCGATGTCCAGTTGTATGTTTGCTATGTAAGGCACCTTGACGTCTAGTTGTCTGTATAAAGTGTAAGGCACCTTGATGTCCAGTTATATGTTTATAATGTAAGGCACCTTGATGTCCAGTTGTATGTTTACAATGTAAAGGACCTCGATGTCCAGTTGTATGATTGCAGTGTAAGGCACCTTGATGTCCACTTGTGTGTTTACAGTTTAAGGCACCTTGATGTCCAGTTGTCTGTTTACAATGTAAGGCGCCTCGATGTCCAGTTGCATGGCATCAAGCTGTATGTTTACAGTGTAAGGCACCTCGATGTCCAGTTGTATGTTTACAGTATAAGGCACCTTGATGTCCAATTGTCTGTTTACAGTGTAAGGCACCTCGATGTCCAGTTGTATGTTTGCAGTGTAAGGCACCTCGATGTCCACTTGTGTGTTTACAATGTAAGGCAACCTGATGTCCAGTTTTCTTTTGACAGTGTAAGGCACCTTGATGTCCAGCTGTCTGCTCACAGTGTAAGACACCTCGATGTCCAATTATCTATTTACAATGTAAGTCACCTTGATGTCCAGTTGTATGTTTACAGTGTAAGGCACCTTGATGTCCAGTTGTATGTTTACAATATAAGGCACCTCGATGTCCAGTTGTATGTTTACAATGTAATGCACCTCGATGTCCAATTGTATGTTTACAGTGTAAGACACCTTGATGTCCAGTTGTGTTTTTGCAGCATAAGGCACCTTGATGTCCAGTTGTTTTTTTACAATGTAAGGCACCTTGGTATCCAGTTGTCTGTTTAAAATGTAATGCACCTCGATGTCCAGTTGTATGTTAGCAGTGGAAGGCATCTTGATGTCTAATTGTATGTTTACAGTGTAAGACACCTTGATGTCTAGTTGTGTGTTTACAGTGTAAGGCGCCTTGGTATCCAGTTGTATGTTTACAATGTAAGGCACGTTATGTCCATCTGTATGTTTACAGTGTAAGACACCTTGATGTCCAGTTGTCTGTTCACAGTGTAAGGCACCTTGATGTCCACTTGTCTGTTTACAGTGTAAGGCACCTCGATGTCCACTTGTCTGTTTACAGTGTAAGGCACCTTGATGTCCACTTGTCTGTTTACAGTGTAGGCCACCTGGATGTTCAGTTTTCTTTTTACAGTCATACAACTGGACATCAAGGTACATTATACTGTAAACAGACAACTGGACGTCAAAGTATTTGAAGACACCTTTGATCTTTTGATATTTTCCCATTTATATTCTACTTTTGGAGAGAAAACCTGATGTAATTCGAATGGAATGGAAATTATTGATTTATTTATTATAAAAAATAAAGCAATAAATGAAATATACGTGGATGTATGATGTCTTCTGGGTAAAATTAATCACTGCACAGCACTGTACGATTACCGCACATCAATGTACGATTTCCGCACAGCACTGTACGATTACCGCACAGCACTGTACGATTATCGCACAGCACTGTAGGATAACCTTACAGACCTGTACGAGTACTGCACACATCTGTACGAGTACCGCACAGATCTGTACGAGTACTGCACAGATCTGCACGAGTACCGCATAGTACTGAACAGGAGAGTCCTCTCACACTAAACCCCACGGTAGCGTTTCTGTGTCGTACAGTAATATTCAGAAAGGGTTACTTATTTATTTATTTATTTGATCGGTGTTTTGCACATACTCAAGAAAATTTCACTTTCCCTCGCGTCAGCAGAATAATTTTTTTATTCACTGTTTTTCGATGGCTAAAAAATAAATATTATAAAACTATATCCCTTGCGCGTTTCCGTATCCGTTAAAGTAAACCTCACGCTTATTACTGTGTGAATCAGTCGAAGGGAGATTACTCTGTTAGGCGTCATAATTGTTCTCAATATCTGCCAGTGGTGATCAATCGAATAAAAAAAATCGTAGACTTACGACCCAGATTTTATTTATTTGTTATATTGGTATTTTATGCCAAACTCAAGAATATTTCACCTATGACGGAGGCGAGCATTATGGTAAGGGAAACCGGGCAGAACCCGGGGGAAACCCCCGACCATGTGCATGCTGAAAGATATATCTGCATCACAACCAAACTGCTTGGATTTGTGCCGAGGGTCAAGCTGTGCACAATCTCATCAAAATCCGTGCATAACTTTTCTCGTTAAGTTGTTCTTGGTAAAGGTAATGAGTATTATGGTGAGTTGATGCTAATAACCATTAGAATCAACTCACTGTAATCACTGATCTGATTTGATTGGTGCTTTACTGACCACTGTTTGAAGGCCTGGCAACCACAGCCAGCCAGCATTTTAACCGTCTGAGCCACTGGCTATATTTATTTTGTTTATTTGATTGGTGTTTTTCGCTGTACTCAAGAATATTTCACTATACCGATGGACAGCATTATGGTGAGAGGAAGCCGAGCAGATCCCAGGGGAAACCAAGGACCATCCGCAGGTTGCTGCCAAATCTTCCCATGCGCTACCAAAAAGAACCATTATAGAAGAACTCCAACAACTAAGGTCACATAGAATATTTAAAAAAAAAACATATAAACCCGAAGCTGATAAAAACATTTCTTGATGCTTCACACTAAAAACATCCACCAAGTTAAATGATTTATTTATTTATTTGATTGGTGTTTTACGCCGTACTCAAGAATATTTCACTTATGGGACGACAGCTAGCATTATGGTGAGAGGAAACTGGGCAGAGCCCGGGGGAAACCCACGGCCATCCGCAGGTTGTTGGCAGACCTTCCAACGTACGGCCGGAGAGGACATCGAGGTGCCTTACACTGTAAACATACAACTGGACATCGATGTGTCTTAAACTGTGAGCAGACATTGCGTCACAGCGACTGCCTTGGCGAGAGGCTCCTGGGTCATTACGCTGCGCTAGCGCGCTAACCAGCTGAGCTGTGATCACTGAGATTGATCAAGCTCTAGTAGGGTTCCGCAGCGGCTTGGAAGCAGGAGATTTATAACGTGTACCTAGCTTGAGACCATGGAAACACTCAAAAATAAAGAATCTTAAATTTTACAGAAAGTCTCTTGTCTGAGTGATGCTAGAATGTACTGTGTTGCTACTCAGCAGTAAAAGTGACACGGTGAAAAAATTTTTTTTCTTAAACCCCCGAGTTGGGCCCCGGGTTTAAAAGTCGGAGAATCGACATAATGAACCCATCATAAGTGTTGCGCTATAATCTCATATTATAGCGATCTCAATGGCCTGATCGTCATTGCCATTATGCTTTTGCAAATTAACTTTAGTCGCAAATTATTCTTTCTTAGTCCCAAAATGTTCTTTTAGGCGTCGAGGAGCTCCAACACCATTTATAGTATAACTTCCAATAATCTGGGATTATCATTAATAAAGTAAACACTCAACCAAATAATAAGATAAAATTAAAACTTAGCACAGCCGTTGTCAGGCATGTATGTGACATATAGATAAGGTCTTTGACCCTAACTTATATATGGCTGGTAGTAGTTTCACCCTGACTGGATCAAGTACGTGTATATCTCATATGCAGCTGTTGCAGTTGATATAGAAAGAACTCAACTGGGCTATATAAGGGCGGGGATGCACACTGTATTTAGTATTTTATTTTTATTTGAAATCTGTTGAAATAAACTGCCTCGTTGACACAGGGAAATGCATTGCCCACCAATAAGCAGTCGGTCTAAAGCGGTGTACTCTTTTATTCTTTCAATAAGTCAATGTTTCTTCGAAGACCTTGTCGTGCCCGTCAAGTAAAGTCGTACTTGTACATGAAGTTCACAAGCACTGCAGCGTGACAGCTCAGAACATGTTTTTAAACAGATTGGAATCGACTTGTATACACGGTCATGTCCATTGTAACCTAGTCAAAACATGTAGTTGTCAGTGAGAGGTGCTCGTCTGTGGCTGCTATCTTGACTGTGTGAAGGCAAACGATCTGTGTGATGACAAACGAAGATTATCTCTCCACCAAACTGGGTTTTTTTTTCATTGCGTCATTTTTTTTTTATCTTGGAAAAATTTGTTTTCTCTTCTAAAAGTGTTATTTTCACCAAGTCATCTTTACGGTTCCGTAATATTCTGTCATATTCAACATAATGTCCTGTTAATCTAATAGAATCTGTATGTTGAATTATTAAATTATTTGCATTATATTTAACAGTTTAATGTCCTGCAACAGAATACATTCTAGCATCACTGTTAAATTTTACAGATTATTTTTTTAAGAGAACCGGGAGTCTTATAGATGAATCTAAACCTTTCTGCTTGCGATCTGAGGTGATAGTAGCAGTGACGGAATTTTGATAAAATTGACTTTTCTTTTGATGATGGGCCTTACATTTCTTTTATATAGTCTAAGCTCTCATAAGTTGACCCTTAAGCTTGTAGGTTTTATACAGCAGGGATGTTTCGGTTTTATCAGTGATGGGTTTGTATTTTCTTATTTAACCATGAAATGCTCATTTATATAAATGCGTCACGTACTGTAAAACTATCCCTCATGTATCAGTTTTTACATGCTTGACCAACTCCCAGATTTCAGGCCTTGGGATGAAATGCTTATACAGTTTATGAAAGATGCTTATATGTTTATATGTAAGCGCTCACATTTCAGGCCTTGACTTGAAATGCTTATACATTTTGTGAAAGATGCTTATATGTTTATATGTAAGCGCTCACATTTCAGGCCTTGGCGTGAAATGCTTATACATTTTATGAAAGATGCTTATATGTTTATATGTAAGCGCTCACATTTCAGGCCTTGGCGTGAAATGCTTGTACATTTTGTGAAAGATGCTTATATGTTTATATGTAAGCGCTCACATTTCAGGCCTTGACGTGAAATGCTTATATAAATTTCATATAAGATTCTTGTATCCTTATAAATAAGCTGTCATATTTGAAGTCTTTAACATGCTTCTAAATTGTATAAAAAATACTAGACATATAAGATTTTTTATTTCAACTGCCATATGATAATCTTTGCTTAAATGTTACATAGCTTCTCATACATTTTCTCATATATGAAAACACACACATAAGCGCTCATATGTTAGTCTGGTTAAAACAGGCTTATGTATATGTAAGCTCCAGTACGTCAGGCCAAACCATGACAGGCTAATGCAGGGCCTATTTTCTGTCAGCAGTCATCTGTCTGCCCTATTTAAGAAAGATTACATTGTATCATAAATTATCACATTTCTATGGTGTCTCGTAGCGTCCGTTTTTGACAGCAATCCTTGAGAAAGTCATGGAAGGCACGGGTCCGCGGATCCCACGTCCTCCACGTCAGAAGACGTAGTACCACAACCTGCCTGCCTCTGAGATGGTGGCGCGGAAGGCGCATTTCGGTGATGACACGAAGCACACGTGTCTGTACACGAAGATCCCAGAGATACTGAATGAGAAGTCGTGATTAGTCATTTTGTGATGACTAGGCAATGGTGTCATCCCTGGTATCAGTATACTGTGATGACTGGCCAAGGGTGTCATTTCTGGTACAGTCTACTGTGATGACTGGCCAAGGGTGTCATTCATGGAATCAGTATACTGTGATGACTGGCCAAGGGTGTCATTTCTGGTATCAGTATACTGTGATGACTGGGCAATGGTGTCATTCCTGGTCAGTATACTGTGAAGATTGGCCTATGGTGTCATTTCTGGTATCAGTATACTGTGATGACTGGCCAAGGGTGTCATTTCTGGTATCAGTATACTGTGATGACTAGCGAAGGGTGTAATTTCTGGTATCAGTATACTGTGATGACTGGCGAAGGGTGTCATTTCTGGTATCAGTGTACTATGATGACTGGCGAAGGATGTCATTTCTGGTATCAGTATACTATGATGACTGACCAAGGATGTCATTTTTGGTATTACAATTTTATGAGGACTGGCCAAGGGTGTCATTTCTGGTATCAGTATACTGTGATGACTGGCCAAGGGTGTCATTTCTAGTATCCGCATACTGTGCCGTGTCTGGGGTCAATATATACTATGTTGACTGGGTGGAGCGTGGTGTAGAGTTTCATGTCTGGAGACAATACCTGTGATGACTGGGTGTGGTGTCATCTTTGGTGTCCATACACTGTGATGACTAGGCGAAGTGTCAGGTGATGACTGGGTGAAGCGTGGTGTAGGGTGTCATATCCGGTGTCCGGTGTTGCCTTTAGTATGGTATTCCAGTGAGACAGGACTATGCCTATACTGGCATTATTCCGCTTTTCACAAGGAGACATGTACCATCATAACATGCACTAGTCGTTAAACAAAAATAAATAGATACTTAAAGAGCCTAAATGGAAATTAAAACACGAAATTTGCATATTAGAAACTGTTGCCACCAATAGGCGGTGGACGAAGCTTTTGTGGCGACGTATGCCATTTTACATGAAGTTCCGCGGTGATTACTTCCGTTCCAACTATATGACATAGGCCTACATGGGTGCGTCACGTGTGAGAAAGTTTTTCGGTTACTTGCCAGAGGTTGGTGTTTCGGGCACTCCCGTGTTCTTCCAAACCGTAAGGAAATTGATTTATTTATTTATTTATTTGACTGGTGTTTTACACCGTGCTTCAGAATATAGTCAAACCTGTTGTATGCGGCCAGTGAAGGGACACGTAAAAAGTGGCCGCATATGACAGTTGGCCACATAAGACAGGTTGTGAAGACCAAACCAAATCACAACTGAATTAAGTTTCAGGAAATCTACACATGTAGGCCTACATAATAATCTTATACATAATTCCCGTCATTGTCAAGCCCTAAAAAGCCATGTGCTAGTTTGGCCTAGGTAGCTATAAATGACTATTCTAACAAAGCTTTGGACTGTAAACGGCAGACTTCTGAGATGTTCAATCTTATTTGCCATTACCGGTGAAACAACAACAACAAAATATACAAGTGAAGGAAGATCAATTTCTCCATGTGTTCGGTACAGGCAATATTTTGGCCACGCAAAATGAAAACACAGCACCATTTGCCTGCAAAGATAATGGCCAAGCAAGCCAGATAATTTGTCAAAGAAACCATTCATGGGAGGAACCACGGGAGGTCAGATTATATTCGATTATATCCGAGTCTGCCCGCTGTTTATGGCATTCATAGCGCGGACCTCAGCATGGAGCTAATCCACTGCCACAGTGCAGTGGTGTCCGGACAATAACCAGCTAGGCCTGATTAAAGTACAATAGACTTCACTGCTATTGACCAATAATGTTCACACTTCATTTGTCATCACAAAGTGGCAGGTTGTAACTTTTAATCACTACAAAAACTATTGTAGTCGGGTGGTCGCCATTTTGAAATTTTTAAATGTCTGATGCGGCAATCATCATTACTTTTGAAAGTCTCGGCCGCTCAGGACAGGGTGATATAGAATTTGGTCGCTGGACGCATTGGACAGATGCCCGCATATTACAGGTCGTTTAACATGCAAAATTGTTTGGTCGCGGGAGAAAGTGGCCGCTTGCGGCAGATGGACGCTGATTACAGGTGGCCGTAGGTACAGGTTTGACTTATTTCACTTATACTATGGTGGCCATCCATATGGTGGGAGGAAAACGGGCAGAGCCCAGGGGAAATCCACCACCATCCGCAGATTGCTGAAAGACCTCCCCACGTACAGCCGGAGCGGAATCCAGCTAGAGCTGGACTTGAACTCGCGGCGAGTAATGAAATTGACCACCATCGAATATTACTATTATATTAGCGTTATACATGTAGCCTACATAAACTAATTTCGTCAGGCTACGGTCAGTTGATAAATGTAAGTACAGTATTTGGAGTCAGCTGCTGCATGTACAGTGAACTGCAGAATGTGCGAGCAACTCCTCTCAGAACTGCATCTGTCCGCTGTGTGCATGGATATACCAAACCAGCCCATCGGGAAAAGTACTGGGTCGGCCTAACGTTTATCTCTCTCCCAGACTTTTTAGCCATATCGTTGTGATGAAGTCATGCTAATGTTGTAATCCAGTGTATTAGCCATATCGATGTGATGAAGTCATACTAATGCTGTAACCCAGTGTATCAGCCATTTCGTTGTGATGAAGTCATACTAATGTTGTAATCCAGTGTTTTAGTCATATCGTTGTGATGAAGTCATACTAATGTTGTAATCCAGTGTATTAGCCATATCGTTGTGATGAAGTCATATTAATGCTGTAACCCAGTGTATTAGCCATATCGTTGTGATGAAGTCATACTAATGTTGTAATCCAGTGTTTTAGCCATATCGTTGTGATGAAGTCATACTAATGCTGTAACCTACTGTATTAGCCATATTGATGTGATGAAGTCATATTAATGTTGTAATCCAGTTTATTAGCCATGTCGTTGTGATGAAGTCATATTAATGATGTAATCCAGTTTATTAGCCATGTCGTTGTGATGAAGTCATACTAATGTTGTAATCCAGTGTTTTAGCCATATCGTTGTGATGAAGCCATATTAATGTTGTAACCCAGTGTATTAGCCATATCGTTGTGATGAAGTCATACTAATGTTGTAATCCAGTGTTTTAGCCATATCGTTGTGATGAAGCCATATTAATGTTGTAATCCAGTGTATTAGCCATATCGTTGTGATGAAGTCATACTAATGCTGTAATCCAGTGTATTAGCCATATCGTTGTGATGAAGCCATATTAATGTTGTAACCCAGTGTATTAGTCATATCGTTGTGATGAAGTCATACTAATGTTGTAGCCCAGTGTTTTAGCCATATCGTTGTGATGAAGTCATACTAATGCTGTAACCCAGTGTATTAGCCATTTCGTTGTGATGAAGTCATACTAATGTTGTAACCCAGTGTATTAGCCATATCGTTGTGATGAAGTCATACTAATGTTGTAGCCCAGTGTTTTAGCCATATCGCTGTGATGAAGTCATACTAATGCTGTAACCCAGTGTTTTAGCCATATTCTTGTGATGAAGTCATACTAATGTTGTAACCCAGTGTAGCCATATTGTTGTGATGAAGTCATATTAATGTTGTAATTCAGAGTTTCAGCCATATCGATGTGATGAAGTCCCATTAATATTGTAATCCAGTGTTTCATAATGAGACGGTTCTTCACACAGCAGATATCTCTTCTTCACATAATGAGATGGTTCTTCACACAGCAGATATCTCTTCAGATAAAGAGTTGGATATCTTCCGATAAAGAGGTGGTATACTTCAAGACTCTTCATCTGAGTTGACTCCTCAGAAAAAAGTGGATTGCTCATTCCATCAAGAGACCGTCCTTCATATACAAGAAAATGATTCTTCATATTTGATAGTGGCTTTCGTGGCCGAGGGGTTTAGCACGTCAGCGCAGCACAACGACCCAGGAGCCTCTCACCAATGTTGTCACAGTTATTTCAAGTCCAGCTCATGCTTCCACTCCGACCGTACGCGGAAAGGTCTGCTAGCAACCTGCGGATGGTCGTGGGTTTCCTCCTGGCTCTGTCAGGTTTCCTCCCACCCTAATGCTGGCCGCCTTCGTATAAGTGAAGTATTCTTGAGTAAGGAGTAAAACACCAATCAAATAAATACATGAATCATATATGATAAAATTGTTCTCCACAACTGGGAAAAATACTCATGAGAATAGTTGATACCCGATGTTTCTTCCTCCGCTAGACAGACCTTTAAGGATTTCTTGCCGGGAGGAAATTTAATCAAATAAAACTAAAGCCGAAAAGAACGTTTGAAAAGTCTTTTTGGGGTATGTCTATCTGATGGCAGACCATAACTTGGCCTATCTCCTTAGGGTGGACACCAAGCAACAGATAATGCGGAAACTGACTTCGTGTGGGTAAATGCCTCTAAATACAGTAAAGTAACAACACAACTTCAACTGTTATCACTCAAAATATTTAAAATATATTAAAAAACTATAAATACATAACAAATATTCACAGAGACAAATATTAAAATACAGAAATAATACTGTACACCAGCAGAATTACTTATAAACATTGTATTTTACAGAACAAACTTGGCAAAAATATCCACAAACATAATTATTCATAAACAGAAGAATTCTTAACAAAAAGAATTTTTTACAAACAGAATTATTCACAAACGCAAGTATTTATTAACAGGATTGTTTACAAAGAGCACTATATTTACAAAAAGAAATATTCACAAACAGAAATATTTACATAAATAATTAGGCCTATTCACAACCGAAATATTTACATAAATAATTAGGCCTATCCACAAACAGAAATATATACATAAATAATTGGGCCTATTCACAAACAGAAATATTTACAAACAGAATTATTCACAAACAGAAATATTACAAACGGAATTATTCACAAACAGAAATATTACAAACGGAATTATTCACAAACAGAAGTATTTATAAACAGGATTCTTTACAACGAGCACCATTGACAAAGAAATACTCACAGAGCTATTTGCACTAGACATGTTCAATAACAAATTTACAGAAAGATTTTTTTTAAAGAAAAAATATTTAAAAATAAAGAAAATACTATATAAATGGTGATGACGCTAGACACTGTAAATTTTAAGTCAGCGGACTATAAAAGTTGTCCGAAGTTCTACAGAATGTAATACTGACGAAATAAATCGTTGCGCACCTAAACCTTCCAATCATTTGTTCGCAAAGATAGCGTCACAGTCGGTTGCTATGGTCACCAACACTAATGTGTTTGATCTCGTAGCACTGTCCATGGTGTCGAAGGCTTGCTTCACGTGGTCTGCGTCCTCGCGAGATCTCGTCCAGACGTGAAGAATTTGTTTGTTCCATTTCTCTAATGTGTTCCTACTCGACTGTACAATCCCTGTATGGAGAGAAACGAACCGTGAAATTGACAAAAGCATAATCAACTGCTGTAGTGATATTTTTTCTTTATTTTTCTTTCTGGCGTTATATTTTGCTTGTTCGAAAGTACATGCTGTAAAGATTCAACGGTTTTGAAACGAAAATTTAACAAGAGCATCGCTGACTTCATGTACCACGTTTTATAACTTGCAAGAGATAACACCACTGAAACTTTGTAAATCGATATCATATTCTTGTGTACCGCGTAAACCAGCAATCACATAAATAAATGAATAAATCTTGACCTTTTCAGTATAACCTTCTTACTAGACTTAAATATACAGCATTAATATCCTTTAATTAAAAAAAGCTTCAAACTCTAAATTTGTTGAATTTCATTTGTATACAAATTACTTATTCCTGACAGGTACCGGTACCCAACTTAATGTCGACATCTATTACATGTTTAAAAGAATACAAAGATTGCTGCAAATTTACAGGATTGACTCTTACCTGATAGTTTCTTCTTGAGCAAATAGCATGCATCGTTTTGTGTGTAGTTTCCCTGGTATTTCATCGCCCTGGTAACGGATACGCCTATTTTCACCCCAGCCAATCCGCAGACGTAATCCGTAATGGAACCCCCACGTGGAAAGTATGATACTTCCATTTCTGTCTGAAAACAGAAAAACAGGAAGTTCCTTATTTGTCCACACATGCATTTTCATTTATTTGCTTGTTGGCTAAGGCCGGAGAATTTTCACTTATACGATGGCGGCCAGGGTAAAATCACCGGCCTTTGGCAACTTAATGACGAGCTTTCCCAATTGTGACGTACAGATATGCAAACCAAATTGTTGGCAGACAAGTGGTCTTCAACAAACTTGACACCGTGCAGGTTTCGTGTACCGCTCCACAACCGAGATAGGAGAGTATACACATTTCCTGCCGAAGGCCGGGTTTCACCTGCTCTCCATGTGTCCTATAACGATTGAAAGTCATTTAGTAGACCATTGTTTAATGAAACGCAGAAGTCAAGGTGGTTTCACTTATTGCACAAATATGGTTTTGTGATTTGTCTGAATATATTACACACTAGTTTCTAAAGGGCCGCAATATAGGCATACAAGATTTATGCTCGTCATATACATTTTTTATTTATTTATTTATTTATTTTTCGCCGCAATCAAGCATTTGACAGTGATATGACGGCGGTCGGTTTCACTCAAGCACACGTGGATAATAACAAGGGAAATAACTCCGCTTATACCATGTTACACGTACGATAAACCGCCTAACGTTAAGTCCTTTACGTCGAACATCAACGATAAAATACATAATTCCACCCCTGGCGCTACAAAGTTTGCCAGTTTCTAGCAATAGCATTTTTGTATGTGCCAATGCTTGCAGTTTTATAGAAGTATATGAGTTTTTTTCTTTGTCTACAGTCGACATTTAAAACGAATGTTTAAAAGCAAAGTGACAAATCAGTAACAATCAGTATCATGCAAAACTCCACCCACAACTATTTTCATTCATTTATTGTTTTTATTTAGAATTTTATATTCGTCTTAAGTGGGATTTAAAGCGAGGTAAAATACGGTGGCCTTTTCGGAAAACATCGCCTAGCTGAGACGGGGAAGTCCTCTTAATTGTTTACGCATTCTTTTGAAAACGGTTATTTTCTCTAAAATCAGCCCTGGTGACCTATCTTAGGATGATTCTGTTATCATTCTTAGTGATGCTCGAATATATTCTGTTATTGCAGCATAATAATGTGACCTATTCAACGCAATATTCTGTTAGTCTAATCCCTATTACATAATCCCTATAACATAATCCCTATTACCACCGGTATTCTCACCTTTAACAATGTAGCCCCAAAACACGTGTGCAATAATTCGTAAGATAGCACTTCAGAGATGACGGAGCTTCCTCCGGCGTTAGGCACAGAGAGGAGTCTAACAGCGTCCATGGACAGTCTCATATGTTTGGCCTCCCTCAGGGTCTGGAGGGTTGTACATATTACTCCACATGCGCAGGTGTCCTTCACTAGTTTGTTAAATATAAACCACTGACTGTACGAAACCGTGAAATTTTCTCCTACGAAAACGGATGTGCGATGAGATGTTGATGAATTCTGATTTCCTATTCCTGTGTGATTTGAAGATCTTTTCTGTACTAGGTTTGTTCGTGACGATTGTCTTTTCTTTTTTGACAGGCCGTGTTTGGAGCGTCGCTCAGTGGTTGGGCCGGCCCAGCGCCTCCCACGGCCCGGTTTGACAGTCGTCATCGTTCCCCTGTCTCGCGGCCCCCTTGTAGGCGAGCTCTCTGTACGCGAGTTTCCATTCGTCGTGTCGAGGCCGCGAAGGAGGGGAGAAACTGGGCGGCGTGCGACTGGAGAAAAAACGACTGGAATTCTCCGTTAAGCACCCCGACGAACTTCCTGTGCTATTGTTCAGTGTCCTATTTCGCTTTCGGTTTGTTGCCGTAGTGGTGGGATTTCGCTGAGCCATTTTGAACTAAATATCTTGTCCGTGAGAAATGTACACGTATAGCTAATGTCAATGTTTCACACTACGCACAGCACTAAGAAATGTCAAAACATTTAGCCACATGATCCAACAGGCTTACAACGTCCTGATCATAGTAGCTGAGACGTATATTGTCACATTTTGCCTAACTGATGAAACCGTTTGCCCTGTGTGGTGAAATAACGCGAAATCTGCCCGCTATATATATATATATATATGATACGGGGAATCCGGAAATGAAACCCGGGCGTAAAAATAGATCGAGTCTGCGGGACAGCCAATGAGGAGCCTCCGATATGACATCAAGATTCTTGACGTCATTCTATCCGTGGAATCCAAAAAGAGGCTCGCCTTGCACAACGAGCACATGCCGGTTCCTGCCAAGTTTATTTTTAGAATCGGTAGCGTGTTCATGGATTACCGGTGTTTAGCTAAATATTCTGCATTTACTTCGATACTACTAAATTTATTTTGTTTTTTTTTGTGGCCACAACTGTAAAAGACGACATATTCTGTGATGATATCTGTCATAATGTAATAATGCACCCAAAAAAATATTTTACATATTGTTTCCCACGACTCAATGAATAAATCATAACAGTCTTAAGGAAATATAAAAACTTAATTTTGAAGAATAAAATGGTTGAAAATGAAAACTGTATATCTTAGCCATTGAGTAACTGAATGCAAGTGAGTAAATGTGAGCTCATACTGGCTTCCTTTCCAGCCGTACATGGGAAAGACTCTGTCAAAAACCTGCGGGTAGTCGTGGGTTTTCCTTGGTCGCAATCTGATCGCGGTTTCCTCCCACCATAATGCTGACCGCCGTCGCATAAGTGAAATATTCCCGAGTGCGACACAAATCAAACAAAATAAATAAATTATATTTAATTGCTGTAAACATGTTGAAAATATAACTTGAATAATATGCTTCCTATCAAAAAATACAGTTCGTGCATATCATTTATTTTCACACAATAACACTGTTAAACGGCGTATTTTTATTTCCCTTTGTTTCCTATTTTCTTACACAATGTTTTTACACAATTAAAGATCAAAGAACGTTTTCCTGTTTATTTGTTTTCAAACACAGTCAAACGATTTATCCTTTTTTAACTGTTTAAGATGAAGTGAGTGAATTACCAAAACAAAAACAAACAAAAAAAAACGCCATCACACAGATTCGAACTCACAACTGCTTACGCTTCAGCTTCCGTATATTCAGACATTCCCTGTAATATGCTGTTGTACACATCGCAAATCAACAGTGTCATTACTACCGAGTATGTATGACGCATGTAAACCTTATATACTCGAGAGTAACAGGACCGCACTATATATAGACACAGAATTATATGGTGTTCACATTATATAGATAGATATACGTTAGAGCATAGATACTGTGTGCTTGCACGCTCAAATGTCAATATCTGCAAAATACAGCGCCGTACCGAAGCATTCAGAAGGTCTGACTGATCTGCGCTGTAATGGCGCAGGCCTTACTACCAAATCTACACACATGTATAGCGCCTTCAGTAGAGTATTTCTCAGTGTACACAGGGCATACCAGGTCTCCCGAGACGCTTACATTTCGCCTCATATTCTATAAACACCCCAAGACAATGAGCAAATGACCAATATCAAATATATATGCAGTCAGCTGCAGTGTGTGCATGCAGATGCTCTGAGAGCTGCAAATGGACTGGGTGGGTTTATACCAGAAAAGCCAATGGAGACACAGTATTGGGTCGAGCAAACGTCTCTAGTGTTAAGGAGGCGGCAACAAGTTCTACTCAGACTTTCCACGCTGTTATTATGCTGTTAGTTTCTTTCTTTGTCTAACGTCACATTTATATCGGCCAACTGACGTTGGGATGTCCCAATTACATTTTTATTTATTTATTCATATCGTCAAATGACTGAAATAATTGCGAAATACGAAAGAATATATACATATTTATTTATTTATTTGTTTGTTTGAATTGAGTAATTAACTAGGTATTCAACATTTTTCACTTACATGATGGTGCTCAATTTTATGGGGGTGAGGGGGGGTGGGGGGTGGGAGGAAACCAGAGTGCCCGGAGTAAACCATCGAGCTTTGGCAGGTACCTGGCATACCTCTTGGCGTAAGTTCCAGTCAAGAGAGACAGAGTTGGATTCGAACACGCGACCTAACTGGTCTGAGCCAGAGACAACCCATGCTTTATTCAAGGTGTTAGGTACATGTTATTATGTGATGTTATATGCATGTACTACAATCCTTTACTCTAATAACGGACAGTAAACTGGCGTTAGACTGCGTCAAGTATCAGCTTTGTCATTAAAGGTCCCTTATGTCCGCAGGTGTAAGTCGTGCCAGTAGGTGTCACTAATGTCATTAGGTGTACGTAGTGCCAGTAGGTGTCACTATTGTCACAAGGTGTGAGTACTGCCAGTAAGTGCCACTAGTGTCATTGGGTGTAAGTGCTGCCAGTAGGAGTCACTATTGTCAGTAGGTGTAAGTAGTGCCAGTAGGTGTCACTATTGTCAGTAGGTGTAAGCAGTGCCAGTAGGTGTCACTAATGTCAGCAAGTGTATAAGTTACTAACGTCAGCAAAAGTCAATAATATCAGTAGGAGTCACTGATGTCAGTAGATGTCATTAACGTCGGCCGAAGTCAATAATGTCGGTAGGAGTCATGTTGTAGTAGGTGTCACTAATAGAAATAGGAGTCATTAAAGTCATTAGGAGGCACTAATGTCAGGAGAAGCCACTAATCTCCTGAGGAGTCACTAAAGACAGCAAGAGTCACTATAGCTAATAGCAGTCACTAATATAAGTTATGTCACTTTTGTCGGCCGGAGTCACTAATGTCAGTATAGGAGTCAACTGGTGCCAGTAGATGTCACTAATGTCAGTAGGAGTTTACTGGTGCCAGTAGATGTCACTAATGTCAGTAGGAGTCAACTGGTGCCAGTAGATGTCACTAATGTCAGTAGGAGTCTACTGGTGCCAGTAGATGTCACTAATGGCAATAGGAGTCTACTGGTGCTAGTAGATGTCACTAATGTCAGTCAGAGTCTACTGGTACCAGTAGATGTCACTAATGTCAGTATAGGAGTCTACTGGTACCAGTAGATGTCACTAATGTCAGTAGGAGTCTACTGGTACCAGTAGATGTCACTAATGTCAGTATAGGAGTCTACTGGTGCCAGTAGATGTCACTACTGTCAGTAGGAGTCTACTTGTGCCAGTAGGTGTCACTAATGTCAGTAGGAGTTTACTGGTACCAGTAGATGTCACTAATGTCAGTATTGGAGTCTACTGGTACCAGTAGATGTCACTAATGTCAGTATAGGAGTCTACTGGTGCCGGTAGATGTCACTAATGTCAGTAGGAGTCTACTTGTGCCAGTAGGTGTCACTAATGTCAGTAGGAGTTTACTGGTGCCAGTAGATGTCACTAATATCAGTATAGGAGTTTACTGGTGCCAGTAGATGTCACTAGTGTCAGTAGGAGTCTACTGGTGCCAGTAGATGTCACTAATGTCAGTAGGAGTCTACTGGTACCAGTAGATGTCACTAATGTCAGTACAGGAGTCTACTGGTGCCAGTAGATGTCACTACTGTCAGTAGGAGTCTACTTGTGCCAGTAGGTGTCACTAATGTCAGTAGGAGTTTACTGGTACCAGTAGATGTCACTAATGTCAGTATTGGAGTCTACTGGTACCAGTAGATGTCACTAATGTCAGTATAGGAGTCTACTGGTGCCGGTAGATGTCACTAATGTCAGTAGGAGTCTACTTGTGCCAGTAGGTGTCACTAATGTCAGTAGGAGTTTACTGGTGCCAGTAGATGTCACTAATATCAGTATAGGAGTTTACTGGTGCCAGTAGATGTCACTAGTGTCAGTAGGAGTCTACTGGTGCCAGTAGATGTCACTAATGTCAGTAGGAGTCTACTGGTGCCAGTAGATGTCACTAATGTCAGTAGGAGTCAACTGGTGCCAGTAGATGTCACTAATATCAGTATAGGAGTCTACTGGTGCCAGTAAATGTCACTAATGTCAGTAGGAGTTTACTGGTGTCAGTAGATGTCACTAATGTCAGTAGGAGTCTACTGGTACCAGCAGATATCAATAATGTCAGTAGGAGTCTACTGGTGACAGTAGATGTCACTAATGTCAGTATAGGAGTTTACTGGTGCCAGTAGATGTCACTAATGTCAGTATAGGAGTTTACTGGTGCCGGTAGATGTCACTAATGTCAGTAGGAGTCTACTGGTGCCAGTAGATGTCACTAATGTCAGTATAGGAGTTTACTGGTGCCAGTAGATGTCACTAATGTCAGTAGGAGTTTACTGGTGCCAGTAGATGTCACTAATGTCAGTATAGGAGTTTACTGGTGCCGGTAGATGCCACTAATGTCAGTAGGAGTCTACTGGTGCCAGTAGATGTCACTAATGTCAGTATAGGAGTTTACTGGTGCCAGTAGATGTCACTAATGTCAGTAGGAGTTTACTGGTGCCAGTAGATGTCACTTATGTCAGTAGGAGTCTACTGGTGCCAGAAGATGTCACTAATGTCAGTCAGAGTCTACTGGTGCCGGTAGATGTCACTAATGTCAGTAGGAGTCTACTTGTGCCAGTAGGTGTCACTAATGTCAGTAGGAGTTTACTGGTGCCAGTAGATGTCACTAATATCAGTATAGGAGTCTACTGGTGCCAGTAGATGTCACTAGTGTCAGTAGGAGTCTACTGGTGCCAGTAGATGTCACTAATGTCAGTAGGAGTCTACTGGTGCCAGTAGATGTCACTAATGTCAGTAGGAGTCAACTGGTGCCAGTAGATGTCACTAATATCAGTATAGGAGTCTACTGGTGCCAGTAGATGTCACTAATGTCAGTAGGAGTTTACTGGTGTCAGTAGATGTCACTAATGTCAGAAGAGGGCCTCCTCAATCATTCAATCAAATAATCAAATAATCAGTCAATAAATCTTTTAATAAATCTATAAATCGGTCGTATCACTGAAGTGAGTCGACCAACCGTTAAATAACCAAACCGGCAATTAAAACCATGAATCTATCAATTTGTCGTTTCACTAAACACGAGAATCCAAAAGTGAAACCATGCATCAGCCACTCATCTTCTATACAATGTAATGAAAGACTTACATGCAGCGTAGAGAGTGAATCCAGAACAGTGACGGTTGTGTGATGGTTAGCAAATGGTCACACGCAACCGGTGAAATAGGGCCTCTTGACAATTTACCTCATTTAGGATTTTATTTTGCCTGTTCATGTAGTTGCTTATATACTAGAAAATTACTCCACGAGTAGCACAGAATTAGGTTAAAAAAAATGCCGTAATGTTAATTGAAATGTATTAAATGTCACTGGTATAGAAAAACTAAAAATGCCATATTTTCATTAGGTTTAACAATAATATAATAACAGTCATTCGTTTTCCGTGAGGCTCTGCTCGGTTTCCTCTCACCATAATGCTGGCCGCTGCCATTTAAGTGAAATAATTTTGTGTACGGCCTAAAACAATCAATTAAATACCTGCTCATTTCGCTGTGAGAAGTGCCACATGGCATCTACCCCATCGCTCAAAACACTACGTCATATATTTACGTGTATTGAAACATAGTGACACAGTAACACACGTATATTTACTCTATATCATTAAACGGCACGGAAATGGACAACAGAATACATATTCATGAGTTAGGCCATCGTTCTGTTTTGTTGTGCCCTCGTTAGCACAGGTGTCGCTCGGACCTTGCATGACGACGCTGTAACACGTTTGTGATGGTCGGGGTTACGGACAGCCGTCTATAAACAGGGCAACAGATGGGAGACGGCACGGGGCCTAGTCGTGGGCCTGTAAAGGCTGCTATCTCGGAGTTAAATCAGATTATAATGGCGTAAACTCATTTATAGTCTGTAAGTGATTATGTGTATATACAGTTATATATGTGTAGAATATACATGCATGCAGTCGGAAATTAGATTTATAGGTTTCCTTAAAGTTATACACAATCACATGAATAATAACAAGAGGCCATGTTCAAGTACAGCTCATATTGGCTCCCTCTCCGGTCGTAAGTGTAATGGTCTTGCACAACCTGCGGATGGTCGTGGGTTCCCCCGGCTTTGCCCGGTTTTCTCCCACCATACTGGTGGCCTCCGTCGTATAAGTGAATATTGTTGAGTACAGCGTAAAACACCAATCACATATTATTAAATATATAGCAGAATCCGCTTTTTGAATCCATGCTGGCAGAGATGGTTTGAGTTCAGTGGTGTGGGTGGAGGTGTGATCGGAGAGGGCGGAGGGGGCGGAGGGGTTGGAGGTGTTGCTGGTGGTGGTGGTAGGGCGGACGGGCTGATAATGGTTTGTGCCCATGAAGGTTTCTGCGGTGGAAATGGAAGCTCGGTTTGCTCTGAAGTAGAGAAAATATCCAAAAATCAACGAGTTGAAAGAAGAGCACTTGTATTTCATGTATATTCTTTGAGACATACGTGGATGGTGTTAAGCTTAGATGATGCGTAAGGTGCTATATACTATGAACATTAATACAAGTAAACTCACAAGTGGAAGGATTTCTTCGGTTATAGAATTAATCATATGCCGGTTCAACTGGAAGGCCGATTGCTCTGAAAGAAAGAAAATGCCGCATACTGGATGACAAAGCAATGAATTAAAAGAACACCTTGTTATCGGCACCAAGTCAGATTTGGAATTTGCAAACTAAGCGCCCTACATCTGTGACTGTGTTTCCATTTCATATAACATTTTGAAATAATATTTTAATCATCCGAAATCGCTGCATACTGCCTCAGTGGTACTTCATGCTGCCTCACTGATGCTATTTTTCTGCTTCATTGGTACTGCTGCTGCCTCACTGGCAATGCATGCTGGCTGACTGGCACTGCATGCTACGTGACTGGTACCACATGCTCCCTCACTCTTACTGCATGCTGCCTCACTCTTACTGCATGCTGGCTCACTGGTATTGCATGCTGCGTCAAAGCTAATGCATGTAGCCTCACAAGTACTGCATGCAGCCTCACTGGTACTGCAGGTTGCCTAACTGGTACTCCATGCAGCCTCACTAGTACTGCATGCAGCCTCAATGGTACTGCAGGTTGCCTAACTGGTACTCCATGCTGCCTCACTGGTACTGCAGGTTGCCTAACTGGTACTCCATGCTGGCTCACTGGTATTGCATCCTGCCTCACTGATAGTGCATGCTGTCTGATTGGTACTGCTACTGACTGACTGGTAATGCATGCTGCCTCACTGGTACTGCATGCTGGCTCACATGTAATGCATGCAGCCTCACTGGTACTACATGCTTCCTCACTTGTACTGCATGCAGCCTCACTGGTACTGCATGCTTCCTGATTGGTACTGCATGCTGCGTCAAAGTCAATGCATGCAGCCTCACTTGTACTGCATGCTTTCTCACTTGTACTGCATGCTGCCTCACTGGTACTGCATGTTGCCTCACCGGTACTGCATGCTGCCTCCTGGGTACTTTATGCTGCCTTACTCGTACTGCATGCTGCGTCAAAGGCAATGCATGCAGCCTCACTGGTACTGCATGCTTTCTCACTTGTACTGCATGCTGCCTCACTGGTACTGCATGCTTTCTCACTTGTACTGCATGCTGCCTCACTGGTACTAGCATGTTGCCTCACCGGTACTGCATGCTGCCTCATGGGTACTGTATGCTGCCTTACTCGTACTGCATGCTGCCTCACTGGTACTGCAGCCTGATGACAGACATCATGCAAACCGGCACCTGTCTGGTCAATTGGCCAGTCTAATCCCTTATGCCCTGAGCGCCAAGCCAATGGAAAGCTCATTAACACTAACAGTTGTACTGTCTTAGGTATGACCGGAATCAGGTTTGAACCCTAGGCCTGGACCTGAACCTTAGCAGGCGGCAGTTCAAATTATCGATGTAAACGATCAATTGTGTGCTTAAACGTTGTATGCAACAGTTTGGTTTTTTGCTTAACGCAAGTTTGGCAAGTTACTGGCGAACCATCGCACGTGTGTTATTTGGTTTCCTGTGCATTTCATGCAAGGCCACATCAAGGAGCTTCGTCGACCACTTACTTTCAGAAGTCCGATGTGGGACATATTACGTCATTTCAGTTATACTGGGCATTCCACTGCAGCGTCAACAGCGCGTCGTCACAGCGGCTATATCAAATACATCACAGATGAAACCGCAAAGCGCAACATGTTTTGCGTCGCGCCACGAAAGACTTGAGGCGTGCAAGAACTGTGTCACACTAGCGCCAGATTTGTAAGAGGAAAATCTGCCGGTACCTCATTACCGGTAGGCTCCTTTCTCAGGCACTATAATACACAGCGATATAACTATTTATGCATGTTCATTTGATTGTCGCTTAACTGAAGAATTATTCCAGCATTTTAAGTGATGGCGCTCATGTTCATAGGTGAAGTGCCCGGCGTGAACTACTGACCCTTGGCAAGTTAATGACAAACGACACAATAGGTACACATATGCAAATCAAATTGATGGAAAACAATTCATTGGTCTTCAATTAACGAACGTTAGAGCCCCGTCAATCCTGTCTTGTCACATAAAAACCCTCACGAGGTGAGAGCGGTTCGGGAGTTACAAATCACCTGTCCGAGATAGGGTTTTAAACGCCGTTTATATACAAGGCATAATTGTCTCGTTATGTTGACAATATGTTAATAACACAGACAAAATCAACCCTGAACAGTTGCTTTACAGAAGCGTTAAACTCCGTCTTGCGCGCGAAATGGGGCATGAAAACAAGTTTTCAGCTGTTTCAAATTTTAATTTTATTCTTTCAGTTTTTTTAATGACCGCGTGAAAATATGAGTAGATGACGGACGACCTTCGTTTTCACCGGTAGATACATATATATTTTACTATTTTCCGTACACATTACCATTGTCTTCTGCCGCACCTGTCCATGATGGGCGAAATGCATAGCAGATTACTGGAACGGAATTGATCACCTTACGTCTAAACGGAAGTGTTTTCTGTAGCTTCACTATGAAAAGATTTTTTTTTTCCTTTGGCATATAAAACTTGTCTTTTTCTCACTCACCCAATATATGTACAACCTATATGGAACATTCAAATAGAAAACAGGCCAATGCCTTTCAGGGCCTAAAAAGCGCTCCCGTAAAGTTCAGGATAGCCCATATTAGAACTGACCTTTTTCTGCACTGAATGAACATTGTGAATGTTAAAGATAATTGTCAAAATTAAACAGATATTAGTGCCAACGCTCTCGTAGGGTTATATATATTTATACCTGTACGGTATATATAGGCCTATATATAGGTATCTGTGTGTATATCTTCGTGTACGCTGTGATGTCGAGGGCCTTATTACTTATTACTGTACACGTACCTTTATATATAGGCCATATAATTACGCAGTGGTTAAATAGTGGTTTGCGTATTGATACTGTAGGAAGAATGCATATAGTAGCCTGCACCTTAACACTTCATGAGGCACCGAACGGCACTCTAGTCCGTGGGTTACCATACAATGCAGCTAGCAGTGTTGTCTTTCTTTTTTTATGACGACAGTCCCTGACAACGGTGGTTTAGTCTTTCTTGTTTTTGGTAGATTCTGATTGATTTAAGAACGAATTTACGGTTAGACCTTGGTACGGGATGACAATATAGCCGTTCTGTAATTCATCCAATGAGATAAAAGGAATGGAGAGGATGGAATCGATAAATTGTTCTGCAGCTTGGCTATGGGAATATAAATGAGACTGGTGCCCCCTCGCATGGTCGAATGACGTCATTTGCTGGCGACCGTTTGATTGGCCCGATGCGCGCGATTTCATTAATATTAATAAACTCCACATCGGTAATGAGCGAAGGACGGAGAGCTGGACAGCGGCTGAAGTTGGGAAGTAGCGTAGAGGATCCCGCTACAGATGGAGCTTTTGCGCTCCACATACAGTTTTCTCCCTCAAAATGACTACAGATGCAGGTGGAGGCAAACAGCAAAAGGCCGGTGATGTCGGGGGACGCTGGTAGGGTCTAATATTCCACGTATATCGCCGAATATCAACCGGCTCAAATCGATTCAGCTCAGAAGCTATAGTGAAGGTTTGCTGGCTGACATTTCCCTGGCGGAACAATCGCAAAGTGGATATATATTCCGATCGCGATGTCAGGCAGACGCCCGTCTCTACCACCAATGCCTGATCTAAGTCATCTCACCGAAGAAGAGAGGAAAATTATTGAGGATGTATTACGGAGACAGAGGGAAGAGGAAGATCGGGAAAATGAAATGATAAGGTGAGCCGAAACGTTTCTACATGCTGTTGAATTTTAATGTAGCCGCCATGGTTAATGGGAATAAGCGAGGCTCTGACCGTGGGTCTCTCGAATGTCGCTGTAACAGTACGGTTGTATAATTGCCACTGTATCATTTCTTAACATCTTTTAATCCCATGGAGTATATAAAGGTATTAACGGGTTTCGGGATTCTCAGTATCCGTAGGGTTTAACTCCTGCTATCAGAATGGAAACTGTTGACTTACACCGCGTTCGGGTGACCCCACCTCGGCAGCCTCGAACTGTCACTGGCAAATGCAGCAGTACGTATGCATTACATCTGCGGAATTGTGAGCGTGAAAAAGCCTGATATCTTGATTCGACTTACGTAATATACATGGTGGTTAGACAGATTTAGACAATCGCTAGACTAACTACACATTTGTCATCTCCTATTATTGCCTATGTGTGAGGTATTTTTATTATGGGAAAGCGAACCTCGGCACAGTATGTCTATGACGACGTTGGTTTTCACAAACGTCGCGGTGTCGACCTACGTAGAATAAATAGTACCCTTGTGGAACCAGATGCGTTTTATCTACATCAGTATATTGGAGCTCTTTGTATTGGAATTTTATCCTTTCTGGCCACAGTTTTAAATGAGAATTTATGTAGAGTGGGGAAATGTACAATGTACACGTAGGTATATATAGGTGTGAGAACTGTTACCGTGCGCCATGTAAACCCCTGGCCTTAGTTCAGCGTTATGTGTTTATGACAGGTATCAGTTTGTAGTGGGCTTTAACTGTATGCTTAAAACAGGTCATACAGTAGACGAATATAACCACAAATGTGGCGATTAAATGTGATTATGTCCATGTTAGAATATAGTAACAGAGGCAGTACCCCAGGAAACAACAGGTCTTAATTTTTGGAATATGTCTTTCAGCTTTTGGCTTATGGAGTCTATTTGAAGTTTCAGGTGTCGCAGAGGTTCACGTAAAATGAATGAAATTTGCTGAATTGTGTGTGACTGCCCAGGGTTACAATGATTTAACATAGGGAGACCGTGTCGTGTGTCAGGTCAAAATGTCAGCTACCAAGACCGCTGCTATATGTGAGCACATCATTGGTACCCTGTTTAAGTTAGTGTTATTTAATCTTTATGAAGCGTTTTAACAAATTTTGACAATTTTAACTACCAGACATAATTTGGAAGCTGAGCTGATGACACTGAGCTGATCATGTCAGATACTGGCTTTAAATTGAAAAAAAAACACCATAAAACTGAATTGAAATTATATATTCAAAGAACATTCATACTTTCATATTGTATTTTTATGATTGCAGACACTTATTTGGTTTCATGCCGCGACTTACATAAACGTTTTATACAGCGGGCATTTTGGGAGCGGGTGTTTTGAGAAATTCAGTGTGCTCATGTATCCTAAACACAGGGTTAGCCAGCTATCCATCCACAGGTGAAATAGAAAACTGACGCTATTTGAACACCATGTTTTCAGCACATTTAACACAGAAGAGATAGGAGAAAATGAAATCTGGACACCCTGCCATAACAAAATTGCTCCAAAAAGGGATGTTTGGACATCCTCTTTCACATTTCTGGTTAACCCCCTGACCCCAAGACTGCTGAATCTGAATTACTTTAGTTGGAGCCAGTGCTATAGAACTTTAAATCACTATTCTGTTACAGATTAAATTAAATGCCTACTTCAGCTCTCATATGCTTCTCTAACGTACTGGAGTTGAATTTGAAAACAAAGCAGTGGTTGTGCTAATGTGTCAAGGTTTGCAACAAGGCTTCACAGGTGAACATTTTGGGGTACACTGACTAAAAGGTTAGTTAGTTTGCAACTGTGGTGGATTGTATTCAAAAGCTAGTTAAATTATTCAGCTTCATTCTCATTTGACCTGTACATAATTGTACGTGTATTTTAAAGAACTAGATTTGCCTTTCAAACAGATAGCAATTTTAATTGCTAGATGGCCTCTGCATTGGTACTGTTCATACATCAAGTATCTGTTTGAAATTCTTCATTGCAAATGGTATTCGGGGCCTTCGTGGCTCAGTCGGTTAACACGCTAGTGCAGCGTAATGACCCAGGAGCCTCTCACCAATGCGGTCGCTGTGAGTTCAAGTCCAGTTCATGCTGGCTGCCTGTCTGGCCGTAAGTGGGAAGGTCTCCCAGCAACCTGCGGATGGTCGTGGGTTTCCCCCGGGCTGTGCCCGGTTTCCTTCCACCATAATGCCGGCCGCCGTTGTATAAGTGAAATGTTCTTGAGTACGGCGTAAAACACCAATGAAATAAATAATTGGTATTCCCATTCAGTGACCTGTAGCAGAACAGTGCAGAAGGTCCCAGCTTGAACTGTTGCTGATTTAGTCATAGAAAGGTCCCTGTATATAACTGGGTTCTATGATATAAATCGAATCTGATATATTTCACGCTTTTAGATCGTATTGGATCATCTCAGTTGTTGTCAAGGTCAACACTCTGAAGATCTCCAAATATGTAACATTTTGACACCATGCATGTATACCTGTATATTTGTGTGTGTGAGTGTGTAATTTATTTGATTGATGCTTTATGCTGTACTCAAGAATGTTTCACTATGATGATGGATGTTATGGTTACATTATTATGGTCAGCATTATGGTGGGAGGAAAGCAGGCAGAGCCTGGGGTTAACCCACGACCATCTGCAGGTTGCTGGAAGACCTTCCCACGTACAGCTGGAGAGGAAACCAGCAAGCGCTGGACTTGAACTCACAGTGACTGCATTGGTGAGAGGCTCAGGGGCATTGTGACGCGCTGGCACCACCTTGGAGGGCCTGTGTCTGTGTGTTTGCGTGTATGTTGCTGCTGGGTATGGTAGTCATAATCAAGTTCACCTACTGTGTATCAATGCCCTGGGAAGTGCACTGTTCATATCTGGTGGGTGGGGTCTTATGTCTGGTGTTTCAGACATAGTATTTCAGTGTGGCAGCACAAAAAATCCGTCAACATTTGGCACGGTCTGCCTGAACGAGATGGATCATGTCATCAGGAAATGACTGAAAAAATGTTGAAACCCTGGGAAAACAAACAATCAGTGCTTTTGAGTTTTTGCCAAATCTAACAGATTCTGCAGACTTATGCTTCACAGCACTGAGATAATGTGGATTGTAAGACAGCTCTCAAGCCAGTGGCTAAGATAACCTATCCTAATTCCTTAACCTTTTCGCATATGAATGAACAATTTCCAATGCAATTTATGTACATTTTTAATTTGATTTTGGGGATGAATCTACATTGGTTGAGTTCACCAATTCCAAGGCTTCACAAAAAGTAGAATTTTATCGGTCTACACAGAATCATGCCTTCAGAATATGCTTGAATAAACACTTTACTGTAGATAGAATTCTCCCATTAAGATCCTATATTTTATGGGACTACTTGAACTATCATCAGTCTGAATGACATACAATCTTTAATGCAAAAACTACAGCATAGAGAGTAAAACCAGATCAGTGCCAACAGTGTGATAATTGGTAAATGGTCATACTCCAGCAACATGGCTTTAATAAACAGAATTGGGTAGAAAACATCGTTGGTCTAAAATTACTCAGAAGGCTTTGGTTTCATCACTTGTAATAAACAATCACATCAGTTAAACAGTGCATAGCCTGATTAAAAGTGTTGTTTTGTTTCCCCCGTATTAACCATCTGTCTGAACTTTATCCATTGCCCCAGATGTTTATTCTTTAGTTGTGATGAGTAAAATGTGCGCTGTGGTGGGTAACATTGAAAGGGGGCAAGTTAAAATTTGGCCATATTTGAATGTTACAGTAGCATGACAAATTGGATGCAGCTGTGTATACCAGTGATTGAGGAGAGATGCCTGATTTTTCATGAGGTTGATGGGCAATGTGTAATTTTTTTTATGTGGCCTTTGGTAATACAGTGTTAAACTTGAACAATGCAAAAATAAATTAGGAAATGTTAAATATGCCAACATACTCTTTTTAGTGCTGACTCTGTTTTGCACCCTGGCACATGTACTACCCCAGTAGGTGGTACATGTAGGTGGTCCTTTTGTTGAGAAATCTGTGGCACATGTACTACCCCAGTAGGTGGTACATGTAGGTGGTCCTTTTGTTGAGAAATCTGTGGCACATGTACTTCCACAGTAGGTGGTACATGTAGGTGGTCCTTTTGTTGAGAAATTGTTTCTGGGGCCTTCAGTTTTGTCCTTTTTTCTCCAAAATGTAAATGAATTCCTGAAGATTTCCTCAGCGCAACATGTAGGAATCCACTGGAATATATTCCAAATCAAGTGCCCCAAAAAGGCACAAACAGATCCTGTGCATTCCATGTTAATAGCTTTAATGCTGCCCACTTGTCCCAAGGGAGCATGGTAATTATGATTTGAAAATTCAAGAAGTTTGGTCCTTCTCAAAAGTATTTCAGTGACTTTACTGCAGTCTGTGTGGATTATAGTAGTTTTTGTTTACAAGAGTCTGATGAGAATTGAATTTCTGCATTTTTGTCCAAAGTGATTGCGTTGTTTGGTGGAGTTGCTGAGAACAGTGGTTTTTTAGTGGGGGTGCAGAGAACAGTGGTTTTTTAGTGGAGTTGCAGAGAACAGTGGTTGTTCAGTGGAGTTGCAGAGAACAGTGATTGTTCAGTGGAGTTGCTGAGACCAGTGGTTGTTCAGTGGAGTTGCAGAGAACAGTGGTTGTTCAGTGGAGTTGCTGAGACCAGTGGTTGCTCAGTGGAGTTGCTGAGAACAGTGGTTGTTCAGTGGAGTTACTGAGAACAGTGGTTGTTTAGTGGAGTTGCTGAGAACAGTGGTTGTTCAGTCGAGTTGCTGAGAACAGTGGTTGTTCAGTGGAGTTGCTGAGAACAGTGGTTAAGTGGAGTTGCAGAGGTCAGTGGTTGTTCAGTGGAGTTACTGAGAACAGTGGTTGTTCAGTGGAGTTGCTGAGAACAGTGGTTGTTAAGTGGAGTTGCTGAGAACAGTGTTGCAGAATGGCATTGAAGTCTTCTGTTTTGATGGAAAGTTGTATTTTTACGAACCTTGCGCTGTGGGAAACAGGCATTAGCCATGTTGAAATGCTTTTAATAAATCTACAAGCAACTAGCGCGATTCCTGCTGAATCAGTTCTGACGATATATCAAATTTGAAATACATATAACATGAAACGATGGCCATTGCAATTGCCATATCTGGAAAAATTGTGAAGGTTCTGACGCCAAACTTTAAAGATGACATTGTGACAACGTGTATATTTTAAAATTTTATCAAATAGAAAAAAAAAAATGATGCTTTCTGGGAGCTTCTTACAAAGAATTTTGTTGGAAAATTTAGCCTTTTATCTGTAAACCATCATATTTACCCAGCAGTTTGGGCACCCAAACGGTTTCCCGAACTAAAATGGCTCTAGGTGTGGCCCTGATAGCATGTTTGTTACATCCTCTAAAGTTACTCCATTTAAATTGCGCAAATTCGACACGTGGCAATGCAGCACAAAGTCTCCCATAATGACCTTTTAGAAGGAAAAGTGTATATGCAACAAAATTATTGTCTCATGATGCAGCTTTTTCAAAAATAAAAACAAGGTATCTGATAGACATGCATAAGGTATCCTTGGCAACAAAGTGATCCTTGATTTGATTGGTTTGATTTTCTTGATTTGCAACGTTAGCAAAGAAACTAACATCCACATGTATGTATCCACATAAGTTTAAGTCATGGCATGGCCAAGTGATTTGCATTTACAGGGTTGCAAAAAGAAATGCAACCGTTTGCAAGGAAAAGTTGCAAAGAATTTAGAACCATAATTTCAATGCGACCTTTTGTAATGAAAACATAAGGGTAGGACTGCACACTGTTACGGTGGTTCGAGTTGTGCTCTGGTGATGCCTATTGCTGAATATTCTGTGTGTGAGGTCAGAAGGTTCAACTCTCGACAGGATTCATTATTACCCATGTACAAACACACACGTATGAATGTATGTACATAAATGGCCGTCTCAAGTTTTCACAAGTGGTGGCGTGAGAAATGGTGGCTGTATAATGATGTCTGTACAGCGAACATTGCAAAGACTACCGTCTGATTCCATCAATAAAACCGGGCGATCACTTTGCCAGCTAGCTGCCAGAGCTCCATTCATCCCTTCCCAGCAGACACGGCCCAAATCACCGACAAAATGCAGATATATGAGTGATTATACATTTGATTCTCTTGTGGGTTTTCTATGCCACTAATTACACACACACCAGTCCTGGTCTGTACACACACCAGTCCTAGTCTGTACACACACCAGTCCTGGTCTGTACACACACCAGTCCTGGTCTGTACACACCAGTCCTGGTCTACATACACACCAGTCCTAGTCTATATACACACCAGTCCTGGTCTCTACACACTCACCAGTCCTGGTCTACACACACACCAGTCCTGGTCTACACACACACACCAGTCCTGGTCTACATACACACCAGTCCTAGTCTATATACACACCAGTCCTGGTCTCTACACACACACCAGTCCTGGTCTACACACACACCAGTCCTGGTCTACACACACACCAGTCCTGCTTTACACACACCAGTCCTGGTCTACACACACACACCAGTCCTGGTCTACACACACCAGTCCTGCTTTACACACACCAGTCCTGGTCTACAGACACACCAGTCCTAGTCTACACACACACACACACACACCAGTCCTGGTCTACACACACACACACCAGTCCTGGTCTACACACACACCAGTCCTAGTCTCTACACACACACTAGTCCTGCTTTACATACACACAAGTCCTAGTCTACATAAATGCCAGTCCTGGTCGGTGCACACACCAGTCCTGTTTGACATATACACCAGTCCTGATCTACACACACACCAGTCCTGGTCTCTACACACACCAGTCCTGGTCTCTACACACACACCAGCCCTAGTCTACATACACACCAGCCCTAGTCTATACACACACCAGTCCTAGTCTACATACACCCCAGTTCTAGTCTACATACGCACGAGTCCTGTTCGACATATACACCAGTCCTGGTCTACACACTCACACCAGTCCTGGTATACACACATACAAACCAGTCCTGTTCTTCACACACACACACCAGTCCTAGTTTCTACCACACACCAGTCCTGGCCTACATACATACCAGTCCTGTTCTGCACACACCCCAGTCCTGGTCTATACACACAACAGTCCTAGTCACTACACACACCAGTCCTGGCCTCTACAGACACCAGTCCTGGCCTCTGCAGACACCAGTCCTAGTCTCTACACACACCAGCTCTAGTCTCTACACACTCCAGCCCTAGTCTACATACACACCAGTCCTGTTCTAGACACACCACACCAGTCCTAGTCTCTACACACACCAGCTCTAGTTTCTACACACACCAGCCCTAGTCTACACACACACCAGTCCTGTTCTGCATACACACACCAATCCTGGTTGACACACACATCAGTCCTGTTCTTCACGCACACACACCAGTCCTGTTCTTCACACACACACACACACACCAGCCCTGTTCTTCACACACACACACACCTGTCCCTGATTTTCTCACACACACACCACACACACACACACACACACACACACACACACACACACACACACACACACACACACCAGCCCTGTTCTTCCCACACCTCTGCCCTGTTCTTCACACACACACACACCAGTCCTGTTCTTCACGCACACACACCAGCCCTGTTCTTCCCACACCTCTGTCCTGTTCTTCACACACACACACACCAGTCCTCTTCTTCACACACAGACACATCAGCCCTGTTCTTCCCACACCTCTGTCTTGTTATTCACACACACACACCAGCCCTGTTCTTCACACACACACACACACACACACACACCAGCCCTGTTCTTCCCACATATCTGTCCTATTCTTCACACACACACACCAGTCCTGTTCTTCCCACACACACACCAGTCCTGTTCTTCACACACGCACACACCAGCCCTGTTCTTCACACACCTCTGTGCTGGTGTACACACACACACACCAGTCCTGTTCTCAAACACACCAGTCCTGGTCTACAACACACAGTCCTGTTCTTCACACACACACACCAGCCCTGTTCTTCACACATCAGTCCTGTTCTTCACACATCAGTCCTGTTCTTCCACACACACACACACACACCAGCCCTGTTCTTCACACCACACACACCAGCCCTTGTTCTTCACACACCAGCCCTGTTCTTCACACATCAGTCCTGTTCTTCACACACACACACACCAGTCTGTTCTTCACACACACACACCAGCCCTGTTCTTCACACATCAGCCCTGTTCTTCACACATCAGTCCTGTTCTTCACACCACCAGCCCTGTTCTTCACACACACACACCAACCCTGTTCTTCACACACACACACACCAGTCCTGTTCTTCACACACACACACCAGCCCTGTTCTTCACACATCAGCCCTGTTCTTCACACATCAGTCCTGTTCTTCACACACCAGCCCTGTTCTTCACACACACACACCAACCCTGTTCTTCACACACACACACACACACACCAGTCCTGTTCTTCAAACATGCCAGTCCTGGTCTGTACACACACCAGTCCTGTTCTACATACACACCAGTCCTGTTCGACATATACACCAGTCCTTGTCTACACACACACACCAGCCCTGTTCTTCACACACACACCAGTCCTGTTCTTCACACACATACACACACCAGCCCTGTTTTTCACACACACATTTCAGTCCTGTTCTACATACACACCAGTCCTGCCTGCACATAGCACTTGGAGTGTATGACAACACTTGGCACATCAATTGTACCCTATTTATCAGGTAAATGCACAACTATATAGGTAACACTTGGAGTGTATGACAACATTTGGCACATCAGTTGTACCCTATTGATCACATACATGCACAACCGTACAGGTAAAAGATTTGTCTTTACCTTTATATAAGTGTATCGTTTACACTTTATGTTAATGTACAATGAATATGTAACAACTGATTTAGAACTGACCAGCATTTACTGCGTGTCTGACCCTTTTGGCCCGCCGTACAACAAGCATTGCCTCATGTGCTGTCATAGTGCAGATGTATGCATTTATGCAGCCCAGTCATCTGCTGGCCTGTTGGAAGCTAATCTATGATTTATTCATATCTCCTCTCCCCTTGACAGCCCATCGTGGAACGAAACCCAAGCCTAATAAGTGCTACATGTACATGGGAATAAATTCATTCCCTAGTGTTACCTTTTCCCAGGGTGTCCTATGTGTACACATCACTATTCAGTACTGAGACAGTTCACCCGTCTTACATGCCTGAAGCAACCTATATAGCCTAAGGATCAGTCTGTTGGTTGTGTCTGTCACTTCAACTTACGCCTAACAGGCATGGGTCAAGTGAAACGGCCATGGTTCACGTGAAACAGCCATCCCACATATCAGTGAAGTTGCTTCCCAGTTCCAGGTTCACATTTAGTTGTAATGTTAACCTCCAATTCTGGGTTCATATTTATACTTGAATAATTTCATTTTTTCCTGACATTAACGTTGGTAAGGCACAGTCTGATTGTCAGTTTTTTGCGTTTTATACTCCAATGAAGCCACGCCCACATAAGACTACTTTTTCTAAGAATAGAACTGAAAGAGGCTGTAGGCATGTCATGTGAAGTGTCAAACAGAACACTATAAATATACCTGCTTTTGTCTGTATTATATTCTCATTCATAAACAGGAGCATCAGTACAAACTCTGTGGATAGTCTAGGACTGCCTGCCTCAGTATGTGAGCTTGATCTAAAACAAGCACAGACCTGCTGGGTCAGCAAGTGCATACTCTTAGAGGAGTGCGAAGTGCTGGCCAAAACCAAGCCAGTCTGATCAAAATCACTTCCCAGCTGACGTTTAAATACACACTGTTGCTCTTGGATAACCATTATGTTTGAATACTGGGGTATCACCCATATGTACACCCTACATATGTTATGCAATCGGCATGGCAACATCACCTTCCGCATATCCATGGGGTGCAACAACAACGGGAGTAGTCTGTTATGAACAGCGCAAACGCCTTGTCACCTAGAAAATGCATCTGATGAAATAAATTGAACTTCTGCTTCTTCAGCGCCCAATGTAAAGTTTTTTAGCTCGGAAATCGCTTTTTAAATGTTTTGGCTTGCTGTCCATGTGATGTTACTTAAAAACGATAGAACTTTGATCCCTAATTTCATTGGCCCAAGGAGTCTCATTCAAAAATGTGTATTTTGGAGTCCGCGGGGTTTGCCTTCTTCAAAACAGTCGACTGACATTTCTCACAGTTTGGAAGTCTTGTGCTATACAGAACATTAAAGTCATGTGCTGCACTCAATATTGAAGTCACATGTGCTACACTGAGTATTCTAGCCACAGAATATTGAAGTCACATGTGCTACACTGAATATTGAAGTCACATGCGCTGCGCTGAATATTGAAGTCACATGTGCTGCACTGAATATTGAAGTCACATGTGCTACTCTGAATATTCTAGCCACTGAATATTGAAGTCACGTGCTGCACTGAATATTGAAGTCACATGTGGTATACTGAGTATTGAAGTCACATGTGCTGCACTGAGTTCTCAAGTCACATGTGCTGCATTGAATATTGAAGTCACATGTGCTACACTGAGTTCTCAAGTCACATGTGCTGCATTGAATATTGAAGTCACATGTGCTACACTGAGTATTCTAGCCACTGAATATTGAAGTCACGTGCTGCACTGAATATTGAAGTCACATGTGGTATACTGAGTATTCTAGTCACTGAATGTTGAAGTCACATGTGCTGCACTGAATATTGAATTCACATGTGCTACACTGAGTATTGTAGCCACTGAATGTTGAAGTCACATGTGCTGCACTGAATATTGAAGCCACACGTGCTGCACTGAATATTGAAGCCACTGAATGTTGAAGTCACATGTGCTGCACTGAATATTGAAGTCACATGTGATACACCGAGTATTCTAGTCACTGAATGTTGAAGTCACATGTGCTGCACTGAGTATTGAAGCCACATGTGCTGCACTGAATATTGAAGTCACATGTGCTGCACTGAATATTGAAGCCACATGTGCTGCACTCAATATTGAAGCCACATGTGCTGCACTGAATATTGAAGCCATATGTGCTACACTGAATATTGAAGCTACATGCACTGCACTTATTATTGAAGCCACATGTGCTGCACTGAATATTGAAGCCACATGCGCTGCACTGAATATTGAAGCCACATGCGCTGCACTGAATATTGAAGCCACTTGTGCTACACTGAATATTGAAGCCACATGTGCTGCACTGAATATTGAAGCCACATGTGCTGCACTGAATATTGAAGCCACATGTGCTGCACTGAGTATTGAAGCCACATGTGCTGCACTGAATATTAAAGTCACATAAGCTGCACTGAGTATTGAAACCACATGTGCTGCACTGAGTATTGAAGCTACATGTTGCATTGAATGTGGAGTCGCAAGTTCTGCTCTGATACTGACAGCAAATGTGCCACAGTGAACTGTGTACACGGAAGTTAGATTTGCCACTTTTACACTGAACCAAAGTACACATCTGGGACTGATTCCCCAAAGGTATTTCTAACTTAAGTCAAAATTTGAAATATGATATTAAAGGTGATTTTTGGGCTTTAGAAAGTCCACTTGTGTCCACCTCATCAGTTTAATCTTAAGACAAAGGTGTCCATATTTCAACTTTCAGTACCCAGAACTCAACATTGTGAAGAGGTTTTAATGGCTTGGTGAAATCAGCTTCCTTGGCCTGTAATTTCACATGAGGGCACGAACAGTCTTGCCATCGATCCAGTCATCAAGCTTTTTGTCAGTTTTTGTTTTAATGCAAAAGTTTTGGATATAGTCCCGCAGAGGACTGTGGTGGAAATATGAATTTATGCATGCAGGATTAATTCAGAAATTTCCAATACCATCTTAACAGCCGTTAGTTCATCCGTTTGCTTGTAAACGATAGATTTGATGTGGAATGTCGTTAACATGCTATTAATGCTTGAGTGGCGATTTTGTAGGCCACATGCCCCATGCCAGTTCGAACGTAACGCTCTGGGGCAGCGTGTTTTGTGTGCTGCATTTTATATTAATAACTTGTTTTACATGAATTACTGCAGCAACTCGTGCTGGAAAAGGAAATTATTAAAACATGCTAAACTCTGTGGAGGTAATGTGGGCTGTTTTCAGTATTTTGCAGGAAATGCTTCGTGCATGGCATCATTTAGCCAACTAACTGCCAAGTAGAGCTATTGTCGTGAACTCTTGTGTTCATGTACATGAACACAAGATGGTATGAATCCGAAATAAAACAGACTTGTGGTCCAGCTATTAGCTTGGCTTGGAAGTTAACTCTGCAGGCTTTGTACAGTAACATCAGGACCCGTGAAATAAAACAGACTTGTGGTCCAGCTATTAGCTTGTCTTGAAACTTAACACTGCAGGCTTTGTACAATAACATCAGGACCCATGAAATAAAACAGACTTGTGGTCCAGCTATTAGCTTGGCTTGAAAGTTAACACTGCAGGCTTTGTACAATAACATCAGGACCCATGAAATAAAACAGACTTGTGGTCCAGCTATTAGCTTGGCTTGGAAGTTAACACTGCAGGCTTTGTACAGTAACATCAGGACCCATGAAATAAAACAGACTTGTGGTCCAGCTATTAGCTTGGCTTGAAAGTTAACACTGCAGGCTTTGTACAGTAACATCAGGACCCATGAAATAAAACAGACTTGTGGTCCAGCTATTAGCTTGGCTTGAAACTTAACACTGCAGGCTTTGTACAATAACATCAGGGCCCATGAAATAAAACAGACTTGTGGTCCAGCTATTAGCTTGGCTTGGAAGTTAACTCTGCAGACTGTTTACAATAACATCAGGACCCATGAAATAAAACAGACTTGTGGTCCAGCTATTAGCTTGTCTTGGAAGTTAACACTGCAGGCTTTGTACAGTAACATCAGGACCCATGAAATAAAACAGACTTGTGGTCCAGCTATTAGCTTGGCTTGAAAGTTAACACTGCAGGCTTTGTACAGTAACATCAGGACCCATGAAATAAAACAGACTTGTGGTCCAGCTATTAGCTTGTCTTGGAAGTTAACACTGCAGGCTTTGTACAGTAACATCAGACCCATGAAATAAAACAGACTTGTGGTCCAGCTATTAGCTTGGCTTGAAAGTTAACACTGCAGGCTTTGTACAGTAACATCAGGACCCATGAAATAAAACAGACTTGTGGTCCAGCTATTAGCTTGGCTTGAAACTTAACACTGCAGGCTTTGTACAATAACATCAGGACCCATGAAATAAAACAGACTTGTGGTCCAGCTATTAGCTTGGCTTGAAAGTTAACACTGCAGGCTTTGTACAATAACATCAGGACCCATGAAATAAAACAGACTTGTGGTCCAGCTATTAGCTTGGCTTGAAAGTTAACACTGCAGGCTTTGTACAATAACATCAGGACCCATGAAATAAAACAGACTTATGGTCCAGCTATTAGCTTGGCTTGGAAGTTAACACTGCAGGCTTTGTACAGTAACATCAGGACCCATGAAATAAAACAGACTTGTGGTCCAGCTATTAGCTTGGCTTGGAAGTTAACACTGCAGGCTTTGTACAATAACATCAGGACCCATGAAATAAAACAGACTTGTGGTCCAGCTATTAGCTTGGCTTGAAAGTTAACACCTGTAGGCTTTGTACAATAACATCAGGACCCATGAAATAAAACAGACTTGTGGTCCAGCTATTAGCTTGGCTTGAAAGTTAACACCTGCAGGCTTTGTACAATAACATCAGGACCCATGAAATAAAACAGACTTGTGGTCTAGCTATTAGCTTGGCTTCAAAGTTAACACCTGTAGGCTTTGTACAATAACATCAGGACCCATGAAATAAAACAGACTTGTGGTCCAGCTATTAGCTTGGCTTCAAAGTTAACACCTGCAGGCTTTGTACAATAACATCAGGACCCATGAAATAAAACAGACTTGTGGTCCAGCTATTAGCTTGTCTTGAAACTTAACATTGCAGGCTTTGTACAATAACATCAGGACCCATGAAATAAAACAGACTTATGGTCCAGCTATTAGCTTGGCTTCAAAGTTAACACTGCAGGCTTTGTACAATAACATCAGGACCCATGAAATAAAACAGACTTGTGGTCCAGCTATTAGCTTGGCTTGAAAGTTAACACCTGCAGGCTTTGTACAATAACATCAGGGCCCATGAAATAAAACAGACTTATGGTCCAGCTATTAGCTTGGCTTGGAAGTTAACACTGCAGGCTTTGTACAATAACATCAGGACCCATGAAATAAAACAGACTTGTGGTCTAGCTATTAGCTTGGCTTCAAAGTTAACACCTGCAGGCTTTGTACAATAACATCAGGACCCATGAAATAAAACAGACTTGTGGTCCAGCTATTAGCTTGACTTCAAAGTTAACACCTGTAGGCTTTGTACAATAACATCAGGACCCATGAAATAAAACAGACTTGTGGTCCAGCTATTAGCTTGGCTTGAAAGTTAACACCTGCAGGCTTTGTACAATAACATCAGGACCCATGAAATAAAACAGACTTGTGGTCTAGCTATTAGCTTGGCTTGAAAGTTAACACCTGTAGGCTTTGTACAATAACATCAGGACCCATGAAATAAAACAGACTTGTGGTCCAGCTATTAGCTTGGCTTCAAAGTTAACACCTGCAGGCTTTGTACAATAACATCAGGACCCATGAAATAAAACAGACTTGTGGTCCAGCTATTAGCTTGTCTTGAAACTTAACATTGCAGGCTTTGTACAATAACATCAGGACCCATGAAATAAAACAGACTTATGGTCCAGCTATGAGCTTGGCTTCAAAGTTAACACTGCAGGCTTTGTACAATAACATCAGGACCCATGAAATAAAACAGACTTGTGGTCCAGCTATTAGCTTGGCTTCAAAGTTAACACCTGCAGGCTTTGTACAATAACATCAGGACCTATGAAATAAAACGGACTTGTGGTGCAGCTATTAGCTTGGCTTGAAAGTTAACACTGCAGGCTTTGTACAATAACATCAGGACCCATGAAATAAAACAGACTTGTGGTCCAGCTATTAGCTTGTCTTGAAACTTAACACTGCAGGCTTTGTACAATAACATCAGGACCCATGAAATAAAACAGACTTATGGTCCAGCTATTAGCTTGACTTCAAAGTTAACACTGCAGGCTTTGTACAATAACATCAGGACCCATGAAATAAAACAGACTTGTGGTCTAGCTATTAGCTTGGCTTCAAAGTTAACACCTGCAGGCTTTGTACAATAACATCAGGACCCATGAAATAAAACAGACTTGTGGTCCAGCTATTAGCTTGGCTTCAAAGTTAACACCTGTAGGCTTTGTACAATAACATCAGGACCCATGAAATAAAACAGACTTGTGGTCCAGCTATTAGCTTGGCTGGAAATTTTACACTGCAGGTTTTGTACAATGACATCAGGATTCTTGAAGGATGGTGTAAACACCCATGAAATAAATACTGAGAAAAAAAAACACAACAAAAAGATAATAATGAAAAAAAAAAACCCATAAAAACAGAAAATCCACTTTTTATATCTAATCATATTCGTGTGATATTCTTGTTTTTCAAGATTTTCGATCATGTAAATTTGCATATTCTTACTGCACTTGCACTGCTTGCATCGCTCTCTAGTCCCTTTACATCACTGCCACCACTGGCAAATTTTGTACAGAAATCTTGAACAACGCCCAGGTCACAGGGGCCATTTGTGATGAGACAGGAAGTTTCTACCTTTTTTTTTCAGATAAGACTTGATACAGATGTACCCTCTTTATGTGTAGCATTAACAGCATAATTCTAACTTACATCTGAAACAATTTTATTAACAAAGGCTGATTATAGCTCTCTGCAAGGACATTTAGTTGTGAGATTAAGCCTACGTATGTCACACAGGCTCCAAAGGTCAGACTCGTCTAATGGTGGCAGTGGTGTGCAGACAAAGGCACATGCACTGAAAGCAGTGCGTGGTAAATATGTCCTTAACAGGAAGAAATTGCTTGGTAAAGCCACATTTGCAACAAATTTTTATACTGTCCTCGAACATTGGAAAAGGCTGTAATCTACCAGTAAAACAACAATTTACGTTGGTGTGGCCTTGTTTCAGCAGTGGTTGTACAGAGCTCAAGTTTTACACACATGTAGAGCACAGTGATACAAGGGGTGATGGGGAATGGTTCATCATTGATCTGTTGTGTGCATGTCAATTATTTAATTACTGTAAATTACAAAATTCATGACTTCAGTACTTTATGGGTTGAGTTGAAGTTTTGTATTCACGTCTTGTGCAGGTAGCATTGCTAAGTTTATGTGATATTATTGGTGAATGCGACCTCTTATTTGGTTGGTTATTCGCACCATGTATACATGGAGTTGTACTTCATTTTCATATGCATTAATTTATTATTTATTTGATTGGTTCTATGGCATACTCAAGAATATTTCACTTATACAATGGCAGCCAGCATTATGGTGGGAATAAACTGGCCATAACCATCCGCAGGTTGCTGACAGATCTTCCTACGAGGAAGGAAGCCAGCATGAACTGGACTTAAACTCACATATATGCTTGAAGGCTTGACTTATATATGTCTGTAGCATTCACCCCTCTTCCAATCGCCACCCCACTTCCAATCTACACCCCACTTCCTGTCTCCACCCCTCTTCTAATCTCCACCCCATTTCCAGTCTACACCCCACTTCCAGTCTCCACCCCTCTTCTAATCTCCACCCCATTTCCAATCTCCACCCCTCTTCCAATCTCCACACCATTTCCAATCTCCACCCCTCTTCCAATCTCCACCCCATTTCCAATCTCCACCCCTCTTCCAGTCTCCACCCCATTTCCAATCTCCACCACGCTTCCAATCTCCACCACGCTTCAATCTCCACCCCATTTCCAATCTCCACTCCATTTCCAATCTCCACCACACTTCCAATGTCCACTCCATTTCCAATCTTCACTCCATTTCCAATCTCCACCACACTTTTAATCTCCACCCCTTTTCCAATCTCCGCCCCATTTCCAATCTCCACCCCATTTCCAATCTCCACTCCATTTCCAATCTCCACCCCATTTCCAATCTCCACCACACTTCCAATCTCCACTCCATTTCCAATCTCCACTCCATTTCCAATCTCCACCCCTCTTCCAATCTCCACCCCATTTCCAATCTCCACCCCTTTTCCAATCTCCACCCCCATTTCCAATCTCCACCCCTCTTCCAATCTCCACCCTACTTCCATTCTCCACCCCACTTCCAATCTCCACCCTCTTCCAATCTCCACCCCATTTCCAATCTCCACCACACTTCCAATCTCCACCCCTCTTCCAATCTCCACCACACTTCCAATCTCCACCCCATTTCCAATCTCCACCACACTTCCAATCTCCACCCCTCTTCCAATCTCTCCAGCCCTCTTCCAATCTCCACCCCATTTCCAATCTCCACCCCTCTTCCAGTCTCTCCAGCCCTCCTCCAATCTCCACCCCATTTCCAATCTCCACCCCTCTTCCAATCTCTCCAGCCCTCCTCCAATCTCCACCCCATTTCCAATCTCCACCCCTCCTCCAAGCTCCACATGCAGAGGGTTTGTCATGTCAGGGACAGACCAATCGATTGTTGGCGATCTAGGTTGGTATAGCAGTTTGGCACCAATATGGCTTCTGAATCTTTTGTATGTATCAAGTTTAGAGTAGATATTTAGTATGCGTCTTTGGATATTCCTTGTAAGCTGTAATTGCCTACAATGTGCCATTACAATGGGGGACTCGGAAAATGGTCCAAAGCTGTGAACTCATTTGTTCTTTCCTTTATTACGTCACAATTATCGGTGCATGTGTGCTCATCAGTCACCTATGAAGTACACATGCACTGCATCGTTACAAAAGAAAACGATGTGTGCTGCCTTCATTTGGAGGTTTTTTTTTTTGTTTTTTTTTTGATACATGCGTTTGATAATTCAAACTCGACAAAATGTCCATGTACAGTCTGGAAGTCAGGCTCCATGTCCTGTATGTGTACAAATAGCTGGGTGATTCACAGATATAAATTACTTTCATCTATTTACATATTTACCCTATCATGGTTTTGATCCACAACCCGGTAATTGTCACGTTATCCCATTGCGCTTGATGTTCACGGGCCCATTCTTGTTTGTTCTGTTCATCAGAGCTAGGCAAGCTGCCAAAGAGCGTACCCATAGCAACAGGTAAGACTGTGGTTACATTTAGGTGGCACTGTAAGGCATTGTGGGTATTGGAGCACATGGTAATAGGGTGAATCATGACCTCTTGACCTTGATATCTACACGTGCTTGTGGCTCTCTAATTGTGAGTTATGTGTCATTGTACTTTTAGCACCACTTCTCTTTGACATTTTGGTAATGGCACTCGGGTAAATCACTTTTTTTGGACACATTTTCAAAACCATGTCGGATTTAAAGGTTTTCTTAGAAGATGGGATTTAGAGTAATGTCGTAGAACGGCATCGACTTTGACATGCAGAAGATGACACTTAGAAATGTGTGTGGGTGAAATGGTAGTCTTGCCCTTTGGATGTGGTATTTAGGATTAAAACACCAACGTGTTCCAAGAAGAAATCTTTGCAGTTAGACTCAAGCCAAAAAATCTTGGTTCAATTTCATTTATGCACATGTTACCAGCACATTTGACATTTTTTTGTTTCCAAGAAGAATCAATGTTTTGGGAGAAAAAATTATTACTTCTCTTCCCTAAAAATCAAAGCCAGCTTGTCTTCGCACAATAGGGAAAAAGATTGCTTGTGAGGGTGGCTACCGTGGCCTAGAGGTTAGCATGCTAGCGCAGCACACTGACCTGTGAGGTTGCCACCATTGTGGCCTCTATGAGTAGCTGCCTTCCTCTTTGTTTGTACGTGGGAAGGTCTGCCAGCAACCTGCAAATACTTGTGAGTTTCCCCCCGTTCTCTGCTTAGTTTCCATTATGCTGGCTGCTGTCGTATGAATGAGATATTCTTGAGTATGGCATAAAACACCAATCAAATAAAATGATAAATAGATGAATTGTGCTGTAGACAGGAATCTTCAGTAACAGTGTGTGTGGATACACATCAGTAAAAGCCCACCTTCACTGCGGTTCACAGGAGTTGCAGGTCCAAGCTGTATTGACCATGATGTCATGTAATACTGAAGTACTACGTTACCAGATTGTCCACAGATCATCATCTCAAAAGCAGGAATGAACAACACAGCCTGGAGCTGAATTAGTTTTATATTGGCCAAACCAAATTCTTTCTTTGGCGTCCTCAGAAAAGATAGGGTCATTTGTATGGAATTTCTTTCATCTTTGTTTTTCTGTGTTATGAAAAAGATATGGATTTAAAGGAAATTAACAATATAGCCCTTGTTTGGAGCTTATTTAAGGCCAATGAATGGATCTCTTTATGAAGTTCGCAGGTAAAATGATATTTTGACCTTTGTTATGTACCTGGAAAGCCTGGCAGGGTGCTGTGGTTTCCACTGGTTTCTCTCTGGTTTCCTGCGTCCTTAAAACTAAACGCTGTGTTACATATCAAGTGTCATACTCTCCAGGAACCATTGATCAGATAAATGTAATAAATGTATATTATATATATATATATATATATATATATATATATTTTTTTTTTCTTTTTTATTTTCAGGCAAATGCAAGATGAATTCGACAACTATCAACAGTCGGTGAAAAAACTTGGGGAGGAGACGAAGAAGCTAACAACGACGGACTCTGGGACTCTGGAGCCGTATGTGAGATCTGCTGCAAAACCAAGTTTGCTGACGGTGTGGGACATAAGTGCAATTACTGCTTGTTGCGATCTTGTGCCCGCTGTGGAGGTCGTATCTCATTACGTGGCAACAAGGTGAGAGATGAGGGCCAAAGGTTTGGTTCAGGTAGCCTTACTTTGATTAACAGGGTGTGATCTAGGATCTAAGTGATTGAGCACTCATTCAGTGTTCACTTTGGTTTGGAACAGTTAAATTTCTCATCAGTGATGGAGACAGTATTGTTGCATACCTGTTAATAACCTTGTGATGCCTTTCAAGAACAACCGCGTGCAAAGAAACTAATTATTTTGGATATATTAAAGATTTATGACTGTCATTCTCATTTTGGGCGCCTATATGTCTAACTCCCAAACTATATATAGTGTATGGGGTCCAGAATGAGCCTGGATCATGCCCTGAACAGGCAGGCTTAGTGTATTGAGGTTTTGTAGACTACACAGGTGTAACATGTTTGATACTGTACATTACACATGATACAAAGCTAACTTGATGGAGACTGGTCATTTGCATGTACACCTGCGTCCTTATCAAATCCTGCAAGTACATGTGGGATGTTGACCTTCTGTGTGACTGATGGCCAAATGCAGGGAGAGGATAGCATAAACAAGCCATGATGGCTGTATGGTATGGTGCCTAATCACTCAACTGTTAAACAGTGGTAAATCTTCACTAAACCTTCAACTCATGATACGTGTACATGTACATGTGGCTGAAAGGGTAACGTGATGACTGAGCCATTAATCCATGTTTCATGATGGCTGAACAAGTGATCCCTCGTGGTTATATCATGGTTGAGCAGTCATCCATGATGGGTGATGGCTGAACCATTAATCAGTGATACCGTACATGTATGTGATGGCTGAACAAGTGATCCCTCGTGGTTATATCATGGTTGAGCAGTCATCCATGATGGATGATGGCTGAACCATTAACCAGTGATACCGTACATGTATGTGATGGCTGAACAAGTGATCCCTCTTGGTTATGTCATGGTTGACCAGTCATCCATGATGAGTGATGGCTGAACCATTAATCAGTGATACCGTACATGTACAAGATGGCTGGACAAGTGATCGCTCGTGGTTATATCATGGTTGAGCAGTCATCCATGATGGATGATGGCTGAACCATTAATCAGTGATACCAATAGACATGTGTATGTTACAGTGTGTGGAGGTGTCTCGGTGGAGAACTGCATCCTGCAAACGTACACGCTAGTTAGAGTGACCTAGGCATCTCCGTGGAGAACTGCATCCTGCAAACGTACACGTTACTTAGAGTGGCCTAGGCATCTCCGTGGAGAACTGCGTCCTGCAAACGTACACGTTACCTAGAGTGACCTAGGCATCTCCGTGGAGAACTGCGTCCTGCAAACGTACACGTTACTTAGAGTGGCCTAGGCATCTCCGTGGAGAACTGCGTCCTGCAAACGTACACGTTACTTAGAGTGGCCTAGGCATCTCTGTGGGGAACTGCGTCCTGCAATCGTACACGTTACTTAGAGTGGCCTAGGCATCTCCGTGGAGAACTGCGTCCTGCAAACGTACACGTTACTTAGAGTGGCCTAGGCATCTCAGTGGAGAACTGCGTCCTGCAAACGTACACGTTACTTAGAGTGGCCTAGGCATCTCCGTGGAGAACTGCGTCCTGCAAACGTACACGTTACTTAGAGTGGCCTAGGCATCTCCGTGGAGAACTGCGTCATGCAAACGTACACGTTACTTAGAGTGGCCTATGCATCTCCGTGGAGAACTGCGTCCTGCAAACGTACACGTTACTTCGAGTGGCCTAGGCATCTCCGTGGAGAACTGCGTCCTGCAAACGTACACGTTACTTAGAGTGGCCTATGCATCTCCGTGGAGAACTGTGTCCTGCAAACATACACGTTACCTAGAGTGACCTATGCATCTCCGCGGAGAACTGCGTCCTGCAAACGTACACGTTAGAGTGGCCTAGGCGTCTCAGCAGAAAACTGCTTCCTGCAAACGTACACGTTACTTAGAGTGGCCTAGGCATCTCTGTGGAGAACTGCGTCCTGCAAACGAACACGTTACTTAGAGTGGCCTAGGCATCTCCGTGGAGAACTGCGTCCTGCAAACGTACACGTTACATAGAATGGCCTATGCATCTCCGTGGAGAACTGCATCCTGCAAACGTACACGTTACATAGAGTGGCCTATGCATCTCCGTGGAGAACTGCGTCCTGCAAACGTACATGTTACCTAGAGTGGCCTAGGCGCCTCAGCAGAGAACTGCGTCCTGCAAACGTACACGTTAGTTAGAGTGATCTAGGCATCTCCATGGAGAACTGCATCCTGCAAACGTACATGTTACTTAGAGTGGCCTAGGCATCTCAGCGGAGAACTGCGTCCTGCAAACATACATGTTAGTTAGAGTGGCCTAGGCATCGCCGTGGAGAACTGTGTCCTGCAAACGTACACGTTATCTAGAGTGACCTAGGCATCTCAGTGGAGAACTGCGTCCTGTAAACGTACACATTACTTAGAGTGGCCTAGGCTCTCAGCGGAGAACTGCGTCCTGCAAACGTACACGTTACTTAGAGTGGCCTAGGCATCTCAGTGGAGAACTGCGTCCTGCAAACGTACACGTTACTTAGAGTGGCCTAGGCATCTCCGTGGAGAACTGCGTCCTGCAAACGTACACGTTAGTTAGAGTGGCCTAGGTTGACCGGATTTTTATCAACTAATCACCAGTCTCATGGCTAATACTGATGTACAGTAATTACCTATGCTCTGTGTACAGTGTACAGTGCACAAGTAGATCTGTATAGGCAGGGCACTCTGTTTATGGTCTGAAATACAAGTGTTAGAGGCTTTTCTCTTTGTGTACCCTGTGTCTGACATGGAAAAGCATTTTGTCTGGTATCTGTTGCTCAAGTGACTATACACATTCACTGTAATACACATACACTGTACTACTAGTGGTGGTTGGTGGAGTCCATTGGCTCCACTTCCATGCGTTTATCATGCTTAAATTCAGCTGGAAATGCTTGTACACATCACATGTAGATCCACATATATGGGTAAAAAGTTGGATTTTCTGGTGCGGAGGACAGATGTGAGGACAGGTATGAGGACAGGTGTAGAGGACAGGTTTGAGGACAGGTGTAGAGGACAGGTGTGGAGGACAGGTGTTGAGGATCAGTATGAGGACAGGTGTGGAGGACAAGGATGAGGACAGGTGTGGAGGATTAGTATGAGGACAGGTGTGGAGGACAGGTGTAGAGGACAGGTGTTGAGGATCAGTATGAGGACAGGTATGAGGACAGGTGTTGAGGATCAGTATGAGGACAGGTGTGGAGGATCAGTATGAGGACAGGTGTGGAGGACCAGTATGAGGACAAGTGTGGAGGACAAGGATGAGGACAGGTGTGGAGGACAGGTGTGAGGACAGGTGTGGAGGATCAGTATGAGGACAGGTGTGGAGGATCAGTGAAAGGACAGGTGTGGAGGACCAGGATGAGGACAGGTGTGGAGGACCAGTATGAGGACAGGTGTGGAGGATCAGTGAAAGGACAGGTGTGGAGGATCAGTATGAGGACAGGTGTGGAGGACCAGGATGAGGACAGGTGTGGAGGACCAGTATGAGGACAGGTGTGGAGGATCAGTATGAGGACAGGTGTGGAGGACCAGGATGAGGACAGGTGTGGAGGACCAGTATGAGGACAGGTGTGGAGGATCAGTATGAGGACAGGTGTGGAGGACCAGTATGAGGACAGGTGTGGAGGACCAGTATGAGGACAGGTGTCGAGGACCAGTATGAGGACAGGTGTGGAGGATCAGTATGAGGACAGGTGTGGAGGACAGGTGTGAGGACAGGTGTGGGGGATCAGTATGAGGACAGGTGTGGAGGATCAGTATGAGGACAGGTGTGGAGGACCAGGATGAGGACAGGTGTGGAGGATTAGTATGAGGACAGGTGTGGAGGACCAGTATGAGGACAGGTGTGGAGGACCAGTATGAGGACAGGTGTGGAAGACAGGGATAAGATTAAACAATAAAACGTCTGCAGTTTTCTGCATACAGTAGCTGTTCTCGCTCTGCTCTGATCAGAGGTACAGATATACATGTACAAGCTGATTCTACCGTTCAATAGGTATTCACACAAATAAATTATGTGGTAATATGATGCAAAAACACTAAAGTACCAGGAACATGCCACGTGGGCAAGAAGCAGTAATTCGATGTAATTTCACAGGAATAAGGCTTGATGAGCATGCTTTGTTCCAGGTGGTAATGAAACTTGGGGTTGATGTAGTACACAATGGAAACACTCATAAAACACTCTAAGTAACGTATACCCCTGTGTACACATATACCCTTGTGTACACATATTATACCCATGTGTACACGTATACCCTTGTGTACACGTATTATACCCATGTGTACACATATACCCTTGTGTACACGTATTATACCCATGTGTACACATACACGTGTACTTGTTCACATCAGAATTTAACTTTGGTCTGACCTACACCAGTTTTATCTTTGGCTGCCCATGGCACCCTTTGATTAAATTCTTGGTGACTTGGGTCTTCATAAAGACCTTGAAAAGATTATTTGACCTTGAAATGAGATATTTACCCTGAAATGATATTTTGACCTGGATATGATATTTGACCTTGAGATGATATGTTTTGTAGACAGCTGGCCTTGGTAGAGACATTCAGTGCTGCATGTTTTTATCATATCCTTTCTTTCTTTCCAATATATTATCTGAAAGATCTACAGGATTTTTTCTTTGCTCTGATTTTTATGATGCTAATAAATGTAAAATGTGTGTTTTCTCACTTTCTGCGTCTTTAGCCGACCAAGGACACTCGCCCCTTCCCAGCCCCTCCACCTGGTGCTACTCCACCCGTAAGTCATGTGACTGGTTGTAGTGCCCACAGACAGTGTTGTTGTAGTTTGTTCACTTTCAGTTTCATTTCCCCGTTTTGGTAAGACGTTGTGCGTGCACTTGAATACTATCCATCATTACAGATTCATAGCCCATGTGTGTGTGATGAACTTTAGTTTCCTCAGATGTAGTTGTTGAAGTTGGTTCTCTTTCACTTTCAGTTTCCAACACTTTCAGTTGCATCTGTAGATGTAGCATATCTTTCTTTAATCACTTTGTTGGTTTGTGAAATCCAGGTTGTTACAAAATGTGGTGTTCGTGTGTTTTAATGTTGTTACAAAAGGTGGTGTTCGTGTGTTTTAATGTTGATACCAGGTACATGAGGTGATGTTTGTGGCAGTGTATTGCAGTAAACCTCAATACACATTTGATAAAAATAAGTGAACTCCTTTTATTGATGGATTGGTTTTACATTCATTTGCCTAATGATGGACAGGTGGAAAGAAGGTAGGGGCACAGGTGCTGAAGTCATATGAAAGGATGAAAATAAAGCTGTAACTTGAAGTATTTTAACTTCGTGTACGTGTAGTTGACTTGTATATGTGCACAGATTTGAATGAACTGATTGAATCAAATTTTATTTGATGCTTACATTGAATCCAAAAGCTTTTTGGACCCATAGGTGTTTTGGGGGTTTGTTTGTTTTTTTGTTTAAATTGAGCTCATTGAATCATTCTGTTATGACCGTTTTGTGATCTTTCTGTGTGTCTGTTGTAGATTAAGTAAGATTTGAACATTCGTTTTTTTTTTTTTTATCATGTGGATGTATTCACCCAGTATTATACATACAGTATGTGTAGTTGAATCACTGTTGAACATTAAAATGTGCCCTGCCCCCTCCCCCCCCCCCAAATTGTTATAAATGTGGATGTTGTTGTGAATTTGTGAAGTCTATGTATGTGCATGCTCTAGGGATGCCTGTACAAGTGACTTTATGTTGTCCTCAAGAGAACATACAGGGGAATGCATTTGTTATTCAGTTTGTTTTTAAATTTTCATCAATATGTTGTTTTCAGGTAGTCTCGCAAAAGCTCATACTGTCTCGACTTTGTGTAACAGAACAGTAAAAAAGTTTGGAATACAACAATAATGCATACATGGACATTGTACATATTTGACACACAGGAGTAATCTCTGATTAGCTCTCTGCAGCATAATCTAGGGCACTTATGATTATGCGGAAACACAGGTACTGCCAGCCCATCTGGACCAATCACATAACAGTAACGATGAATGTTGTCAACTGATTGGCTGCATCTGTGTTTGTAGCGTAATTGTAAGCGTCCCTTCACTCAAACAGCTTTTTGCTTTTCTTACGTGCACAGTAAATGACCCAAACTTTTTGCCTACAAAATGCTGCTTTTCTTACAAGCAAATAAAATGTCATAAAATATGACATTTGGTGGTGAAACTTATATTGGTCCATTAGGGTATCATATACTTTCCAAACAATCCTCAAAACATCTTTTTTGGATTATCAGAAGTCTCAGATTCAGGAAAAATGAGCGTGATTAGACAAACTTTAAAGTCATTTGTAAATGATAATCAAGCTCATGTATGAAAACAAAAACCCAGTCAGAACTCTTTTATGATATTTTGGACACCCCATTGCTTTTGGTGTATTTAAAATGTTGTAAAGATGGTAAAAATGTAACAGTATGGCTCTGTGATTCTGCAAGATTAGTTTAGAGGTATTAAACTGACAGTCATTAAGGTGCACCATTGCCGTTTACAGTGGATGCTCCAGTATTACAGATCTTGCGTGAAACGCGAATCACACACCTAGCTCCTGACAACAGAGTGAAGTCTACAAGTGTGCATGATACAAAGGGACATCACTCCTCTCTCGTTTATTATATAAACCCAGAAATTTAGCATGCTTGTAATTTTTGAAAGTGTGCTGTGAAGTGGTTGCTTCAAATCAGTATATTTTATCAAGATCTTGCATCAAGTCCATGAACATACATGTACATTGATTTATTTTAATACTCATCTCGTATAAAAGTGCAGGAGTTATTGCCCTTCACCAGTGAGAATGAGAGTGATTTTTGGCAACGGTGTCTCGAGTCCTGGCTTACTCAACAAATGTATGCATGTATGAGTATTTTTTATTTAATCGTGAACATGTTTTTGAACAGACAAATTAATAAATGCGTTATTTTTCCTTTCCTGCTGCCTTACTAGGAACCTGGCAAGCCATGGGTAAGATCTATGTACACTAGTTTTGTGATGATCAGAGAATTTAAATCATTCTCTTCCCATTGTTTATATTCTGTTCACGTTGTTAGGCCGAATCTGGCTACATGTGATCTGGCTACATGTGGATCTGGCTACATGTGATCTGGCTACATGTGGATCTGGCTACATGTTATCTGGCTACATGTGGATCTGGCTACATGTGATCTGGCTACATGTGGATCTGGCTACATGTGGGTCTGGCTACATCTGGCTACATGTGATCGGGCTACATGTGATCTGGCTACATGTTATCTGAGTTTGAACTCGCAGTTAGTCTGTACCAATTTTGTTTTGTGTTTTACAGACAAGGCAGCACTAAAAAATAAAAAATAGAATGAATCTGAAAAATCCCCATTTTTATTTTGTCCAGTCTTAATGTTTAACATGATTTCTGTTTTTTCACGGGTTTCCGATCGCAGAAATATGTCTTTAACAGGTACAGTTGCAGGGACAGTCCACATTTCCCACAAATTAGATGATTTTCAGTTTTATTTCTATACCCTCCTCTGACTTTGAAAAAAAAAAACTTTAAAAAACAAAAATTTAAATTGGTGTAGCTTTATTGTTTAAAGCCAAGGTTTGGGTAAGATATAGTGAGAGAGGGAAAGATATTCAAATACAGTGTAGAGGTGTGGGAAGTTGTGTCTGCTTTGGTGTTTGTGCCTGGTCGGGAAGTCTCTTTATATTTCAGATGATGTTTGAGTTTATGTATGGGCGCTTGTAAAGTTAAGGGTTTATGTTGAAAGAATTACAATTGATAAGAAATTCAGTGGGCTTTCACATGATCGTCTTTTAAGGGTCTTTTTTTTTTTTTTTTTTTTTTTTTTTTTTTTTTTTTTTTTTAATTTAGCTTTTACACACAGGTAAAAGTCTTAGGATGCGTTTTAAGACAAAACAGCGACGCCATAATCACATGGTTAAATAAGTTACTGCATTAAAACCTGCTCTTAGGCATGTGAAAATGATGAAGAAATTGAGAAGAACATGAGTTGTGCCGTGTTTGTTAAAAAGACAGACCAGTAACCCTATTACGCCACAAAATCAGTGACATCATTTTGCAGGGAGATGTAACTTGCCCCAGTGACAACTGGAAAACTTGCCCCAGTGACAACTGGAAAACTTGCTCCAGTGACAACTGGAAAACTTGCCCCAGTGACAACTGGAAAACTGCTTACCCTAAATCCTCGACCATTTCACGTATAAAAGAGCAACTTTTGGTGCAATATGTGCACCTTTTTCATTTCATTTTGGAGACAAAACTGCTTTGGTTGTGTTGGGCTATTTCAGGGCTCGACAGAAAGTACAATATTATCATGCCCTGAGAATATGGTGAAATAAACACCTTGCAAACATGCGAAAAGGTTGAAAAATTGCACTATTTTCTAGAATCGGAGAGACCCACACCGCTGGTTTGGGTCGATTCAAACCTAAGACCTTAAAAGAGGAAGTTGTAGCTTCCTTGCTTGGTGTTCAGCATGAAGGGGATAGCGCAACAACTGATTGACCCGTGTTAGTATAACGTCCTGGGTGGGGTGGCTTACTTGCCTTTGGTAAGTCGACTCAGTGAAGCAGCACTAGATAGAAGAGCGATGGAAACCTGTTCTCTAACAAGCAGGCAAATTACGCGTACAGGCACTCTAAGGACAGTCATAATGACTGATAAATTGTTAAGTACGGCGTTAAACCCTCAGCACTCACTCACTCACTCTGGAATTGGAGATACTGTTAGTTCTCTCATTAATTGTTTCAGTTAGCATAAAGACTAAACAGACGAATATTTATGTCACCAGTAGATTCTGTCGCATATTTTGGCATCAATCAAAAGTAGAAGTACTTTCATTTAACCAGGTTAATTTACCCTGTGCTCGTATTTATGTGACACTGTCTTACTGTCAGATCATTGGCTTGTCAAAGTTTCGTGATCTTCCTGCATTCCTTTTGGCATTTCGATTTCCTCTACCATTGTGATAGCCATTGTACAAATGAGTTATAAATTGAAAACAGCATAAAAATTTGGCAAGAATCAAAAGTACAACATTTTTTTTTTTTATATACAGATGACAAATAATAATAATAAGAAAAAAAATTTGAAAATCATAAAACCCCCCAAATTCTTGTAACAGATACATAAGAAATTTCTTTCCTGTCTGTATAATGTGAGATTCTTAGACATGTTATGGGGATATATTTGACAGAAAGCATGCCTACAGTGGCCCTACTTTCTCTAGTCCAGACCCTGTGCTGGTTAAAACTATGCCCGGGGGGGTCAAAAGAGAAGTGGCCGGGCCCTAATTTATACCTCCTCAGCAGTCTTTGTGGAGGTTTGCTCTAGACTCTGGAGAGAAAAATACCGTCCTGGGGTGGGAAGCTGTATTGGTAATTACTAGGTGAATGGCTGATATTCAGGGTCAGTAATCACTGATAATTAGTGTTAATGACATGCAATCCCTTACTTGAGTTATTGGACTTGGCCGGTAAAGTGAGGAGTGAACTGATGGGAGTGATTTAAGATGTGGGGCGAGATAGCGCGCTTCAGCGTCGAGGAAGGGAAATGTGTGGAGTACCCGTGTTTCACGGCCTTTCTCTCGCGGCTCGCCCGGTGAGACGCCTGCATTATTTCATGCATATTCTATCCTGATAGATGTGAGGATGCAATCTGCTCGCGTGGTCGACAGATCTGCACCATCAGGATCATAGTATGTGTAGAGCAATGGCTGAATTGAGCTGTACATACTGCAGTATACGTACTCCGGTCAGAGTCTCCTGTTATATCAGCATACTCACATCATTGGGGACTGCGTGTATGGATTTCTGGCTGCTTGCCTCAGTACGGCTGGCTGTGCTTGTAAGCTCATTCGATATGCGAGTGTCAGGCAGCAGCAGCCAGTGTAACTGCACTCTAACAGTTACGGTAAATCACCTAAAATTATCCCTCCCTCACAAAGTGCAGTTTCAGAGGCAAAATACCATAAAATATTACCTCTGGTACTGAACTTTTTTGCTAGTAGGAAATCATCCTACCGTCAAAACACCTTTCTTAGATCCATGGAAATTTCAGAAAGGGGCAAAATGTGCAACTTCGGCAAAGGGGGTAAAATTTGAGGTGATTTACGGTTAGCTTAAGGGAGGAGGGCAATGCTGCAGGCACCGTTGTCTAATAGCCAAGGTAGCCGTCTTAATTCCTGCGTACTCGCCATTAACATGCAGAAAGTGTGTGACTAAACCAATATATGTCCATGCGGCACTTGACTCTAATCAGTCACTCGCTCACCCAGTCAGGGAAAAAAAACACGTGCACCCGGTATGTCAAGCTTGCATTGGCTGGTGATATTTATACATTCAGAAAATTTTGTATTTTCGGATTAAGATCATTATAAAGCACGAAGTTAGCATGAAATCCATTCCCTATACTTGCAGTACAGATACCATTTTATTTTATTTGATTTATTTATTTATTTGATTGGTGTTTTATGCCGTACTCAAGAATATTTCACTTATACGACGGCGGCCAGCATTATGCTGGCTGACCCTCCCACATACGGCCGGAGAGGAAGCCAGCCTGAGCTGGACTTGAACTCACAGCAACCGCATTGGTGAGAGGCTCCTGGGTCATTACACTGCACTAGCGCGCTAACCAACTGAGCCATGGAGGGCCCTGGTACAATTTGGGGTGTTCAAATAATGTGAACGGAAATGCAGGAATAATGTTTGATATTTTGAGCTCTTCGGAGCGATGATCTCAACAAAACTTATCGTCATGGAAAATGGTTTAAAGGTGTGAGAAATATTACATTCCATTTAAAGGTGTGAGAAATATTACATTCCATTTAAAGGTGTGAGAAATATTACATTCCATTTAAAGGTGTGAGAAATATTACATTCCATTTATGTCATTACTCTTATTCAGCCTTTTTGCAGATTTGTAAGATTTTTATTCAAGCATATTCTGAAGATAACAAATAAACAAATAAATGGGTCACAATTCCCATGTATTCTGTGAGCGACGTTTCTCGGTGAAGGCACTGATACTGTTATGAATCCAACCAATGTAGTTTTGTCTCCAAAATTCAAATTAAGATTATACTTAAATTTTACTGAAAGTTGCTCTTTCATATGTGAAAAGGTTGAGGAATCGGGTTGAAACAATATGAAGTGGATAAAATGTCCCACAAATAATCATGTTTGTGTCTGAAGTTATCAATATTGGCCTGATATGAAGTCATCTTTGTGATGACCTTGACTCTATTGTGTGATGACCTTGGCTCTCTTGTGTGATGACCTTGGCTCTATTGTGTGATGACCTTGGCTCTATTTGAGGTCAGCATCATTGTTTTGATACACGATGCAATCCTATGAAGCTGAGACAGAAGAAATTGGATACAGGATTGTAAATGATCAGTGTATATAAAATTCTGTTAACCGGTGCCAGCGTTTATGGTACTGGGAAATGACCTAAATTTCATCCTGAAAAGCGCATTTTTAGAAGGAAATAAATCATGTAAACTATAAATTTTCATGCTCAAACTTTTTCCAGGTGGATATATCATCTAGCCGACTAGTTTTACAAATGAAGCTCCAAATACCTAAGATCACTAGAACTCTCGGTATCATACAAAATGTGCACTTAAGTCATGGGTGAAATTTTTGGTCATGGACCGTATATTTTAGTAATTCAGCGTCAACATCTACTCTTTTAAAAAAAAAATGTTACATTTTCAGCATCCATTTTTTGGACAACAGTTGGTGACTATACAAGTACATAGACTGTTATACTCATGAATATGCATGACCAAACTGACCAATTCAACTTTGTTCATCACCTACTATTTCTTGCATTTGATGCATTGTATCTGGCATGTAAAATGTAGATATGTCTACATTAAAATGTAAAATTTTAATGTATGTAAAATTTTTTTCTGGCATGTAAAATGTAGATATGTCTACATTTTAGGTCTACAAATAGCGGTTACTGGGTAAAAACATGGAGTATATTTATACATTTATTTAATGAGGTACTGCAGTATTATGGAAATTTAATTTTGGCCTCCTTTCTTGTGAAAAAGCGTTTAGGTGGAATACTACCCTATGAAATTGTAAAATTCAGAAATTGAAGGCACGGGCCACGTATAAAGTCTGTTATGCACCTGTCCCACACTGTAACATTCTTTATCGCAACACGCGATTCAGCATAGCGAAGTCTCAAATGTATCCCTCCAATGGGAAACTCGAGGATGAGCTACACAGAAGGTCCAAGGGACAGTAGAACGCATAATTTTCTTCTGTAACGTAGTGCGTGTGTACTTCATGTATGGTTTATGAGTACGCTTACACCAATAATTGTGGCATAATAAAGGAAAATAAAAATCAGTTCACAGCTTTGGAACGTCTTGATACAAGCAGGAAGGCGTTTAACAAGTTTCATTATGCACAAAGGGGTTCAAAAGTTTCAAGTAAGAAAACCTTGGTATTGTAAATTCTTTTGCTCATAGCATGTAATTAGTCAGTGAAAAACCCTTGATTTTGCGTTGTAGATTGAAAAATCTGGCATCAAACTTTGTGTGCTCCTACTTTATGTAAGTCACGAGCTGTCACTAGCTAAGAAACTTCATACAACAGAATTTATTCAGCACGCCATGGCGGTTAGATCTGTCCACGGACTACAGCTGTTATGAGGGGGAAGTGTCTCATTCTCTGTGTTTTACGATGATTGTACCCATACTTTCATTTGAGAGCATGTTTTTTTTTATTGGTGAACTTGACATGCAAGCTCTTGCTGTTACACTTTGAATGCTTCTGTTAGTGGGCTGTGACCAAGTGTGGTTGAGCTGATGCTTGTGGGAGTGGGCTGTGACCAAGTGTGGTTGAGCTGATGCTTCTGGGAGTGGGCTGTGACCAAGTGTGGTTGAGCTGATGCTTGTGGGAGTGGGCTGTGACCAAGTGTGGTTGAGCTGATGCTTGTGGGAGTGGGCTGTGACCAAGTGTGGTTGAGCTGATGCTTGTGGGAGTGGGCTGTGACCAAGTGTGGTTGAGCTGATGCTTCTGTTAGTGGGCTGTGACCAAGTGTGGTTGAGCTGATGATTGTGGGAGTGGGCTGTGACCAAGTGTGGTTGAGCTGATGCTTGTGTTAGTGAGCTGTGACCAAGTGTGGTTGAGACGATGCTTGTGGGAGTGGGCTGTGACCAAGTGTGGTTGAGCTGATGCTTCTGGTAGTGGGCTGTGACCAAGTGTGGTTGAGCTGATGCTTGTGGGAGTGGGCTGTGACCAAGTGTGGTTGAGCTGGTGCTTGTGGGAGTGGGCTGTGACCAAGTGTGGTTGAGCTGATGCTTGTGGGAGTGGGCTGTGACCAAGTGTGGTTGAGCTGATGCTTGTGAGAGTGGGCTGTGACCAAGTGTGGTTGAGCTGATGCTTGTGGGAGTGGGCTGTGACCAAGTGTGGTTGAGCTGATGCTTGTGAGAGTGGGCTGTGACCAAGTGTGGTTGAGCTGATGCTTGTGGGAGTGGGCTGTGACCAAGTGTGGTTGAGCTGATGCTTGTGGGAGTGGGCTGTGACCAAGTGTGGTTGAGCTGATGCTTGTGGGAGTGGGCTGTGACCAAGTGTGGTTGAGCTGATGCTTGTGGGAGTGGGCTGTGACCAAGTGTGGTTGAGCTGATGCTTGTGGGAGTGGGCTGTGAACCAAATGTGGTTGAGCTGATGCTTGTGGGAGTGGGCTGTGACCAAGTGTGGTTGAGCTGATGCTTGTGGGAGTGGGCTGTGACCAAGTGTGGTTGAGCTGATGCTTGTGGGAGTGGGCTGTGACCAAGTGTGGTTGAGCTGATGCTTGTGGGAGTGGGCTGTGACCAAGTGTGGTTGAGCTGATGCTTGTGGGAGTGGGCTGTGACCAAGTGTGGTTGAGCTGATGCTTGTGGGAGTGTGGATTACGTGCTTGTCTTTCAGCTGATAAGACATACCAGTTGGGGGTTCAATCCCAGCTGAAGTACTTTTTGTACCTCAATCTTTGCTGTGGTCACACCAAAATGCACAGTCCACATGGAATCAGTAAGGTGTTACAACCACTGGGTTTGTTTGATTGAGACTACATGTACTTTGTAACTCAGTCAAAATGTGTGTTACTTTCCCCAGAAGTATGAAAAAGGCACAGAATGAAAGAAGACCATGTAGTTTGGTTTGATCATTGCCTTGAATTGTGGGTTAGATCAGCTATCATCAGGTGTATGTGGTGGTGGATTTTTCATTGATAGATTAAATTTAAACCCATCAGTAAATGTGATTTCCACAGATATTTGTGGTTTGAATTTGAATGTTTATTTTATGGCAATTTTCTTTGGAGATGGTCCTGATGGTTTTTCTGTTTTTTTTTTCTGTGGTTTTTTTTTTTCTGAATATGTTCTTGCAATTGTCAAACAAACATGGTTTCTGTATGACAGGTTGTACAGGTATTATTTTAAAGCCCTTTATGAGCTCTGAAAGTGTATATTTACATATGTGTTCCAAAATACAGTATGTAGAGATTTCACCTGAACATGTATGTATTGTGTTTCAGAGTTTTTCGGTATATGGTATACAGTGCAGATGTAGCATTATGGGACTGATATATCTTCTCTTGAGTATATACTGTACACGGCAAACTGATCTGGCTCCAGTTTTGCAGAGCTAACTTTAATTAACTAAGCAAAGCACCACTAAGGAACAATAAGCTGGATTTTTTGGGAGGGGAGGGGAGGGGGTAGACACAGCTCTATTGTTGTTTCTGACGTGATATTTTATTTTCGTCTATTATCTTGTCAGTCATCCAGCAGTAGAAAAGTAGGTGTTAAAGTATATGTACACAGGCACCAACGGAGTAAAACATTTTGCTTAAGTTTAGCGTAGAAGCAGTCAGATATATATATATATATATATATAAATAAATGTCAATCAATGGTTGTCGTAGGCGGGACTTAAAGAATTTAATGTTGATAAGCAATTGTGACCTGAGGTTTTTTTTATTTTCCAGACAATCTGGGCGTGTAATCTGTGTCGGAAAAAGCAGGAGATTTTAGCGAAGACAGGCGCCTGGTACCATGGCGGAATGGCCAAGCCCGTTGCATTGGATGTGGGCGACACAACATCCGAATGTGAGACCGCTTCAACCAAAACTGACATCAGCCCTCCGACAGAAAAACGCCCCAAAATGTTGGAGAAGAAGCCCGGTGATGGAAGCCAAGGTTCAGAGAAAGAGAACATTGAAGTGCGTCCTGACGGTAAACCTGCGGTGACACGTACCGGAAGTCTTCAGGGGAGAGAACTCAAGCGACAGTATTCCATGACGGAGCAGGGCACAGTGAAAACTGCCGATAGCAAAGATAGAACTTTAGCGGAAAAATCAGTGCCTCAACATAGTCATAGGGACTCTGACAAACTACGAGACCGTGGTCACGTGTCAGACACTGGTCGCCATGGAGACAGGGAGCGTCACCATGGCGACCGACACGGTCAGAGTCGATCGGTGAGTGACCTTGACAAAGGACATGAACGAGGTCGAGGGGAGCGCGAGCGTCACCGCTCCCGACGATCGCAGGATCCGCATGCTGAGGTACCTGCGGAGGGCGCGGACCCAGCTACTCAGGATCCACGTTACAGGGAGCAATCTGCGGATCGCTACGCAGAGGAAAGGGAGCTACGCCATGCGCGGCGGCAGGGGGTGTCGCCAGGTGTGGATCGCTATGGCGACAGAGAGGACAAGCGAGAAAGGAGGAGGGAACCCTCTAGGGATAGGAGGTAAGAAGTGTGTTTTAGCAAAGGGTTGAAAAGTTAAAATAAAACACATTTTACCTACGTGTCCAAAAATTTCTCCACCTGTACCAAAGTGTTAAACTCATCTGTCTTGGAGACAAAACATCTTGCTCTTTCACAAAAATTCAAAATGGCAGATAAAAATGTTGAGTTATAAGATCTAGTTTAATTTGAACATGCTGAATATTGGCCAAGACATACATGTATTTCAGAAATTTCCATCTGCTATGTGATAAAAGGCAAGTGTTTGCCCTATCACTTAGTGACATTGTCTATCTGGGGCATTATACATACTGTACATGTAGATGTGGAATGTCAGGGAGTGAATCTCAATTCAGAGAGCTCTTGGAAAGGCTGAATTGGCTAATTTACGCCATTTTTGTCTAAAAAGGGTCAATTTGAGTCAAAATTAAAGAGGGCAACGTGTGGGTGTCAAACCTAAGTGTACATGTAGTGTGTGGGATGTTCAGGATCTCGCCTGGTAACTCTTACACTCTGTCAGGTTTGTGAATTTGTGTTCCTGACTTAGTTTCTTCAGAAGCTCATCCACAGTTACGAAAATCCAGATTGATCTTCTGCCTTTGATTGGTCAAATACAAGGTCATTTTTAATATACGGTAATATTGAGCCTGAATTCCAGATCAGAAGCCTTCAGAAAACCTGGATTGTCGCAGTACATGATTGCACGATAGTCAGTCAGTACCACATTTCCACTGGAGCCGACATACTTCTGCCGGAGTTTACACAACTTGTTTTGAAGACGCTACTTGAATTTGAGGACTGACACATATGGTTTGAAATTCCCTGAAGCTGTGGATTTTACCTGGTACAAATATGTCGACCAGTCAATAAGAAAGTCTTAGTTTGACCTGATTCCCACCTGTCAGGTGACAAAAATCAATGTCACTTGGTGACACATATACCTGTGCAGATGTTGTTACGCAGTTGTGAAAATGAGGTCAGCAATATCTGTCAATGTATTTGAGGTCATGGAGGTCATGCTGTTCTCCCCATTCATGCGCATTCATGGATTTTTGGATTTAAAATATGTATGACTGTCTGTCTGTCCATTTCTTTGTCAAACACTGTCTTGTGAATGCTTAAAGGAAAGTTTACCAAACAAATGCGCCAAGCACTCCTACCCTTTTGATTCTCAATGGCCAATATTTTCCTGGTCATTTAAATAATATTTTGGGACAGATTAGTAAACACGGTACCTCTTAATCACTTAATCTCTTTAAGCAGTTTTCATCAGACATGTACATATACCACTTGGGCACTTTTAAAATGTGTGCACTTTTTATAGATGTGGTCAAACTAAAAAAACAGTATTGTTTTTCATTGAACTTGACATACTTTTTTTAAGATTTTTTATTAGATCTCTTTCATAACCTTGTATTAAACACGTACGTAACAGGTAACAGGTATGAAGATTTAAATGTTGCAACGTATGGCCGAGGGATAGTTAATGCTTTGTGATCTGTTTTTTTGTGTAAAATCCGGTTTTCACTGATGCTATAACCATATTTAAGTTATTTTCCCCGAATCTTCGACAGATTCAACCAGTAACTTACATTTTTCAACACTAAGGTGTATTGTTCAGGGATCGGCGCAGTTATACCAGTATCAGATAACATTTGTGTAATGTGCCAAAAACTTGCAATATATTTGTGCTTGAAATTGTTGAAGAATTAGGGTAGGTACGTTGAATTTTTAGGGTTGATAAATGATTTTTTTTTTGTGGATATATTCACGAAATAGACATGTTTTCAGTTCTTGTACAGGTAAGTTTCTGGAAAGTTTAGATACATTCACATGTATATGGCCATTAACGTGGGTGAACAATGTTTTCACATCTCTGCACAGTTCAATTTTAGCTCTGACTAAGCAGCTCTGCACAGTTCAATTTTAGCTCTGACTAAGCAGCTCTACACAGTTCAGTTTTAGTTCTGACTAAGCAGCTCTACACAGTTCAGTTTTAGTTCTGACTAAGCAGCTCTACACAGTTCAATTTTAGTTCTGACTAAGCAGCTCTGCACAGTTCAATTTTAGCTCTGACTAAGCAGCTCTACACAGTTCAATTTTAGCTCTGACTAAGCAGCTCTATAATGTTTTCACTTCTCTACACAGTTCAATTTTAGCTCTGACTAAGCAGCTCTACACAGTTCAGTTTTAGCTCTGACTAAGCAGCTCTATAATGTTTTTACTTCTGTACACAGTTCAGTTATAGCTCTGACTAAGCAGCTGTACACAGTTCAGTTATAGCTCTGACTAAGCAGCTCTATAATGTTTTCACTTCTCTACACAGTTCAGTTATAGCTCTGACTAAGCAGCTCTACACAGTTCAGTTTTAGCTCTGACTAAGCAGCTGTACACAGTTAAATTTTAGCTCTGACTAAGCAGCTGTACACAGTTCAGTTTTAGCTCTGACTAAGCAGCTGTACACAGTTCAGTTATAGCTCTGACTAAGCAGCTCTACACAGTTCAATTTTAGCTCTGACTAAGCAGCTCTATAATGTTTTCACTTCTCTACACAGTTCAGTTTTAGCTCTAAGCAGCTCTACACAGTTCAATTTTAGCTCTGACTAAGCAGCTCTATAATGTTTTCACTTCTCTACATAGTTCAGTTATAGCTCTGACTAAGCAGCTGTACACAGTTCACTTTTAGCTCTGACTTAGCAGCTGTACACAGTTCAGTTATAGCTCTGACTAAGCAGCTCTACACAGTTCAATTTTAACTCTGACTAAGCAGTTCTATAATGTTTTCACTTCTGTACACAGTTCAATTTTAGCTCTGACTAAGCAGCTCTACACAGTTCAATTTTAGCTCTGACTAAGCAGCTCTACACAGTTCAATTTTAGCTCTGACTAAGCAGCTCTATAATGTTTTCACTTCTCTACATAGTTCAGTTTTAGCTCTGACTAAGCAGCTGTACACAGTTCAGTTATAGCTCTGACTAAGCAGCTGTACACAGTTCAGTTATAGCTCTGACTAAGCAGCTGTACACAGTTCAGTTATAGCTCTGACTAAGCAGCTCTATAATGTTTTCACTTCTCTACATAGTTCAGTTTTAGCTATGACTAAGCAGCTGTACATAGTTCAGTTATAGCTCTGACTAAGCAGCTGTACACAGTTCAGTTATAGCTCTGACTAAGCAGCTGTACACAGTTCAGTTATAGCTCTGACTAAGCAGCTCTATAATGTTTTCACTTCTCTACACAGTTCAGTTATAGCTCTGACTTAGCAGCTCTACACAGTTCAGTTTTAGCTCTGACTAAGCAGCTCTACACAGTTCAATTTTAGCTCTGACTAAGCAGCTCTATAATGTTTTCACTTCTCTACACAGTTCAGTTTTAGCTCTGACTAAGCAGCTCTACACAGTTCAATTTTAGCTCTGACTAAGCAGCTCTATAATGTTTTCACTTCTCTACACAGTTCAGTTATAGCTCTGACTAAGCAGCTGTACACAGTTCACTTTTAGCTCTGACTAAGCAACTGTACACAGTTCAGTTATAGCTCTGACTAAGCAGCTCTACACAGTTCAATTTTAGCTCTGACTAAGCAGCTCTATAATGTTTTCACTTCTCTACACAGTTCAGTTATAGCTCTGACTAAGCAGCTCTACACAGTTCAGTTTTAGCTATGACTAAGCAGCTGTACATAGTTCAGTTATAGCTCTGACTAAGCAGCTGTACACAGTTCAGTTTTAGCTCTGACTAAGCAGCTGTACATAGTTCAGTTATAGCTCTGACTAAGCAGCTGTACACAGTCCAATTTTAGCTCTGACTAAGCAGCTCTATAATGTTTTCATTTCTCTACACAGTTCAGTTTTAGCTCTGACTAAGCAGCTCTACATACACAGTTCAATTTTAGCTCTGACTAAGCAGCTCTACACAGTTCAATTTTAGCTCTGACTAAGCAGCTCTACACCGTTCAATTTGAGCTCTGACTAAGCAGCTCTATTAGCTTTTTTCAGAGGATGCATTTTGCTTGCTTCTGATTATTTCATCCACTTTCTAGGGCTACATGTACTTAGGATTTATTTGTATTTTGCCCGACGTGGGCTAAATAACCCTAAGCCAGAAGTTGTTTAAATAATCCTCAGCTGATAGTCAGTTAAATAACCCTTAGCCGGTACGCATTTTTGGATGACCGGTGCTTCCAGTTCAGTGGTATATCAAAACGTTGCCTTTTTCAAAAATTTAATTTCAGTAGGAGGAATTGAGAACAACTCTTGAATTTTCTACCATAGTTGGCTAATAGATGTATCTAGATGTGGAAAAAATTTCAAAGAGTTGTTCAACTGTCAACATGGGGATCAGTTAAGACAAAAATGAGGTAAAATGTCTGCTTTTTTTGTCCTGGAGCAAAGTTCAGACACCAACTACATGAATAATAATACCTCAAAATGGTCAGACTTTCTTCTGCAAATTGTCATATACATCAATAATATTAATCAGGCAACAAATATCTCCTAAATCTATCACATGACCTATGGCAGTTCGCTGAAAATACGAAATAGCATATATGCGTTGAACGAAACACGATATTTAGGGGCATATATCTCAAAAAGTATTGAAGATATTAATTTTTTGATTCCATATTCTGAAAGCCAGGGTAGAAAATGCTCTGTGGGTAGATTTTCAGACTTCTAGGCCCATGGAATTGGAAGTTTTGGTCATCCAAAAATGCCTCAAAAAAATATATCCTATTCGTGACTGTTGAAAATGAACTTTACAGGGTGTTTTAAGATGTTCATATCTCAAAAACCACTTGGAATTTGGGGCTATAACTTGGGAAACCTTCCTCATACATGTCATGGAATTTTTAAGAATTTTTTCAGCAAAATCCAAGAGGGTCACCACAAACAAATTTTTTTTTGGCTGGTTTGACATTGAATGACCTATTTGTTATCAGTAACTCAACCAAAGAAATCAGCAAAACAGAGCAATACATTGTCAATAAAGTTAGACCCATAAATGTTTATAGTACAGTTTTATGGATCAGTACGACCATCTGTTAAATCTAAACCTGACCAGGTTTCAGATTACAACACCCGACACCTGGTTATCCTCTAACAGTCTCTCTAGGTCAGCTTCTATGCTGAAATGCAAATGTAGGGCAAGTAATGTCATTTATGTCGACATTTCCGAGTGGAGATTCTAATCTAGGTCCATATGACGAGGAAACAGCTTTGCTGTCCTGAAGCGATCTAGGCGTTCAGTGTAGAAATTCAGAAATTCACATTGATTTTAACGTATGTACATTGTATGTGTATCAAGTGAGAGACCACATTCACAAAACTGCACAATCCTGCTGTACATGTGTACTGGTGTGTACTGGTGTGTACACGTGTGTACATGTATGCACATGTATCATGATGGTAAATCTTATTCCCCAGAAATATTTGTTTGAAAGTAACGAAATCATGATTTATGATTGCCTAAATGATTGCCTTATGATTGCCTTGTGCTGGAAAAAGTTGTAAAAATGTCTTGGGGTGTATAATTTTACCCAAATTTTTGTTTCTCGCAAAATAACTGACATAGTATTTTATTTATTAGTGTTTAGGGATAATTGTTCTTTGTGTTATAATGCATTCTAATTGTGAACAATGGTGACTGTTTTGATTTGCTTGATTTTTATTTTACTTCACAAGTTTTATCCAGATGTTGTTAATATTATATGGTCCCTCGGCTCTATCTGGCTTCCTCCCAAAATAATGCTGGCTGCTGTTGTATTTTATAAGTGAAATATTCTTAAGTACGGCACAAAACTCCAATCAAATTACTCAATAGAGAAATATATTTATATCGTATCTATGCATATCTTTGTCAATACTTTGTCTCTTGAAAGCTTTTAGCAATGTTTACCTAACTCAGTCCACATGCTCTCTGACTATTTTCATCGTCTGTGACTGTGGTAAATTTTTTCAAGGTCATTTAAGTCATATTTTGTGACAGGTTTGTGGATCTGTTAAAGCAGTTTTCTTCAGAGACGTGCTCTTAGTCATGCAGAAAAACCATGTTGTATTTCACAGACCTTAACTTGTTTTTTGACCTTGCAAACACGCTAAATGTATCATTTGCAGCTGTGCTCATGTGTTAGGCGTATTTAATGAATTGTGAGGTTTTTTTGTTTAATGTCTTAACCAAAGGTTTCCCTGTGAGGGAAATTAATTTAAAAGTTCAACTACATTGGTCAATCGACAGTTTTAATATCGCACAGAAGAGCATGTTAAATTTTAGAGCTGAAACCGCGGAAAAAGATCATATACCTAAAAGATTATAGAAGCATGTTCTACTGTAAGACAAAGATGTAAAGAAACCTTGTTTTTAATACCAGTGTAATTTGGTTGGTTTGTTTTTGGTTTATTTCTCAGAGGGTCTCGGGAGTCATCATCAGGACGGGGAGGCTATCCGGATGACACAGAGAGATCTGAGCGGAGACGAGAGCCATCACGGGAGAGATTCCACGACAGGATGTTAGAAAACCAAGCAGACTATGCAGCCACCAGAGACAGGCATCTAACAGAGCCTTACACAAGCACTAACAAGTACGACCGAGAAGTGCGACACGCCGAAAGAGCAATGGCCGAGAACTCAAATCAAAGTGTAGATAGGAAGAGCGGCAGTCGGCATCGACATGATCGCAACAAGGACGTTAAAGACCAGCGATCGCCCAGCCACGACCGTGGAGAGCGCGCCGAAAGGAGTGAGCGCGGAGAACACGGTGAAAGGTCAGAGCGTTTGAGAGACAGGACGGTGAACGCGCACACTGAGCAATACGATCAGTTTACAAATTCCCGCGGCTCCCCCGCAGGATCTAAACATTACATCCGCGTGGATCACGTGGAAGACATGCGGCCGGAAGACACGGACAAATTCACAGACCATAGCAAACAACACTTGGACCCTAGCTCCGCAGCCACGAAGAACTCGCGCAGTAGCCGGCGCAAGGTGGAGGCCATGATTATACGAAATGATTCGCTTAGCTCCGACCCTTCTGACTGTGTTAGACCCCCTCCGCCTAAACCGCACAAGCACAAACGCGGCAAGAAACAGCGTCAACAGTCTCTGAGCAGCTCGGACGACGAAATACGATCCACTCCGGAGTGCTCAAGCTGCGAAGAGCAAGACCTTGAAAGTGAAAGTGTGAGCGAAAAAGGTACGTGAACTACTTTATAGTGTGTCTCCATTGTTAAGGGTTTTCTTGGTAAAAAATTTTGTGGGTAGAAATCTAGCTTTTGATGTTAACGCTTCATGAACATGAAGTGCTATGTTACTGCAGAGTTATTCTTGTGGATGAGTGACTTGAAATACAAGTCTTCGTTCAGTAGCTGAGTCCTGACACAATAATGTAGCGAGCTCTGGTCCTGTTCTACATGTACAAAGGAAGCATTTTATGCAGGGGTCAAAATGTTTGATAGTTCAAGCTCTGTAGTGATGAGTTTAACAAAAATTAAGTTCATCCCTTATGATTTAAATGTGTGAAATGTATTACCCTAGTTGTTCAACCTTTTCACAAAAAATGAAAGCGCTTTAAGTGCAATTGATGCACATTTTCATTTGATTTTGAAGACAAAACTACATTATTTGGGTTGGCCAACTTCAAGAGTTCAAAGAAAAAGCATGATTGTATCAGTGAAGAGGGAATGTGCCTTCAAAATATGCTTGAATAAACACCTTACAAACATGCGAAAAGGTTGAAGAATTACAGTAAATTGTACAAATTTAGAAACATTGTAACACATCCTGGAAGGGGATAAATCATTACAGTCATTTATATTTCTTAAATGGGATGACCTGGATACAGTGTGAAGTCCTCGTTTCTTTTTTTTTTTTTTGAGCTCTTTAGAATGAACGAACGAACAACCAAAACATTTTTACCCATTTTTATGGTATGCACGGTACATGTAGATGTGGCCAGAAGTACAGGGGAGATAACTGGAGTATTATCACATTGTCTCAACTGTTGAGTCTACACGTACGTAAATGTGCAATTTACGTGTACATGTAGTTGAATTCTAACATGGAGAAGTAATTTTTTTTATCACCTTTTCAAAGCAATCAGCATGCATTCAGTTACATTGACATCCAGTATATCTGTAGTATATGAAATTATCTTTACAGTACACACAGGAATATATATATATATCTATCTTATTAACAGTATTTGAAGTGTTCTACATTTTCGCATTACATCGATTCGATTAAAAGCTTGTAATTTAAAAATCTATCTCTGTGAATGGCTTTGGATGCTATATGTTATAGGCAAATGTTAGTTAGCTACAGTTACTTTTCATTAATCATATTTATGAGGAAACTACAGGTGCGTGTACTCTTATTCTTCAACCTTTTGAAACGGCTATGAAACAGCAACTTTCTTTCCAATTTATACACATTTATAATTGGATTTTGGAAACAAAACTACTGTGGTTATATGGGCCAAAAGTATAATTTTATCAGAATAATGCCTTCAGAATCTGCTTGAATAAACACCTTGTAAACATGCGAAAAGGTTGAAGGATTACAGTATGGGTACGTGTAAAATGCAACCGCAGTGTTAAAACATGCTCATGATCAGCCTTCTAGCGTATACAAACGCAGAACATGATTCCCATTTAAATCTTAATAATCTTTCAAAAGCCACACATAATGAGAACAAACAGAGGAGTATGTGTATGTTATAATTCTAATAATTTAACAAAGTCTAAAACATAAGTGATCATACCTCTTTATAGGAATGTACATTTACATGCTTTAGATGTTTAAATCAGTATTAAAGGGAGATAATTTTTAAAGCTTCAAATTGTCTCCCCTTTTGCTGCATTTTCAAATTTGTATTTTCAAAAACTTTAAAATGTATTCTGAATCAAAACACATACAGCATACACTTGTGATAAAATAATACAAATCTGCGAAGAAATCAAAATCATTCATTCAAGCAAATGTCAGAACACAGAATGTTTTTAAATTCTTGTATTTGTTCCTAAAAATGCCATTGTTTAACTATTGTGTAGAACCTGTTTAACGGTAGATTTACATGTACTTGTGAATCAGATTCACGTGTTGCAGTATGTGTAGTTTCAATGCAAAACAATGTATGTCTATTTATGAACATGTCAACTAGGTTTCTTGTACGTCATTTAAATTATTCTGGCTCATTGGTTTTGCTTCCAGTCTTACGGATGCAAATGTACAGAAATACAGGCAGTTGTAAGCATTTAGTTTTCACCATTGTTGTCTGAGTTTAGAGGGGAGACAAATTGAGTGCTGTTAGAAAAACCCCAAGTGTCATTCTTGATGACGGCTGTGCTTGCATGTTATCCCTATCAGCAGAGTCTGTGTGTCCATTTAAGAGACAAAATTAAAAGTTGTTTGTTTTGGGTAACAAGTTTAATTTATGAATTTTGGGGTTGGTAGTTTGACATATGTTTTTGTTTTGTTCATCATCTGAAAAATGGTTTATATTGAAAAGTATAATGGATGTCAAACATTTATATGTGTGTGAAAGGTTTTCTAGACATTAATTAAAGAATTCCTCTCTGAAGACATGTATATGTTGTCTCCAAATTAATTTTCCGGTCATTGAATACAGATTTAATTAAGACATCTGTTCCTTGCAAGTTCAAAAATTTCAATTAAAACATGTTAAAAAAAAAATCTTCAAATATTAAAAAAAAAAAGTTGAGTTTTCTTTAATCGGTAATTACCCCAAACAAACGACTTTTTCATTTACACCCAACAGAATCCCACATGTACATGCCCCTTATGTAGAACCCTAAAATTTTTACTATCAGTTGCATTGTGGAAATTTTGATAACCTTTAGGAAAGTATTTGTGAGGTTCTATGAAAATCGCCCTTTAATTTCCAGAGAATGGGCACACATCACCAAGGTGAACTACTTTTACATGTGGATCTGTTGTAGGAAAGTAGTTCGAGGTTGTGGAAATGGTTTTAACCTGCTCAAGCTATATTGTACTTTCATATATCTTTTCAAGTTGATATACTGCACATGTACTGGTACTTTATTTCTTAAAGCACATATGCATGTGAATTTTCAATGACAAGGCAATAGGGCCGCACCAAATTACCTCCCTTGAAGTCACTCTTCAATTTAAATGGCACATTGTTAAAAGTAAGCTGTGTTTAAGTGGCTAATGGCAAGTTTCCAAGACAGGGCAGCATACATGTAAAGATACTTGAAGATATACTTTCAAGACAGATTTTAATTTGAAAACTAATTTGACAGGTTCAGGATAAATCTTACATAATGTTTTAAACCATTTGAAGGAAATTTAAAAATCCCCTAATGAAAGTATGACAGCTTTGACGAACGCCATCAAATATGTTTGTTCTGCCTGAGCTGAAAAGCGCTCAGTTCCTGGTGCCATGGTTTTCTCCGTTACGTTTATGGTTGCCACTGTTGTGGCGTAAGGCTACATGTTCTTGCTGCATAGGCTTACATTGTACTGCAGTAGGCCAGGTCCCACTTCCTGCAGTAGGCCATGTCCCACTTCCTGCAGTAGGCCATGTCCCACTTCCTGCAGTAGGCCATGTCCCACTTCCTGCAGTAGGCCATGTCCCACTTCCTGCAGTAGGCCAGGTCCCACTTCTCGCAGTAGGCCATGTCCCACTTCCTGCAGTAGGCCAGGTCCCACTTCCTGCAGTAGGCCATGTCCCACTTCCTGCAGTAGGCCAGGTCCCACTTCTCGCAGTAGGCCAGGTCCCACTTCCTGCAGTAGGCCAGGTCCCACTTCCTGCAGTAGGCCAGGTCCCACTTCCTGCAGTAGGCCAGGCCCCACTTCCTGCAGTAGGCCAGGTCCCACTTCCTGCAGTAGGCCAGGTCCCACTTCCTGCAGTAGGCCAGGCCCCACTTCCTGCAGTAGGCCAGGTCCCACTTCCTGCAGTAGGCCAGGCCCCACTTCTCGCAGTAGGCCAGGTCCCACTTCCTGTAGTTGGTGCTGATGCCTCAAAAACTAATCTGTCATTACACCATAGCGTCTGCTGTGTAACAAGGGAGGTAATTCAGAGGAGGCCAGTTTTTGTTTTTGGTTTTTCTTTTATTAATGTTTTATAAATTTTCAATCAGATACTAAAATACTGTAATTGCCTTTTTATTCGTGGGTATAAACTTTCGCGGATTTGGTAAGAAGACACATTCGTGGGAATCAACTTTCGCGGATCATAGCAGAATTTTTGGACAACTGATAAACGAAAATCAAACGCCAATACAGAATCTTAAAGTAATAAAACAGCTAAAGCATTCAAGTAACAGTGTTATCATTTAAACTTGTTTGTACTGGTAAGATGTGGCAAAAGTTCTATACAATACAGTAACTGGATCAGACAAAGGAAGTTAATCCTCCTAAGCTTTTAATCTTTTGAAGACTGTTAATCTTTATAAGACGAAGCCCTTACCTTCTGTGTGAGCAAATATTCGTGTCATTCACTCCGGGAGACGACGAAGGTTGAATGTGATATTATTAAGACCCACTGTTTAATTCTCATGCATCAGCAGTGTGAATGAAACTTTGAGTTAACTGTGACAGATTTGAGTAAATTCTGAATACGGACCCCCCCTACCACCACCACACCCCCCGCGCAATGTATCGGCCGTGTCGGAAAGCTGATCTGACTTGAAATCAAGTACAGTCGATAAAAAAAACAGCCTCTCTCATCATATGTATATCGTATCACGTACACACGCCCAGTACAAATTATCGATTTGTACGTCTCTAACCACGGCAATAAATCAACAACAACAACGACATTGCAGTGTGGCAACTCTTAGACGGAGCAAAGCCTCCTTAAAAGAAAGCAGAATTAACTGACGATCAATTCAGCCTGATTTGTTAAAACCGGAATACATTCTAATTAGGTATTTCTAATTAACGTGTTTAATTAAAATTTAAAACCGTAATGCATGCCACATTAATAAATTACTTACATGGGTTTTGTATTTGATGGTACTTAATTTCACGGAAAGGTGTTTGCCGCGAAATCCGCGAATGTTAGTACCACGCGAATAAAAAGGCATTTATAGTATACCTCCAGAAATTCCCATACACCCTCAGGTCATGTTCTTATGTCAGTTCCAGCACTTAAACACGCATATTATTTAGTATTGCTGGTAATTTTTTTTTTGGGGGGGGGTGGGGTAACAGTTAAATATTCATGCACACATTTTGTCTATGTATTTCCTTTTTAACATTTTGGAATCTGCTTTTGATACCCCTCTAAACTCGGAGTTACCATGGCTTTGTGAATGTGTTGTGCTGTATATTATATTCTGTGGCCAGTTGTTGATGTAACTTCTGTGTTCCTTCAAACAATAGCCTTCTGATACACATACATGTAATCAAACACGACGCTGTTTTTAATTTTTAATTTAATTTAAATTTATTTTAATTTAGATTTAATTTAAACCCTGTGAAAATTCCCTAGATGCAGACCTCAGGATGCATACTTGACACATGGATGTACATGTATATCTTTTTACATTTATAAAAATTTATTGTATTAGAAATTGTGCAAATTCCACTGTAACACATGTTGCTCATACTTTGTTGATATGAGATTTGGTTTGGCTTTACATGAAGGACGTTTAGTTGTAATCTGAACACATCGATGTAATAATGTTATATGCATGTTAATGCTTAAGATAAATCAAATTTGTGTTTAAAATTAAATACATGTACATTTATTTAAAGTTTTAAATATTTAATATAAAATTAACTTATGTCTGGTAGATGATGCCTGAAAAATGACTTAGCTAACTGGATGTGAAAAAAAAAAAAAAAAATAACCCCTAGCCACAGGTTTTGGAAGATATTTATTATTCAAAATCGAAGTCAGAACTTCTTGTAGATAGACATGTTCATATGTATCTGCATGATTTTAGCAGTTTAGTTTACAGTTTACAGTGCACATGTAAATCACATTTGCAAAGGAAATAATGATATTGTGCCAAAATTTGGTCACCAAATGTTTTGTTACTTTTATTGGCTCGCTGGTGGTTTTGTTTCTTCTGTTTTCATTGGCATAATCACAGGATACATTTTCTTATGGCTTTTCATTAAATACACCTGACTGTGCTATAAGTTAATTCCGTTTTTTTTTTTTTCTGCATTTTCCTAATTACCAGAGTGAGAAGCCGTTTTTCTCCTACGTCTGTATTAGATCCCCTGATTGCACTGTGCCAGGCAGAGGTTGTAATACGGCCGTAGCAGATACTGTAACGCACTCTGGTGTTAAGAGAATGTATGCTGGTCCATTACTGTTATTGTGGCCACCTTAAGTTGTTACAGTTTACTTTTGGAAATGAGCCAAGAATACACAGAATAATGCCCTTAGAAACAAATATCTGGCAAACATGCAAAAAAATGTTAAGGAATTACACTATTTATGAGATTAATCTTTTTTTATACATGATCAATCCGTTGACGTTCAGTGGGGTTATTCTGGGAAATTTCACCGTTGGCTGACACTTGTAGATGTAACACACAGGACGCCAAATTTACCCCAGTTCTTCAACCTTTTCAACCACCTCTGCAACTAATATTTTGAGAGAAATAATTTGCATGATTTTATGAAGGTTGCATCTTTAATGACACAAACAAATCATTTTTAATGCCATTTTCACAATAAATTGTATGCATACTGAAATTCCATTGAAAAAAACGTGCTTTGTCGTTGAAAAGGTTGAAGATTTAATGTATGTTCCTGTCTCAACTAGTGTAAAAATGGTGTTTAAGACTGGTGAATACAGCATGTTAGAATGTGTAGATGAGTAGTTGTCTTGGAGAAATTGCTGTGCATCCGAGTTATAATGTCTGTATAGACCTATCGAGTAGATTCTAGGAAGTATACCTGAATGTATGAGGTCATTTTCATGCAACTGTTCACGAGTTTCTTGCTGTCGGCATGACATCTCCTTAAACAGTTATGGTCTTTTATGAGCAAAAAACATCTCAGCAGAAAATCGTGGATTTTCCAGGATTTGTAGTTTGTACACTTCAATGATTCTCTGTATTCCTTGGTATGAAAACACATTTTTTGTGAACGTATATCAGTGTTTTCTTTAACTCCCCCCCCCCCCCCCACCATATAACCTTACCCCAGGATTATGGGAAGTCAACAAAGGGATAGTAATTTAACCATCCATCCTTATTGGGTAAACAATTGAAGAGGAAGAAAAAATCCAAATTTCAAGTGAATAATTAGAATTAAATGTAGTTTTAAGACATCAGCCTACCAGCACATGTGACCCGTTAGTAGAGCCATTTTCAGCACTGTTAAATGTCCTTAAAATGTTTGTTTCTTTCTTATACGTTTATGTTTAATACATGTATATATATATATATATATATATATATATATATATATATATATATATATATGCTCGCAGCTTCAGTCATATACATTGCCTTTAAAGAGTAAATTAAAGGGTAAATTAAGGACACATTCGTGTTTATATATATATATATATATATATATATATATATATATATATATATATATTCACACATATGTATGTATGTATGACTGTTTATTTAGAATCACTTGTCTCTTTATGATTATTTCAAACCCCATTCTTCAGGTGAATATGAAATAATAAATGAAGAACTGTGGAAAAAAGATGAGATCTTAGCTGCTAAGATCAAAAAGTTTCTGTCGGTGAGTTGTGGCGCTACACTTGAAGTTTCCCATTGAAACTTGGTTGAGGCGTACTGCAAGGTCCCTGCTCACCACTGTTGTTGTTGATGCAAGTCCTGTGCGTATGGCTTTGTAGGATGTGTTGATGGTTTGGTTTTTTTTTTTTATTATTATTTTTTTTTTTTGGTGCATGTCGAACACAAGGCAGTCCTTTCTTCGTGAAGCTAACGGGAGCAGGCACCTGTCAGCTGCTTTTTTTTCCTGTATGTGTACCCTTTGTACTAAAATTAAGTAAGGGTCTTCAAAAGCATTTTCAAGACATTTTTGGGATTTTATTGCTCCAGTTTTTGTTCAACTTTATAATGTTCACAGAGTAGTCATTGTTTTGAAATATCTGTACCATTTGGCAGTGTGTAATAATTCCTTGTATTCTTCAAAAGGATAAAAGAAAATTCTGCAAAGTCATCAAGACGTGAAATAAAGAACAAAGGTTAACTAGATGAAAAGCAGCTGGTTTGAATGTGCCAGGTCTCAGCTCATCCCATATCTGCCCATCACAAAGCCTTGTGATACATTTTCAGCTTTGTTTCGAAATTTCATTCCATATAGATTTAGTTTTAGTTTCCCCTTGCTGAAATGTTGACTTTCAGTTTCACTTTCAAGTTTTGCTCCATTTTCTGTTTATACCATCAGTCACGCTTGATCACAGTACATTGGTTTTTGGCTTTTTCTTGTGTTTACAGGGGATGTAGAAAGCATTGAGGCATGCAAACGAACTGCTTCAGGTAGACCTGACGATAAACAGTCTAAATTAGTACGATTTGGTCGCGGCGAGGGACAAAGCATGGAAGACGAAAGTGGCTGGTCGGAACCTCTAATTAAAGACTCGGGCATAGATACAGGGTTTTCAAGTAGTAGTCAAACTCTGAATGAAGAACTCCTCAAGGTAGACAACTCTGTGTGTCAAATGCAGTGGAGGGCAAATCTTGATTTGACACAGTCTAGTTGTTAGGGTTAAATGCATGTAGAGATCAGCAAGAAAAAAAAAACACAAAACAATTTAGGACAATGGCCAAAATTTGTAAAATGTAAAGCCTTAGTGATGGAATAAAAGATAGAAATGAAAAAGGCCAGCGTACAGATCAAAAAATCATCATAGATTAGTTCTGGGTATCTGCAGAAATAGAGGAAAAAAATCACACTAACATTATTTTCATTGCAAGTTTTTATACAGATGTGAAATCAACACATGTTTTAAGACTTTGTCGTTGTCGCTACTCTCCCAAATAAGTTCTGCAGCAGTAAATTCTAGATGTTTTTCTTATACATGTAGCATGGAGGCCAGTCTAACATTCTGATAAGCAGTCAGTTTTTTTGAAGATCATTTTCAGTGATATAATAAAATTTTCAGAAGTGAAATACATGTAATTCCAATTGAAATAAGGACAAGTTTGAGTTTTTGAGTTTCTGTGGTTTTTAACTTCATACGTACTTTAGAAATATGTAAATTCATGTATTTTTAATAAGTTAATTATTTTATGCAATTAATAACCTGTAACACTGGCAATGGTTAGCTATACATAGCTATAAACACACATGACTTTTTCTCAGACGTCTTCATATAGAGTTATCAAAATAAACAATTTTTTAATATGCAGTTAAAAACAACAACAGTGCTACTGTAACAACAAAAAAAAAATGTAACTTCAAACTGAGAAAGAATTTTGATTCGAGTTATTATACCGTAACAGACAGTTTTTATTGTACAGTTTAGTTGTTACAAATGAACAACAACAACGCTGCTGTTGCATCAAGAAGTAGAGAAGTCTGGTCAGGCTGTGCAGAGTGTGATCTACACAGCTTCAACCACCCACTTTGTCGATCCAGACTTGCCCTCCGCGTGCACCTTTTTCTTATCCAATCATGTTCCACAGTGCTTTCTATTTCCCCCATCTTGTCGTGTTCGTTGCCATTTGCGTCGATATGGTAACATGTCTGTATATATGGTGTTAAGGCGCGTGCGCACTGGATGTTTTTGCATTTGTCTTTTTTCGTACTTGTTTGAGTTAAAATAAATTAAGCATCAGAAAAAAGTTGCCAGAATTTGTTTTTGTTTTAAGTTTTCTGAAATTTTTGGGATTGTCATTGAGCATTGCCTGCTCGTGTATACACAAGTCGGTTCAAAGATCATCATTCATTGCTGTTACTCTGCGGTGTTCGTGAATATCCAGAAATCGTGATTTACATGCACGGCTATACAGAAATCGTGATTTACATGCACAGCTATACAGAAATCGTGATTTACATGTATGTATAATAAGAAAAGAGCACACCTCTTGAACCGACTTGTTTGAAGTGGGCAATGTTCACCTTGCCAAGATGTGCATACAGTATACGTTTTCAGATGGAATGTTAGAATTTTGCTGCATGAAGCAAGGGATTTAAATAAAAAATTTTTCGCCTTCATTTACAGATTCTATGATGCTTTTTATAAGAAAAGTCAAAAATCTAAGCTTCATTTGGAAGTAGTGTAGTTGTTGTAAACAAACTTACAAGTTGGTACAATGTCATCTACAATGTCAACTTTGAGGAGTAATTTGAGCTTATGATCAAGTTTGGAACTTTGAAGTGTTTCATATATTTGGCCCCAAAAAATTACAGTCAGTTTTTTCGGTGTTTGTTTTGTGTTGGATGGAAAATATATTCTTTGAGTGAATGGAATTTTATTCTGAAGTTTTGTTTGGTGTAGTCGTATTACATAAATTATAAAATATCAAGTAAATTATATGAAATCTTGCTTTAGATTTATTTTTGTTTTTGTTTTGTTTTTTTTGATACTCAAGTAAAGGTAACTGATCTTTTCATAATATTTGTTAATTATTTTTCTAATAAAATATTATACACAAAGATTATGTTGTCCTAAAAAGTTGTAATCAATATTTCCTTAATATCTCATTTTTTTTAGTCTTTAATGATTTGGCTATATTTCCTGTTTAATACCTGTTTTCCCCAGCACCCAGTAACATGGCAGCTGTCCACAGATGGGACTCGATGGATTGGTCACATGATCTTAAAGAAAGCTGTTCTCGAAGGAACAGGTCCGAAGGACTCCAGTGCCATTTTAGGTGAGTCCAGTGCCATTGTAGGTGTCTGGTGCAATTTTAGGTGATTCTGGTCCCATTTCTGGTGCTTGGTGCCATTTGAGGTGAGTCTGTTGTCATCATAAGTGAGTCTGTTGTCATCTTAAGTGAGTCTATTGTCATCTTAGGTGAGTCGGGTGCCATTTTAGGTTACTGCAGTGCTTTATAGGCGAGTCCTGTACCATTTGCGGCGTGTCTAGTTCCATATTAGGCTAGACAAGCATCAGTTTTAGGTGAGTCTGATTCGCAGAGTCATGTTAAGTGAGTCAAGCGTCAGTTTTAGGTGCCTTGTGCCATTTTAGATAGCGCAAACAACACCATGAATGCTGTCAACACCATGAATGCTGTCAACACCATGAATGCTGTCAACACCATGAATGCTGTCAACACGGCCTCACAAACTGTGAGAATATGCTGGGAGGTCTTGTTAGCAGAGATGCGTCATCCTACCTGTATATGATTTCACTGAAATTGTTCCGTCTAGCGCCATTTTCAGTCATTCCAGTGTTGTTTATTTATTTATTTATTTGATTGATGTTTTACGCCGTACTCATGAATATTTCACTTATACTACGGTGGCCAGCATTATGGTGGGAGGAAACCGGGCACAGCCCGGGGGAAACCCACGACCATCCGCAGGTTGCTCGCAGACCTTCCCACTTACGGCCGGAGAGGAAGCCAGCATGAGCTGGACTTGAACTCACAGCTACCGCATTGGTGAGAGGCAGTGTTGTTTAAATCAGGTTGAGTGTACTTGTATTCTGAATGCATCTAGTGGCCTTTTGTGTGGGTTCGGTGCCAGTTTATGTCAGTGGGGTACGGGCACATTTTCCTCTCTCAAAAGGTGGCGCTAGTGTGACCTAGGACTTTCACATCACAAGTCTTTTGTTGTGCGACGCAAAACATGTTGCGTACTGCGGTTTCGTCTGTGACGTATTTGATCTAGCCACTGTGACGTCGTGCTGTTGACGCTGCCATGGAATGTGCAGCCTCACTGAAATGTCCCACTTCAGACTTCTGCGGGTATCCCAATCATTGCCATTTTTGTGGGAAGTTTTTATAAAAGTAAAATGTAGTATTGTCAGACAAACTTATAAGTTCGACCATAATCAGCGGACACCGGTGGTCTCTTTCTCATGCCGCATCTGCAAACAGTGTATGAAATCCCGCCTTCTCTCGTTTTGTTGCAGGGTTAAAGGTCATTGGGGGCAGAAGGTCAGATTCATCCAACAAATTAGGGGCCTTTATAACAAAGGTGAAAAAAGGAAGCATTGCTGATACAGTAGGACATCTTAGGTCAGGTAAGGAAGTCATAGTTGTTGTCAAACAGACTTGGCCAACCACTTTGTCTGAGTTTGCCAACTTTTCTCTGACACTTGGGTGTACAGTTCAGGTGCTGGTTTTCTCACACATAAGGTTCAGTTAAATTCCAGACTCGAACAAGAAATTTTTCGATGTTCTGATATTTTCTGAGCTTTGAGATGACTCAAGTTTTCTTTGCCAACATATTTTAAGTATTTTTTGGGCCTTGTAAGGTAAGATGGTTAAAGCTTTGGCTCTCTTCATCAGGTTCTTTACTAGTGAAGTGACATGTTCAAACTTTGCTTTCTCAGATTCAGCTGCTGCCTTACATGAGAAGTCTAGTCAGAAACTTGCCAAAGGTCGGTGGTTTATTTTGGGTACTACGGTTTCTTCCACCCAGTAAGCATAATGGCGATCACAGAAGTGAAGAATGTTTGAGCACGGCGTCAAACACCGATAAATAAACTAAATTTTTCTCCTTTAGGTGATGAAGTGGTGGAGTGGAACGGGCGGCCATTACAAGGCGCTACGTTTGAAGAAGTGTACGAGATTATCCTGGAATCTAAACAAGAACCTCAAGTGGAATTAATAGTTCACCGCAGTGTCAGGTGAGAGTGCTCTCCCTTTGATTGCCTGCATGGCAAGGTAATGCGTGAAAATAGCAGTTAGGAGTGGGCATCAGGGCACCTGCCAACAAGAGGATCGTGTCTTAAGCAGTCATCTTTATTTCACAAATGTACCAATGTTGGGTAAAGGCAAGGTACAATGAATATACAATAAGCATATGAAATGTGATACTTACTTTTTACTTACTGTTATGTATCCAATGGTTTACAGGAAACTCTCCCCCCCCCGCATACTCAAATTTACTGACCACTTGTCTCCGTAGCCTCTCTTGTATGACATCTACAGGGAACTCTCCACCCAGGGTGTCTCAAATTTACTGACCACTTGTCTCCATAGCCTATCTTGTATGACATCTACAGGGAACTCTCCACACGGGGGGTTTCAAATTAACCGACCACTTGTCTCCATAGCCTATCTTGTATGACATCTACAGGGAACTCTCCACACAGGGGGTTTCAAATTTACTGACCACTTGTCTCCATAGCCTATCTTGTATGACACCTACAGGGAACTCTTCCCCCCGCATGTCTCAAATTTACTGACCACTTGTCTCCATATCCTATCTTGTATGACATCTACAGGGAACTCTCCACCCAGGGTGTCTCAAATTTACTGACCACTTGTCTCCATAGCCTATCTTGTATGACATCTACAGGGAACTCTCCACCCAGGGTGTCTCAAATTTACTGACCACTTGTCTCCATAGCCTATCTTGTATGACATCTACAGGGAACTCTCCACACAGGGGGTTTCAAATTTACTGACCACTTGTCTCCATAGCCTCTCTTGTATGACATCTACAGGGAACTCTCCACCCAGGGTGTCTCAAATTTACTGACCACTTGTCTCCATAGCCTATCTTGTATGAGATCTTCAGGGAACTCTCCACTCGGGGGGTTTCAAATTTACTGACCGCTTGTCTCCATAGCCTCTCTTGTATGGGGATCTACACGTCCTTGGAACTCGGAGAATTGCCGTTTCATCAATGAGTAAGGCTGCCTTTCGTGTGAATAAAGCTTTTGAAAAACGCCTGCGCAAGTAAAGTAATTGTCCCTGAACACGGAAGAGGCTTCCACGTGTCTACCTTGGCGGGAAAACGACATCAAGCTGACAGCTCATTCTGAAAAATAGGGGGGGGGGGGGGCGGGGGAGGTTCATCGGGAGGGCGTTAATTCGCCAAATATTATTTAACGTTACAAACTAATTTACAAAACAAATAGATTGTCAAGAAAGTCTAATTTATGTACAGGAGAATTTGTATTCATCTATAGTGTAGACCTGCAGTTTTGTCATAATGACTTCAAAGTCCACTGTTATCAAACTGTGTTGAGAGACTCTATCAGTCTTCAGCAACACAAACTTTACAATGTATATGAATTACAGCAGACTGATAGACAACTGGTACAGGTAGCTTCTTTAGAAATTATTATCAGATAACAAACACCTGGCTATGTATGGCAAGTAAAACTTTTGGTAAACGGGAATTGATTAGCAGAAATCCTCAACACCTGCATGACGGCCTCGGTCACTCCCCAAATGCCGAGGCTGGATATATGGTACAGTTCACATTAAACGATTCTAATATTCTTTATTAGATCTCAACCATAGACAAACACCCATCGCACAATATAGCTGTCAGCACATCACATAGGCTAGTACGAAACCTGCAGGGCCTTGTATGCCCTGGCACACGTGTACTTGTACAGTCTAGCCCAGGCCTGTATGAGATCTCAGCCATAGACAAACACCCATCACACAAGATAGCTGTCAGCACATCACATAGGCTAGTACGAAACCTGCAGGGCCTTGTATGCCCCGGCACATGTGTACTTGTACAGTGTAGCCCAGGCCTGTATGAGATCTCAGCCATAGACAAACACCCATCACACAAGATAGCTGTCAGCACATCACATAGGCTAGTACGAAACCTGCAGGGCCTTGTATGTCCCGGCACATGTGTACTTGTACAGTCTAGCCCAGGCCTGTCTGAGATCTCAGCCATAGACAAACACCCATCACACAATATAGTTGTCAGCACATCACATAGGCTAGTACGAAACCTGCAGGGCCTTGTATGTCCCTGCACACGTGTACTTGTATGGTCTAGCCTAGGCCTGTATGAGATCTCAGCCATAGACAAACACCCATCGCACAATATAGTTGTCAGCACATCACATAGGCTAGTACGAAACCTGCAGGGCCTTGTATGCCCCGGCACACGTGTACTTGTATGGTCTAGCCCAGGCCTGTCTGAGATCTCAGCCATAGACAAACACCCATCACACAATATAGTTGTCAGCACATCACATAGGCTAGTACGAAACCTGCAGGGCCTTGTATGTCCCGGCACACGTGTACTTGTACAGTCTAGCCTAGGCCTGTCTGAGATCTCAGCCATAGACAAACACCCATCACACAATATAGCTGTCAGCACATCACATAGGCTAGTACCAAACCTGCAGGGCCTTGTATGTCCCGGCACACGTGTACTTGTATGGTCTAGCCTAGGCCTGTCTGAGATCTCAGCCATAGACAAACACCCATCGCAGAATATAGCTGTCAGCACATCACATAGGCTAGTACGAAACCTGCAGGGCCTTGTATGTCCCTGCACACGTGTACTTGTACAGTCTAGCCCAGGCCTGTATGAGATCTCAGCCATAGACAAACACCCATCACACAATATAGCTGTCAGCACATCACATAGGCTAGTACCAAACCTGCAGGGCCTTGTATGTCCTGGCACACGTGTACTTGTATGGTCTAGCCCAGGCCTGTATGAGATCTCAGCCATAGACAAACACCCATCACACAATATAGCTGTCAGCACATCACATAGGCTAGTACGAAACCTGCAGGGCCTTGTATGTCCTGGCACACGTGTACTTGTACGGTCTAGCCCAGGCCTGTATGAGATCTCAGCCATAGACAAACACCCATCACACAATATAGCTGTCAGCACATCACATAGGCTAGTACGAAACCTGCAGGGCCATGTATGTCCCTGCACACGTGTACTTGTAGGGTCTAGCCCAGGCCTGTATGAGATCTCAGCCATAGACAAACACCCATCACACAATATAGCTGTCAGCACATCACATAGGCTAGTACGAAACCTGCAGGGCCTTGTATGTCCCTGCACACGTGTACTTGTAGGGTCTAGCCCAGGCCTGTATGAGATCTCAGCCATAGACAAACACCCATCACACAATATAGTTGTCAGCACATCACATAGGCTAGTACGAAACCTGCAGGGCCTTGTATGTCCCTGCACACGTGTACTTGTACAGTCTAGCCCAGGCCTGTATGAGATCTCAGCCATAGACAAACACCCATCACACAATATAGCTGTCAGCACATCACATAGGCTAGTACGAAACCTGCAGGGCCTTGTATGTCCCTGCACACGTGTACTTGTACAGTCTAGCCCAGGCCTGTATGAGATCTCAGCCATAGACAAACACCCATCACACAATATAGCTGTCAGCACATCACATAGGCTAGTACGAAACCTGCAGGGCCTTGTATGTCCTGGCACACGTGTACTTGTACAGTCTAGCCCAGGCCTGTATGAGATCTCAGCCATAGACAAACACCCATCACACAATATAGCTGTCAGCACATCACATAGGCTAGTACGAAACCTGCAGGGCCTTGTATGTCCCTGCACACGTGTACTTGTAGGGTCTAGCCCAGGCCTGTATGAGATCTCAGCCATAGACAAACACCCATCACACAATATAGCTGTCAGCACATCACATAGGCTAGTACAAAACCTGCAGGGCCTTGTATGTCCTGGCACACGTGTACTTGTATGGTCTAGCCCAGGCCTGTCTGAGATCTCAGCCATAGACAAACACCCATCGCAGAATATAGCTGTCAGCACATCACATAGGCTAGTACCAAACCTGCAGGGCCATGTATGTCCCTGCACACGTGTACTTGTATGGTCTAGCCTAGGCCTGTATGAGATCTCAGCCATAGACAAACACCCATCACACAATATAGCTGTCAGCACATCACATAGGCTAGTACGAAACCTGCAGGGCCTTGTATGTCCTGGCACACGTGTACTTGTACGGTCTAGCCTAGGCCTGTCTGAGATCTCAGCCATAGACAAACACCCATCGCAGAATATAGCTGTCAGCACATCACATAGGCTAGTACAAAACCTGCAGGGCCATGTATGCCCCGGCACACGTGTACTTGTACAGTCTAGCCCAGGCCTGTATGAGATCTCAGCCATAGACAAACACCCATCGCAGAATATAGCTGTCAACACATCACATAGGCTAGTACCAAACCTGCAGGGCCTTGTATGTCCCGGCACACGTGTAGTTGTAGGGTCTAGCCTAGGCCTGTATGAGATCTCAGCCATAGACAAACACCCGTCGCAGAATATAGCTGTCAGCACATCACATAGGCTAGTACGAAACCTGCAGGGCCTTGTATGTCCTGGCACACGTGTACTTGTAGGGTCTAGCCCAGGCCTGTATGAGATCTCAGCCATAGACAAACACCCATCACACAATATAGCTGTCAGCACATCACATAGGCTAGTACGAAACCTGCAGGGCCTTGTATGTCCCTGCACACGTGTACTTGTAGGGTCTAGCCCAGGCCTGTATGAGATCTCAGCCATAGACAAACACCCATCGCAGAATATAGTTGTCAGCACATCACATAGGCTAGTACGAAACCTGCAGGGCCTTGTATGCCCCGGCACACGTGTACCTGTACAGTCTAGCCCAGGCCTGTCTGAGATCTCCGCCATAGACAAACACCCATCACACAATATAGCTGTCAGCACATCACATAGGCTAGTACCAAACCTGCAGGGCCTTGTATGTCCCTGCACACGTGTACTTGTAGGGTCTAGCCCAGGCCTGTATGAGATCTCAGCCATAGACAAACACCCATCACACAAGATAGCTGTCAGCACATCACATAGGCTAGTACGAAACCTGCAGGGCCTTGTATGTCCCTGCACACGTGTACTTGTATGGTCTAGCCCAGGCCTGTATGAGATCTCAGCCATAGACAAACACCCATCACACAAGATAGCTGTCAGCACATCACATAGGCTAGTACGAAACCTGCAGGGCCTTGTATGTCCCGGCACACGTGTACTTGTACAGTCTAGCCTAGGCTTGTATGAGATCTCAGCCATAGACAAACACCCATCACACAATATAGTTGTCAGCACATCACATAGGCTAGTACGAAACCTGCAGGGCCTTGTATGTCCCGGCACACGTGTACTTGTACAGTCTAGCCTAGGCTTGTATGAGATCTCAGCCATAGACAAACACCCATCACACAATATAGCTGTCAGCACATTACATAGACTAGTACGAAACCTGCAGGGCCATGTATGTCCCGGCACACGTGTACTTGTAGGGTCTAGCCTAGGCCTGTCTGAGATCTCAGCCATAGACAAACACCCATCACACAATATAGCTGTCAGCACATCACATAAGCTAGTACGAAACCTGCAGGGCCTTGTATGTCCCGGCACACGTGTACTTGTACATTCTAGCCTAGGCCTGTCTGAGATCTCAGCCATAGACAAACACCCATCACACAATATGGCTGTCAGCACATCACATAGGCTAGTACGAAACCTGCAGGGCCATGTATGTCCCGGCACACGTGTACTTGTACTAGGCCTGTATAAGTTTCTGTAGATTCGGGGGGAATATCGTGAAAATATGTAAGTGCAAAACTTGAGCTTTCTTTTGGAAAGGTTTCACGAGTTGAACCACTGTTGTTGTTGTTTCTGTGGATTTGTTTCTTGTGTAGACTCGTGTTGAAGCCTCTTTACCAATCGTCGGTTTACACAACTGTGTTTAAATGTATCACTACTCAGTGGCCGACTGATACCTGTATTCAAGTTATCCGCTTAAGTCGTTTAATGGGCAAATGAAGGGTGTAGGTGGATCTAGGTTTTTTGGAGAAAATAAGAAAAAATAAGAGAATGCTAATGATTTATGTGGACGGCACCTAAGTGTTTGTGGGTATTTTTCAAAGTTTTTGACCAGAAATTATGCTAGTCCACATAAAAGATTTTGCAAATTCACATAAATTGCATGAAATTTGCTGAAGTGTGTGTGACTGCTGAGTATGGCAAGGGTTTAAGATGGGACTGATGCCGCTCTTATAACCATACCCCTCTCGTAGGTGTCTGGTGCCCTGAAATCTGCTCTTTATCTTATACTAGAAGTCCGGGGAGACATGTTAAGTCTTTTTGCACAGAAATCTCACATTGTGTTGATAGGAAACCTAAAAAAAAGCGTGAAAATTGGGTTACATGTGCATTCCTAACTCCTGTGGGTAGGTAGTTTGCTAGTTCTCATCTAATGAACTTCTGTTTTGTTTTGTTTCAGACACGGTGAGGTACCCCCTGGTGTTACCTCAGATCATGCCAAAGGTAGGTCAGAGTTGTCTGCCCATTGTTAAATGGTCAAGACAGTTAGCTCCCCTTGTTCAGTTGTTCCTGGTGTTCAGTGTTCAAAGTTTCACTTTCTTTTCACAATTGACACAAGGTTAATGTTGTGATGTTATGTATTCAGTTTATGGAGATTTTGTAATGTTTATTGTGATTTTTTTTTTATAATTGCTGTTTTTTTCACTCACTTTAATTTATTTTTTTTCATTATATTGTGTCCTTTTATCATTTTATCATTTTATTGTAGTATGCACTCTGATAAGTGATTATGATATCATATCACCATCTCAGAAGTTCAAATTTATTTTCTTACAACATTTGTGGTAAAAAACTGTGCCTGGGATATTAAACCAGAAGGCAGCATTGTTTCCAAGAGAAGAAAAGTATTTTGACAAAGCTTCGAGAAAAGTAGGCTCAGATGACTTGCCTTCAGTAACCTTCACTGCCTGTTTCAATAAAGGTTGCTCCCTATAAAATAATCAGTCTTTAAAAAAAATTTCATGTTTAGAGTTTACAAAAAGTGTTGAAGTGGCCAGTGGCGAGTGGGTATCAGGGGATTATGAAGGCTGAACTAGGGGAGTGTGAGTTCAAACACTTTTGTCGCCAAAGATAAAAAAAAGTTCAATGGTGTCAGTGTACTCGTAAAAATATTTGTTTACAATAATTTACTGATCAATTGTCGGACTTTGTTCTGGAGGCACAAGTGACGCCCCTTTCCTTCAGAAGCTTCTTATGTTTACAAATGCTCAGCTCTTCAATTTTGTCAATTTTTCATTCCCTCCAAATATAAACGTTGTGTGAAAAGTTTCTCATAAGCCCATGCTACAGTATACGTACTTAAAAATAGGTGCCTAACATTTCCGACAGGCCACATGGTGCTGTAGGACGTTATTGTATCTTTAGCGATAAAAGAGTTCGATCTTGAAACTACCCTTACACCTGCAAGTTGTCTGGCCCTACGTTGTGTTTGAGTAACCTTTTTGTTTTCGTTTTCGTTTTCGGTGTTATGTTGTTGTTGTTGTTTTTTGTTCAGTCGCTTTACATGGCACACGTGGTCATAAGAAGGGTCGTGTGTCTGATCGCTCTGATCGTAGACCAGCTTCCCCCTTCCCAGACGAGGTGTTCACTAGCGACACACAGTCTGACCGTGAGAGCGTAGACACACCCCTTAACCCCTGGACCCTCCCCAGATACCAGTATATTTATGAAGGAACGGGGATGTCAGGCTATAGGAGTGGGGGTAAGTCTGGGGGTGCATGCGGTAGAGGCTCTCAAGGCTTGTGTAATTATGTGTCACTTTCAAGCTCTAAAATCTACATGGATTTCAGGACACCATAATGTGTGAGCAGCACGAGTATAAATGTAAGCAAAGAGCTAATAGAAACCTTGATCAAGGAAGATGTGGAATAGATACGTTGAGATCAGCGAAAATACAGACTTCAGTGGGATTTGAACTCCCGACATAGGGTGTTTAGCCTCACTGCTTTATCAGCTGAGCCGTTTACATTTAGCCGCGTGGGAAAGACACTTTTGTCACAATTTTCCAATGCCTGAAGGGTCCAAGATAGAAGAACAATTCAAACAAAATCAGAGAAAATTTTATATGGATGCTTTATGCATCAGTGCCATGTGTGAGCTGAATAACGAATGAATAATAAATGAATAATGAATGAATAATGAATTTAAGCATTTTATAAAACTGCTTTTCTACTCACTGGTACTCCTGAGAGGCCTATTTTTGGAGTGTGCATAAAATGCTTATTAAAATCTTTTCTGTTTCCTGCTTTCATAAAAGAAAACAAGCTTAAATGATTGAGGAGTCTTGATTTACGTAATGGTCCTAATTGCATATGTTACAACTTGTTCACACAGTACACTATCAGCAGGGTTTTCGGAGTGAGGCAATGTTGACTCTAAATCCACTAAAAACAAAAGATGTACTGCCCTAAGCGATCCTCAGCCAGCTACACTATACCTGGTTAATGCTACGGCTAACCATCCGCAAGGTGTGATCTTTTTTTAACCTTGGAATTCGTCTCAAAAATCATGTCAATTTCGGGATGGATTCTAGCTACATAGAAGCAAGCCATATCAATTTGAAACAGAAGTAGATGACATTGCAGTCCATGACTATTTGCTTTATATCTGATCAGATTTTACAGCGACAGTGATCTTGCAATTTACCAGATATCTGTGACACTACTGCACAAAATTGAAAGAAATTTGAAATTAGAAATGGCTGTTCAGAAATTTTAGGTGTGAATCAAGGTCATGCAAATAAATGCAGTATAGATTGTGTCTTCCTTGGGAATAGCATGCAACTTTCTGTGCAAACATATATTATCAGTTTTCTCTTTGAATCCTAAATTTGATACTGTATTTTATTTCTTACTGGTTCACCTATCAGTTGTTTTCATTTTTGTTTTGTATATCTTTTTCCTTTAGCATGATTTCTATTTTGTCTTAAAACCTTCATTTCCAGATTGTCTTTCTATCACCTAAATCTGTGGTAAGTTAGGAATGGTATGGGACATTTTAGCTTGCATGGCTGCATGAAAACCTAAAAAACACAACATCACGAAGCAGTTTTTGTGTCAAAATGTTTTGCTTCAGATGAGTTAGGGCCAAGGACAGTTTAGGCCGTTGTTGAAATAGTTCATCTGAATGTGATCATGAAAATGGTGATGTTGATCATGAAAATGGTGATGTCGAGCGTGATGATGAAAATGGTGATGTCGAGCGTGATGATGAAAATGGTGATGTCGAGAGTGATGATGAAAATGGTGATGTCGAGAGTGATCATGAAAATGGTGATGTCGAGCGTGATGATGAAAATGGTGATGTCGAGTGTGATCATGAAAATGGTGATGTCGAGAGTGATGATGAAAATGGTGATGTCAAGTGTGATGATGAAAATGGTGATGTCGATTGTGATGATGAAAATGGTGATGTCGAGCGTGATCATGAAAATGGTGATGTCGAACGTGATGATGAAAATGGTGATGTCGAGCGTGATCATGAAAATGGTAATGTCGAGAGTGATCATGAAAATGGTTATGTTGAGCGTGATGATGAAAATGGTGATGTCGAACGTGATCGTGAAAATGGTGATGTCGAACGTGATCATGAAAATGGTGATGTCGAGCGCGATGATGAAAATGGTGATGTCGAGCGTGATGATGAAATGGTGATGTCGAGCGTGATCATGAAAATGGTGATGTCAAACGTGATCATGAAAATGGTTATGTCGAGTGTGATCATGAAAATGGTGATGTCGAGTGTGATCATGAAAATGGTGATGTCGAACGTGATGATGAAAATGGTGATGTCGAGTGTGATCATGAAAATGGTGATGTCGAGAGTGATGATGAAAATGGTGATGTCGATTGTGATGATGAAAATGATGTTGAGCGTGATCATGAAAATGATGTTGAGCGTGATCATGAAAATGGTGATGTTGAGCGTGATGATGAAAATGGTGATGTTGAGTGTGATCATTACTAATTATCTCTTCCAACAAAGTGTATGTGAATTTTAAGTAGAGTCTGTTTTCTAATGCGAATCCTTCGTGTAGGGCCTGACCACTAATAACCTTAATTCCTCAACCGCTCGCTTAAGAAAGATCAGTTTTCAGTGCAATTCAAGCCCATTGATAGTTTCAGGTCTTCACCAAAAATACAGTATACAAGACTGAGGAATGCTACTAACTCATCAGCTAGCAGTATACCAGACTGAGGAATGCTGTCATTTCAAATTAAGGTTTTAGTTTATTAAAGACAGTTACATTTGTCAGATATCATCTATGCACTGCTCTTGTCTAGCCATAGATGATATTTGATGATTCGTTAAATACAACTTGAAATATGTAGACTTCGTCAAAGGTTTGACTCTTCCCAGATCATACTAACTGTAATACTAACTTTAAATACTAACACTAGATATGGCTTCGCTTTCGTAATTCAGTCTTACTAACTGACACTGTGTGATATGCAGCCATTATCCTGGCAAAAAAACGAAATCAATCTGCATAAAGTCACTAATAAATACCAACTAATAAAGACTAAAACGCTCAGATTGGAAACAATATCAAGTGATAATAGTCTTAGTAAAACTGAAGAAAAACCAAACTCGTTGAATTTTGTTAAATCTGTAATGATTGTAAGAAATGCTTAAATAAAGCTTAACGCTAAATGTTGCCGTTGCAGTGTCGAACAAGGGATGAGAATGTTTTTTGGGTGCTTTTTGTTTTCATTTCCCAGTTCTGAGTTTGTGATTCATGTTTCTGTGAGAATGTGGATAAATTTTGTGATTTGCATGTAACTGGTTTCTGTAACAGTTACAAAGATATGGCTACATTTTTTTTTTTTTTTTGATGTAGGCAATGTTTTTTATTCCTGAATTTTTGTGTTTCAGATTATGTCAAAGACTCATTGCCAGTGGTTCAAAGGACGCGTCCAAGTGTCATGGTTACCTCCCCTGGTTCTCCGAGCTCTGCTGGCACCAGGGGGCTCTCTCCTCAAATTCTAGGCAAAATTCAGGTTTGTTTTGAAATGCTCAAGGAACTTCACGTTTCAGGATGCAACAGGGTCGCCGTAGTCAAATTAGACCCAGTTGACCCAGCCTTTGAAGTTCGAGGTTGCAGTTGTTTTTCACAGCCAATAAAATGGCAACATTTCAAAGTAACACTTTCTACTTAAGCATTTTCAGCTTCTTCATCATTTTTGCTATAAGTTGCTATGAATTTGGAAACAATTTCCAATGCAGAATTACAGTTGGTCAAGCCTCCGCTTCAGGAGCTGTAGATACAGGGTCAATCCTGGGTCGAGTCACACCTAAGACTGTAACTTCCTCACGTGGCGTTCAGCATGAAGGGGATATTGCAACGACTGATTGACCCGTATCAGTATAATGGCTCGGGCAGGGCGGCTTACTTGTCTTCGGTAAGCCGTGTCAGTGAAGCAGCAGTAGATTAAAGAGCGATGGAAATCCGTCCGGCAAGAAGGAGGCACATTACATGCACTCTAAGGACTCCTTCGTCGTCATATGACTGAAAAATTGTTAAGTACGACGTTAAACCTCAAGCACTCACTGACTCCAATGCAGAAATTGAATGAAACACATGTCTAATGTGGCAAGCATGTCGCAGCAAGGTTAATGTATAGGCTGTTGAGTGAAAATTGGCACCCAACTACAGTGTAATATGAGATCTGAAATGCGAAAGTGACTTAAATGTAGCTTAACTGGCAGATAAAGATTGTTCAGCTTCTATTGTGTAAGACAACCTAGAAGCTAGAGACCACGTGATCACTTTACTAACAGACATAGAAGCTCGAGACCACATGATCACCTTTCTAACAGACATAGAAGCTCGAGACCACATGATCACCTTACTAACAGACATAGAAGCTAGAGACCATATGATCACCCTACTAACAGACATAAAAGCTAGAGACCACATGATCACCTTACTAACAGACATAGTAGCTAGAGACCACGTGATCACTTAACTAACAGACATAGAAGCTAGAGACCACATGATCACCTTACTAACAGACATAGAAGCTAGAGACCACATGATCACCTTACTAACAGACATAGTAGCTGGAGGCCATGTGGTCATGTTACTAACAGACATAGAAGCTAGAGACCACATGATCACCTTACTGACAGACATAGTAGCTGGAGGCCATGTGGTCATGTTACTAACAGACATAGAAACTAGAGACCACATGATCACCTTACTAACAGACATAGAAGCTGGAGGCCATGTGGTCATGTTACTAACAGACATAGAAGCTAGAGACCACATGATCACCTTACTAACAGAAGGCACAGATGAAAAAAATTTGTCCCCCTAACATTGTAGCATAGGAAAATGCCTATTTTTGAATTAGTGTCAGCCATAATGTATTTATTAGATATGTATAATCTCAACATGTGCCTTTTCCCCCTAGGCTTCAGCATGGGGTGGTGGCCATTTTGTTTTTGCACATTCCGGGGCTGTCACGTGATTTCCAACTTTCGGGCTGTCTTTCAGAATTAAAATTTGTATGCACCTTCATATAAGTGAAATATTCTTGGGTACAGCATGAAACTCCAAATTCCTATCAAAAAAGTAAATAAATTCTTGAAGGATGCAAGTGTAATTCTGATTTTTGAAATTTAAATCATGTTCACTGAAAACTTTTGCAATATAATTGAGAATTTTGTTGCATTTATTTATTCATTTCTTTCAGGTGAAATTGTGGTATGATGTTCAGAACTACCAGTTGGTCGTGACCATTATCAATGCTGTAGATCTTCAGCTGCCAGCCACAGACAAACCCAGGAATCCTTACTGTAAACTCTACCTGCTGCCCGATAGAAGGTGAGTTATCTGGGAAACCATCCCATAATATTTCTACTACTAGCCAGACTATTGAAAACTTTCCGATTTCTTCACATGTCTTTCCTGGTGTCTCATCACTTTTTTCTCTTGATTGTCTTTGTATTCGCAAGTTTGTGTCTGTCTGTGATCATTAAAAAAATGTCTGTCTGTCTGTCTGCGTGTCACACAAGTTTTTATGCAGTCCATCAAGAGGCAGGCTCTTTTAGGTGAGGCATCATGGGATTGATAATAATTTGTTGTTTGTTCGTTGTGATGTTTCACAGTTTTCATCTCTAAGATTCCAGGTTTCAGCATTGTCCAGTGTTTGGCTAGAAAGGGGAGATTTTGCATGTTTTTTTTTCACAAGCGTTCAACAAAGTGAAGAAAATGTTACATCTGAATAACTTTACAAAATCCTCCCATGTTGTGCAGTGAAGACACCAGTGAATATTAGTTATTATTCCAATCTCATAATCTGCTTACCCTAATTTTTCTAATATTTGGACAGATATAAATTGTGCTGAAAGCAGAATATTACATTTTTTCGCCAGGTTTTTGGAAAAGCAAAGATCTGAGCAAGTTGTTCATTGGATAGTCTAAGCATGTGAAAAAAGAAAGAAAAAAACACTAAATACACAGCTCCCTCGAAATAACGTGCTCATCCGGACCGAAAAGATTCATATTGTGTTATAATTGAATCCGCGCCAAATCCTGACAAGGGAGATAATTTGTAATGGCTGGAATAACCAGAATTCTGAACGTGACTGACGACAGTTGTGCAGCATGATACAAAAAGGTACACAAGAATTTGAGGTACATGTGTTGATTGAAGTCTGTTCAGTCTTCAAGAAGGTGAACTTTAGACCTACATAACAAGAGTACGTCACAAATTCTTAACTTTTTTTATGGAATAATGTAATTTGGGGAGAACATTACGTTGATAAAAACTTGATATACAATCAGATCTGGTCAAAAGTGGTACCTGAAGATGTACTTGTGACAGCAGTTGTGCCCTTTTTACCGTGAACATTTTGATACTGGTACAAAAAGGGGAAAAAAACGAGGGACACCACTCCATCGCATTAATTCCAATTTTGCGGTAAATTGATCCAGGTAAATTTGAGGGAGCAGTGTACTTCAGCTACAGTTACATGTATATTGACTGAAAAGATCAGACCAGGTGTCTCAAAGATTGAAAAAAATAGGGTATACCAATTTCTTCCTAAATTTTTCTCGTCATATTTACCTGGAAAAATCTTTGGCAATAAGTTAAAAAAACAAACAAAAAAAAATGAATGAGGAAATATTCTTGAACACAGTAGACTGTTTTATAGGTTACAGGATTTATCTCCCTTGTTGATTGGCTGTTTGTTCAGTTCAGCTTTCACATGTGTTGAAGAGAGTGGAGTTGCCTGGACTTCAGAATCATTTAATTATCTCCCCCTTGTGTCTGTGTTCATAATCAGAATCATTGAATTATCTCCCCTTGTGTCTATGTTCATAATCAGAATCATTGAATTATCTCCCCTTGTGTCTATTTTGCATAAAATCCTTGTGGAATTTCTGACTTGCATCACGACATGTAGATCATTATGCACAATTATTGTTTTTTTTTTCTTTTTACACTTTTTACACTTTTACATTGGAATTTAAATGTGGACAGTAACATCACAGTGTAGATGATTCTACGAGTCACTGTTTCTTTGAACAAATTTCATTGTCTTTTTAACACCCCTAACTGCCTCAACATGTATGCATTCATGCTTAGCTATTGATTCAATAAAGTCAGCATATGGAATGTCTCTTCATTATTTTTGGCACATTTATTTTTGTAAAGGGATTTATATTGTCTTACCTTACCTGGGGTGGAAAAAAGTAGTGCTCCTGAAAGACCCTTCCAATGCTGGCAAGTGCCCCAGTGCCATGTATTTCGTAAAATTAAGGTTTGCATACATCTGCTTGTAGTGCTTTGATTTTTTGCATTCTAGGGAAAGATAAAAGACCTGTATACTGCCCTAAGATTTTTTAATAATTGTAAATTATATCCATTCTCCAAAGATTCATGATTTTTAGAATATAATTGAAAGAAAAATTTAAATAATTATACAAAAACAAAAATAAACAAACCCAGGGACATCATGTGATATCTACTAAATACTAAGGGAGTGACAGAACGTGAAAGTATAAAAGTGCTAGCTGCTTAATTCCGTATTAGTGTTCAGTTCGAACATGTAAACATACAGTGAAGGTTTGATATCGAAATTGATACTGTCCTTTCTGTGCTGTTTCTTTTTTGTTTTTGTGCTTTAATACATCATTGTTACCACATTTCATGTGATGTCTTTAAAACCTTGTTGCCATTTGTATATGTGATGTCTTTAAAACCTTGTTGCCATTTGTATATGTGATGTCTAAAACCTTGTTGCCATTTGTATATGTGATGTCTTTAAAACCTTGTTGCCATTTGTATATGTGATGTCTAAAACCTTGTTGCCATTTGTATATGTGATGTCTAAAACCTTGTTGCCATTTGTATATGTGATGTCTTTAAAACCTTGTTGCCATTTGTATATGTGATGTCTAAAACCTTGTTGCCATTTGTATATGTGATGTCTTTAAAACCTTGTTGCCATTTGTATATGTGATGTCTTTAAAACCTTGTTGCCATTTGTATATGTGATGTCTAAAACCTTGTTGCCATTTGTATATGTGATGTCTTTACCTGTTCCCTGTACATGTCTCTACACCATTGTTGCCGTCTTTAATCTAATCACTATAACCATATGGTGTAGAGTTTGCCAATGGGGTATGTTATATCTATGCATTATTGTTGCCTATATGGTACTCAGAGTCTTTACATCATCATTGTTGCCATGTGGTACTCAGTGTGTTCACACCATTGTTGCCATGCGGTACTCTGTGTGTTCACACCATTGTTGTCAAGTGGTACTCTGTGTGTCTACACCATTGTGGCCATGTGGTACTCTGTGTGTCTACACCATTGTGGCCATATGGTACTCTGTGTGTCTACACCATTGTGGCCATGCGGTACTCTGTGTGTCTACACCATTGTGGCCATGTGGTACTCTATGTGTCTACACCATTGTGGCCATGCGGCGCTGTGTGTGTTCACACCATTGTTGCCATGTGGTACTCAGTGTGTCTACACCATTGTGGCCTTGTGATAATCAGTGTGTTCACACCATTGTTGTTAAGTGGTACTCAGTGTGTTCACACCATTGTTGCCATGTGGTACTCAGTGTGTCTACACCATTGTGGCCTTGTGATAATCAGTGTGTTCACACCATTGTTGTCAAGTGGTACTCTGTGTGTCTACACCATTGTGGCCATGTGGTACTCTGTGTGTCTACACCATTGTGGCCATGTGGTACTCTATGTGTCTACACCATTGTGGCCATGCGGCACTGTGTGTGTTCACACCATTGTTGCCATGTGGTACTCAGTGTGTCTACACCATTGTGGCCTTGTGATAATTAGTGTGTTCACACCATTGTTGTCAAGTGGTACTCAGTGTGTTCACACCATTGTTGCCATGCAGTAATCAGTGTGTTCACACCATTGTTGCCTTGTGGTACTCAGTGTGTTCACACCATTGTTGCCATGTGGTACTCTGTGTGTTCACACCATTGTGGCCATGTGGTACTCGGTGTGTTCACACCATTGTTGTCATGTGGTACTCGGTGTGTCTACACTATTGTTGCCATGCGGTACTGTGTGTGTCTACACCATTGTGGCCATGCGGTACTCTGTGTGTCTACACCATTGTTATCAAGCGGTACTCTGTTTACACCATTGTTGCCATGCGGTACTCAGTGTGTCTACACCATTGTGGCCATGCGGCACTGTGTGTGTTCACACCATTGTTGCCATGCGGTACTCTGTGTGTTCACACCATTGTTGCCATGTGGTACTCAGTGTGTCTACACCATTGTTGCCATGTGATACTCAGTGTGTCTACACCATTGTTGCCATGTGGTACTTGGTTTGTTCACACCATTGTTGCCATGTGGTACTCGGTGTGTTCACACCATTGTAGCCATGCGGTACTCTGTGTGTTTACACCATTGTTGCCATGCGGTACTCAGTGTGTCTACACCATTGTTGTCATGTGGTACTCGGTGTGTTCACACCATTGTGGCCATGCAGTACTCTGTGTGTTTACACCATTGTTGCCATGTGGTACTCGGTGTGTTTACACAATTGTTGCCATGCGGTACTCTGTGTGTCTACACCATTGTTGCCATGCGGTACTCAGTGTGTCTACACCATTGTAGCCATGCGGTACTCGGTGTGTTCACACCATTGTTGCCATGCGGTACTCTGTGTGTCTACACCATTATTGTCATGTGGTACTCAGTGTGTCTACACCATTGTGGCCATGCGGTACTCGGTGTGTTCACACCATTGTTGCCATGTGGTACTCAGTGTGTCTACACTATTGTGGCCATGCAGTACTCAGTGTGTCTACACCATTGTTGCCATGTGGTATTCAGTGTGTCTACACTATTGTGGCCACGCGGTACTCAGTGTGTCTACACTATTGTGGCCATGCGATACTCACTGTGTCTACACCATTGTGGCCATGTGGTACTCAGTGTGTCTACACTATTGTGGCCATGCGATACTGTGTGTGTCTACACCATTGTGGATATGCGGTACTCAGTGTGTCTACACTATTGTTGCCATGCGGTACTCTGTGTGTCTACACCATTGTTGTCAAGTGGTACTCTGTGTGTCTACACTATTGTGGCCATGCGGTACTCTGTGTGCCTACACCATTGTTGCCATGCGGTACGCTGTGTGTTTACACCATTGTTGCCATGCGGTACTCATTGTGTCTACACCATTGTGGCCATGCGGCACTCTGTGTGTTGACACCATTGTTCTCAAGCGGTACTCTGTGTGTCTACACCATTGTTGCCATGTGGTACTCTGTGTGTTTACACCATTATGTGGTACTCAGTGTGTCTACACAATTGTGGCCATGTGGTAATCAGTGTGTCTACACAATTGTGGCCATGTGGTAATCAGTGTGTCTACACTATTGGTGCCATGCAGTACTCTGTGTGTTAACACCATTGTTGTCATGTGGTACTCAGTAAGTCTACACCATTGTTGCCATATGATACTTAGTGTGCCTACACCATTGTTGCGATGCGGTACTTAGTGTGTCTACACCATGTCTACACCATTGTTGCCATGCGGTACGCTGTGTGTTTACACCATTGTTGCCATCTGGTACTCTGTCTTTACATCATTGTTGCCATGTGGAGTGTAATGTTGTTGCTCATCTGTCTCGACATATATGTATTTACACATGTTATTTCTTCAGCTTTTTCACCTGTTAAGTTGTTTTAACATATAAAATTAGCAATTGTACAAGCGCCGAAATAATTCAATACTGATTTTGAATTTTGAACGACAAAATGTATCAAATTGTTTGGAACAAGTCCCAAAAAATTTTTTGTGGTGAAACTGTTGAAGAATTAAATAAATTTTAGCAGTGTCAGAAAATGATTGTTAATTGTTAAATAATGTTTATGAGATAGATAATCTATAGTTAACTCAGCTTGTGAATGTTTCGTTGCCAGAATGGAAATTTTTGTTAAAAGCATACTGACTGGTATTGTTGTCCTCTCCGTGGAATACTATTGAACTGATCCTGTCCCCCTCACGCATCGTCCCTGCCCCTCCCTTCCTTGCCCTGCCCTGCCCTGCCCTGCCTCGACCATTCCAGCGCCACCCCACCAAACGTAACCCCCATCTTATTACAAGCCACATGCAAAAGTTTTCATGTAACTACAGAGCCTGTTTAACTGTGATATATTTCAGTTTGGATCGGCGAAGAGCTAAAAAGCTAAGGTAAATCCCCAAAACCTTCACATTTAGGAGAAGTTTAGGTATTCTAGGTCACACCAGTAGACCTATTTCAGTTTGTAATCCTCCCCCTGTTTGATTTGACCTGACTAGTTTTGGTTTATGATCAGTTACAAAGTTTTGGGTTTTGTTACAAAACCTTGGAATGTGAATGCGGTTGCATTGATCAAGAAGAATGCCTGACTCATTTGTGTTTACACTTTTGTTTTTTTACACTTGAGTGTAGTGAAAATGTTTTAGTTGTACATTTACTTGAGAATGACATTAACTTAAGTGCATGATTGAATGCAGAAAATTTATCATATGAATGTTGAGATTTTGTGGATTGGATTTTATTTTAACATTGCTGTGGATATTTGTATATCCAACAAAGTAATAATGACAAATAGCGAACTACTAATATAAGTAGGGCCCTCCGTGGCTCAGTTGGTTAGCGTTCTAAAGCAGCGTAATGACCCAGGAGCCTCTCACCAACGCGGTCGCACTGAGTTCAATTCCAGCTCATGCTGACTTCCTCTCTGGCCATACATGGGAAGGTCTCTCAGCAATCTGCGGATGGTCGTGGGTTTCTCCCTGGCTCTGTCTGGCTTCCTCCCACCATAATGCTGGCTGCCGTCATATAAGTCAGATATTCTTGAGAACGGCGTAAAACACTAAATCAAATAAATAAATAAATACTCTAATGTAAGTACCATTTTGTATTCAGCATAGGGATTAGGTAAAGTAAAATTTATTTTAAGTAATATTTTCATTGATAGTGTATTTCACCTGTAGTTTGGTACATTGTATTTCACCTGAAGTTTGGTACAGTGTATTTCACCTAAAGTTTGGTACAGTGTATTTCACCTAAAGTTTGGTACAGGTGTGTAAAAAGGCACATTCAGAAACATATTAAGACCATAAAATGACTGTAAATTTCAGCACTTACAGGTATTTCTGTTAAGAAGCAAACAACACAGTGGCTGTGTGGATGAATTCAGTAGAATAAAGCACAATGTCTCATTTTAAAAATGCCAAAATTTAGGTGAAATACGGTAAATGGTAATGTGTCTTAAATTCAAACTTTAACCACGAATACAATTTTTTAACTGGGTATTATACTGTTTTATATTTGGTTTGACACTAAATACCTGCAGGCTGGAATAGTTTTATGCTTAAATATTTTCTTAAATATTTTATGCATTAAGTATAGTACAAATAGTAAGGTAAGAGCACAGCTTTGTTAGCATCAGGCACATTAAGGTCAGTTTGACTTTAAGCCGTTTGATTGCCTTGGTGCGTGTACATTCCCCAGCGTCTTGTTAAACCACACAAACACGTGGGCACACACCTTGATAATTTAAACTCGAGGGAATGACCTGAAATTTCATCTGTGCTAATTTTGCTTGATTCTGAAAGTTCTGTTGATCTAATTAAAGTGTTTCACCTGCACATGGTTGTGGATTTGCCTCCAGGCTCTGCCCAGTTTCCTCCCACCATAATGCTGGCCATCGTTTAAGTGAAATATTGTTGAGTATGGCCTAAAACACCAATCAAATCAATAAATGAATAAATAATAGTGGATAAAATCCAGATGCATGCATACAGCATGGAAATGGAATAGTGTTTGTTTTGTACACAGTATTTTGTAATATTAAAATGTTTGTTAATTGAAGTCAGTCGTACCGGTGTATATAAGTTTTGATGCACTTTGCTACTTACCTGTAAATATGGATGCTTGCATGATTAAAACTCCTGCTGAATCCTTAGTGATCACCTGTAATTTCCTGAAAATAGTTTCTAGTTTCAGATAGAAAATGTTCATAACTTTTCTCCGTTCGTAAATCAGTTGGCACCTTGTAAAATGCCAGTGGACAAATAAATAAATATTAGTAAATTGCTCATCTTCTGAGGAGTAAATGGTTGAGAACATCAGTTGAGAAGTTGTAATTTTCTTATGAGGATTAAAAATTAAGCTTTGTTTTATTAATTGATAATTATGTCTTACGTTTCTCTGAAATGCTTTCCTATTGGTTCTTCCAATCTAAGACAAAAATCACTTCAGTTTAATAGGACTTTTATTAGAATTACCACGAGATTTCACCATTTGTTTTTATTTTTCCCATGACTACCTTATACGATGTCTAAACCATATTAAAATGAAACAGTTCTCATAGCAAGAAAATGGAGATAAATTTCAGGAAAATACCTGAGAAAAGAAATGGGAGAATATTAGTTTTTTGAGAAGTTGAGATTGTTGAAAATGTTGAGAACGTTGCTTTGACGTTGTTAGATGTAATGGGCATGGAGTTAAATGAGAATTTCATGTGAACGTGTGGAGTGGGTATGTGGCATGTCATTATAGGTTTAATGGTTTAAAACGTAAAATAATTCCGTTAACGTGAAATTCAAGCTATGCTGGAAAAGGAGAAATTAACATGCCGTAAAAAGTTTTCCGCCAAATATTTTTTTTACCAGCATCACCTCTATGATCTGATAAACATTGACATTTGCTGTCTTAGTATCAGTTATCTCCCTTAAGTGATTTTACCAAAATGGAAAGAATGCTAAATGAAAGTTTACAACATTTACAGTCGAATTTTAGATTTTTCCTTGAGATTTTGTTTTTATCAATACTAAACTATGTTTGGTTTTATCACTTGCAGTGAAAAGAGCAAACGTCGAACTAAAACCTGTGCCAACACGACAGAGCCTTTATGGAACCAAGCCTTTCTCTTCTCTCCAATAAAGGAGTCCGATTTTCGGGAGCGTGTCCTGGAGATCACAGTATGGGATTACGACAGAGTCGGAGCCTCAGAGTTCCTCGGAGAGGTTTGTGTGAACTTCAGTTGTCATGGTTATGTGAATGATTACTTATTGGGTCCTTGAAAGTGCTGGAGACATGGCTTATTAGGTCCTTGAAAGCGGTGGAAGACAGCTTGTTGAGTCCTTGGAAGTACGGGAAGACATAGCTTATTAGGTCCTTGGAAGTCCGGGAAGACATAGCTTATTAGGTTCTTGAAAGTACGGGAAGACATAGCTTATTAGGTCCTCGGAAGTACGGGAAGACATAGCTTATTAGGTCCTTGGAAGTCCGGGAAGACATAGCTTATTAGGTCCTTGGAAATACGGGAAGACATAGCTTATTAGGTTCTTGGAAGTACGGGAACACATATGGTTATTAGGTCCTCGGAAGTACGGGAAGACGTAGCTTATTAGGTCCTTGGAAGTATGGGAAGACATAGCTTATTAGGTCCTTGGAAGTCTGGAAGACATAGCTTATTAGGTCCTTGGAAGTACGGGAAGACATAGCTTATTAGGTTCTTGGAAGTATGGAAAGACATAGCTTATTAGGTCCTCGGAAGTACGGGAAGACATAGCTTATTAGGTCCTCGGAAGTAAGGGAAGACATAGCTTATTAGGTCCTTGGAAGTCCGGAAGACATAGCTTATTAGGTCCTTGGAAGTCCGGAAGACATAGCTTATTAGGTCCTTGGAAGTCCGGAAGACATAGCTTATTAGGTCCTTGGAAGTACGGGAAGACATAGCTTATTAGGTCCTTGGAAGTCAGAGAAGACATAGCTTATTAGGTCCTTGGAAGTCCGGAAGACATAGCTTATTAGGTCCTTGGAAGTACGGGAAGACATAGCTTATTAGGTCCTTGGAAGTCCGGGAAGACATAGCTTAGTAGGTCCTTGGAAGTCAGAGAAGACATAGCTTATTAGGTCCTAGAGAAAACGAGTTGAATCACAAATGATTTATTTTATAATCATACTGTACATTTATTCCCACCTGGGAGAAATCAAAATGACATGAAATGTGCCGCAGCATTGTTGGAGGTCAATTATAGTAGGAGAAGTAATAGAATTTTTATTTTGTCAATGGATGAGAGAAAAGAAATTTGTCTCTCACTGTGCAGCCTTCTGGAGATGTGTAATTGGTGATGAACTGAAATGCTAGAAATCGAAAATTATATCGGGATGATAAAGATTTATATATTTTTGCAATCCTAATCAATCCTAATCAATCAAGTTGAACTTCCTTACTGTTTCAGGTTTTGATTGACCTGACTACCATCAATCTGAACGATGACCCCTACTGGTATCCTCTGGTTTACCACGACGACGCCAGCATCCCGCTACCAAGTACCTCACCTAGAACGGTAGGCCCTTCCCACTTGTCCCTTGTCATATCCTGACATTTGACCCAACTTTTGGGGTCAGAGTTCATATTGGCCATGATAATATTGTATCTATATAACTACTGAAGTTATGTCAGTGAAACTCAGGTCCAAACACTCTTATGATCTGTGGAGTTTGGTAAGCCCAACTTAATGTTTAAGTATTCTAACCTGTTTTGCAGCTAAATTTTAGACCAGGTACTGTGTTCCCATATTGAACTTTTGTTCCTGTGTTCCCATATCTGACAACTGTTCCCATGTTCCTATATCTGACTTCCGTTCCCATGGTCTTATATCTGACAGCTGCTGTTGCCAAAAAATGTTCGCTGCTGGTCCCATTTCTGACTTCTGTTCCCATACCTGACAACTGGTCCAATGTTCCCATATTCCGTTATCTGACAGCTGGTCCAATGTTCCCATATTCCCATATCTGACAACTGGTCCAATGTTCCCGTATTCCCATATCCGACAGCTGGCCCAATGTTCCCGTATTCCCATATCTGACAACTGGTCCAATGTTCCCATATTCCCATATCTGACAGCTGGTCCAATGTTCCCATATTCCCATACCTGACAGCTGGTCCAGTGTTCCCACACCTGACAACTGGTCCAATGTTCCCATACCAGACAACTGGTCCAATGTTCCCACATTCCCATGTCTGACAACTTGTCAAATGTTCCCACATTCCCATATCTGACAACTGGTCCAATGTTCCCATGTTCCCATATCTGACAGCTGGTCTAATGTTCCCATATTCCCATACCTGACAACTGGTCCAATGTTCCCATATCTGACAGCTGGTCCAATGTTCCTGTATTCCCATATCTGACAACTGGTTCAATGTTCCCATATTCCCATACCTGACAACTGGCCCAATGTTCCCGTATTCCCATATCTGACAGCTGGTCCAATGTTCCTGTATTCCCATACCTGACAACTGGTCCAATGTTCCCATATTCCCATATCTGACAACTGGTCCAGTGTTCCCGTATTCCCATATCTGACAGCTGGTCCAATGTTCCCATGTTCCCATATCTGACAGCTGGTGCAGTGTTCCCATATTCCCATATCTGACAGCTGGTCCAATGTTCCCATATCTGACAGCTGGTCCAGTGTTCCCACATCCATAACTGACAGCTGGCGTTCCCACATCTGACAACTACTGTGGCATATCAGACTTCTGTTCCATAGCTGACTGTTTTACATGTATCGAACTGCTTTCCCATATCTGACCACAATTTCATTGTCTGTGTTTACAGAAAGTTAGCAAGGATCCTTACGACCTCAGAAAAGACCATTTATCTCCCCCTGTCAGCACCAGAGGGCTCTCCGATAGTGATATGTCAGAATTTGACTTTGATGATAGCATCGGGGTGATCCCTGGTAAGTGTTCTACTCTCTGTACAGGCTCACTAACAATTTACTGTCTTCTGCAAGCTTTCCATCACATTTTGGAGCTACTCAAATCACGTACATGTACAATGTGTATGGATTACAACATCTGTTTGTTTATTCTTGTCACACAAAATTTGTCCGTGATATGATGGTTAATATCTGAACGTTGCTGACAGTTTGATAATTTAGTGTTATATTAATAGTCTGAAGGTCTCTCTACAGTACTGTCGGATTGTCTAAGTGAAGCCGAGAGAAATTTGAAGCAATGATATTGAAATGGTCAGAGGAAGCAGACATTCAGTGCTACTTTGAAAGGCATCAACAAACTGTCCAACAAACTCATGTGATTTTTTTTGTTTTTTTTCAATCAAGTTGAATCAACTAAAAACATTGGAAATTATCAGATTTGTGTGTTAATTGTAAGAAAATTCCCCCTACCCCCCAAAAAATATATATACATTTACAGAGATATTTTGCAATGGCCTTCTGTTTGCCACACTTGCAGTTTAAGTCTGCCTGTACACTTGAAATTTTAAGTTAATAAAAGATTGTTTTTAATGGCTGTGAATTCCCATATTCCTTGTTACATGTATATCACACCCCTTTGTGTTTGGAATTTATCATTCTTTCATCTTAAGCATCAACAGGAATGACTCGCTGAACTCTTGCTAAATGCCGCTGTCTTCAGTCCTCCCACATATCTACTGATGCCTGGCCTTTTATCTCTTTCTTGCATCTCTTTCATTTACCTTTGTATTGTCGGGGGAACCCACAGTTCTGAAGAAAATTTTTGACACTGAAGTCATTTTCTTCTCACTGCTATAAGTGATTTCAGTGCCAGAGATTTCTTGTTACATTTGGAAACTGTTTGTTGTCTCTTTCTTGAAACTCTTTGACTTCACAAAGGGAGATAATCCACACATTTTTCCACCAGGTGGCAATGTCATAGGTCGTGGGGATGGGGCTAGTGTCAGTTCTGTAGGAAGCTCGTGTAGCACGCCCCCTGGTGGCGATGATCACTACTATGACTCACATGACCATCACAAAGATCACATGGGCTCTCCTGTTGCTAGGCGACGCAGTGCTACAGGTACACCCGAAAGCCAATCAAATGGCTTGGTCAGTCCAGCCCAGGAACAGAAACAAAACAAAATTATAAAATAGTTGAATGTTGCCCTGTTTACAATAATCGATACATTTTGAATCCAGGTGATAACTTTTCTTTTGGAGTAGTTTATGTAAATGATATTTTTTTACATCATATTGAACAGTTGTTTTGCCGTTGGACTAAATTTGCTTATCATACGTTTGAGTTGGCATTTTTTTTTTTCTTAATAAATTATTTTTTGTTTTTTGTGAAAACAGCTGGATTATTCCTATGTTCAGGTTTTACCGTCATTCTCAGTATACCTGTCAGGAAATTGTCCATGAATAGTGCAGATAGAGACGTGATGATAAATTCCGTACTTGTCCTGAGGAATGTTTATCAGAGAAAGATGTTTAGAATACGGTAAATAGAGATAAGTGAATGAGGAAAATATTTTACTCTGTTGATGAAAGAATTTAGTTTGAGGGTTGAGTCTCTGTGAATGTATTGGAGCGGTATCAAGTTTTTATCAGTCAAAATTGTAATTGTTTTCATGAATTAAAAATTTTTGCACAAAGTTTTCTGTTATACAGTTATTGTACTTTGATTGGGTGTCTAAGATTTCAAATTTTATTGGCTTTGCCTGCAGAAGTAATTATTCGCATTTTGATTGGCTTAATGATTTCTGATTGGCTAAAGCAGGGTGTACTTTTCTGATTGGCTGGACTGACCAGCCCTTGTTTGCTGTTGAATGCAGTTGTTTGGATTGCAGAAACTGTAGTTTAAATATTTTTTTTTTTTGTGATGTGACTTTTGAGGGTTGATTTAGCTAGATAGGCTTATGATTTAATACAAAGCTGAAACAATCTTTGTGTTGCGTTTTTTTTTTTTATTAGTCCTGTTTTTATTATTATTATTATTATTTTTACTCCACAGTAGCACAACATGAGTTTAGACTGGTAGTTGCACTTGTCTGTTACATCTGATCACACAAAATAAAAAAAACATTTTCCTGAGTTGTCATTTTGTGAACATTTTGAGTGAAGTAGTTTTAAAGTTTGAAGATGTGGATTTTTGTGATTGAATATCCGCACTTTTTAGCAACATCTAATTTTTGTTTCGTCAATTTTAATTAGATGCTTCTCACAGCACTCTTCGGTAGATTTGTCTTTCTTTCTTATAGGTACTTGTATGTGATAACTGTACTTGCACTGTACTCTGTTCCAAAATTAATTTCTGAAATACGTGTAGTTTAGATATTGTGTCATACATTACCTACTTCGCTCTTCCTGCCATTGTATATGAAGGTTCCAGCTCTTGTTGTGGAAGCTGAGATTGTTTCACTTATACAAGAATGAATATCATTTACTGTTATAATGTACACAGTTTTAACCACAGCATTATATCCCCATCTCAGTTCAGTCGTCAAAAACTGCCCTGTTTCCATAATTCTGGCTTCCGTTTTCCATAATGCAGGCTTCCGTTTTCCATAATGCTGGCTTCCGTTTTCCATAATGCAGGCTTCCATTTTCCATAATGCTGACTTCCGTTTTCCATAATGCTGGCTTCCGTTTTCCATAATGCTGGCTTCCGTTTTCCATATTGCTGCCTTCCATTTTCCATAATGCTGGCTTCCGTTATAGCAGCGAAATATGATTGAGTGCGACAAAACACACCAATGAAATAAATAAATAAACCTCATTCAGTTCAGTTTTTTGAGCCTTATCCATTATAAAAAATATCTGGCAGTCGAATGATAAATGTATTTCCCTAACTGGGAATAGTTTGCTACATCTCGGAAACTTTGGCTTTGTCTTACCGTTCTGCTCTGCATAATTTGATTTTTTCCTGTTAAGAATCTTGCTCCAGTTGTTGTGTTTAAGTTGTCGCATTACCTTTTGTTTAATCACCTAATTTCACTGCTTTGGTCTCTATCTATATTTTCACACCTTGAGTCTGTCATCTCATTTTATTTCTTGTCCTTGGTTGCTGTCAATACCACTTCTGATTTAGTGTGTCAGCACCTTTTTCTTCATCATGTCCCTGCCTTTTGCCATCACTGGTTTGGTGGTGTCATGACACTATTACATGGTTTTGTTTCTTGTCCTTGGTTGCTGTCAATACCACTTCTGATTTAGTGTGTCAGCACCTTTCTCTTCATCATGTCTCTGCCTTTTGCCATCGCTGGTTTGGTGGTGTCATGACACTATTACACGGTTTTGTTTCTTGTCCTTGGTTGCTGTCAATACCACTTCTGATTTAGTGTGTCAGCACTTTTCTCTTCATCATGTCTTTGCATTTTGCCATCAATGGTTTAGTGGTGTCATGACACTATTACATGGTTTTGTTTCTTGTCCTTTTTGCCTTCACATTTGATGTATTATATCCCAGTTTTAGTGTCATGGGTCATTTTTTAACAGTTATAATAGTTCTTTGTGTCTGTTACATCCTGCTCTGCTGTGGTGTGGTAATATTTTATGTTAAAACACCGCTGTTCATGCATCTTGACTTAGAAACTTGACAAAAATTTTGACAGTTTTCCTGATAATTGTTTTTTTTTTTATATCAGATGCATTTAGTTGGTATTGGCATTTTATTTAATATATTTAATGTTTTTATTTAATATATTGAATAAACTTGTAAACAGTGTCAGTTTTCTCAACATTGTGCCTCTTTAAAAAAATGTAGAAGTTAGTTTGAAACATTGAAAAGAACTGAAAGTTTAGTACATGCAGTAAAAATTTCAAAATTATTGAAATATGTGCATTTAAGAATATAGCAAGTGGCTGACATTTCAAGACAGTCTAAGATTGACAACAATATATCCTAGTTTTACCAGAGATCACAAGGGTTTGAATAAACCACAGGCCCTGCTTTGTTAAAAGCAGGATGATAACCAGGCTAAATTTCAACTTGTTAGGCAAGTTTCATTTCTTGGTTGACATATTTTTTTTTCATCTGTAGATACCATCCAGTTAGTTTGTGGTTCGCATGTCACTGTTTGACCTTCTCATTGCATAATACCAGTGCAGTTCTGGGGTTTATTGTAGCATTGTTTCTGAACGTGTGTTTATATTGCAGTTGTGGGCCGGGAGGACATGGAGAGACGCAGGCGAGCTGCCTATGCACAGAATGACAAGCTCTCCGTGCCTGACAAGGGAGGCAGCACTGGTACCTCCAGACAACAAAGGTCAAGGTCACCGGGTCCTCAAGGTGCTGCAAGGTCACGCTCAAGGTCACCTGGGAGGAACCGAGTACCAGAGACTGTTTCTAGATCATTGTCTCCTCCTGAAATGAGGTTGGTAATGATTGTTTTATTAATTCAGTTGCACACGATGCTTCACTTTCACTTTCACTTTGACATTTGTTAGTTGGCATTCCTTCGAGTTGCTCAAGGTCAGTATTTTCACCGTTATGATGGTTCCTGTACATTCTTTAAATACTATACTTGTATTTAAACTAAATTTCATTCATGACTTAAGTTACTCATTTGACCTGATTCTGAAAGTTAAATCTTGGAAAAGTGTTCCATGCTTTTTCTGGAAGGTAAGATGATATCCTATTTTATTAGTAAAATGTGTCAGCACCAAATGTATTATTTTGTTTTTTTATTTTTTATAACCTTTAAATATGCACTTTTTCTGGCTAATTTTTAGAACAAATATAAAGCTGAACATCCTAAGTAAACAGATTTAAAAAATCAAAAAAAAAAAAAAAATTCAGGTTTTTTATGTGATTTTTTAAATGTTATATCCTGCCAGAACAACATCCATTTGTGTGATCTGTGATAAGCCATGTTTACCTCCCTTATTTCAGAATGCTCACCTCCAGTAGAGGGCATGCCATCCCAGGGTCTTCCAGGTCGGCTGGTGGCACACCTTCCAGTACGCCCTCCCCTAAGAAGAGACAGCTACCCCCGATTCCACTTGAGGCACAGAGAGCTTCCAGAGATAGAGGTCTGTTTACACATTAAAAAAAAAAATAGACAACAAATAACCAGAGTTATTTAGGAGGAGGAAAACAGGCCGAAATGTTCTGCTCTGCATGGTTACTCTCAGCCATATTTAATTTGGAATTCTTAACAGTGAAGGAAGATTGTATAAGCAATGTTACGGCAACCGGAGACGCAATTTCAAATCACTTGTTCCATGTGTATGTATTATGAAAAGGCAAAACAAACAGGGGTTGGGTGACTTTAAATTAGCGTCCTAGGGATATAGAAATAACTTGTGTCTGACTGGTTAAAATTGATAACATGGCAATATATGCTATATATCTATATGCTTCTTATAAAAGAATGTTTTCACCATGTCCACAAACTAGCTTGTATGCACATGTAAGTCCAGAGCCAAATATGAAGGCTATGAGAACCTCATGTGTGTGTGTTGATGCTGTTGTGGTTACAGTGACTCAAGATTTAGAAGAGCGTGCCCGTCAGATGAAGATGAAAATGTACAAGCAGATGTCTGGAGCGCCGATGTCCGACAGCGAGACGTCGTATCACAGACGGGGCAGGGATCGTGAGCGGGAGAGAGACCGGTTGGACAGGGGAGGCTACCACGACAGGACAAGTAGATTGTCGTCACGGGACAGGGATCCTGTGAGAAGTTACGAGCGTGGGTCCTCGCGGGACTCGGACAGGGGTCACAGGAGCAGGAGGACCAAAGGTGAGATAACCTGCCTTTGAGATTGAGATAACCTGCCTTTGAGATTGAGATAACCTGTCCTTGAGCTTGAGATAAACTGCCTTTGAGATTGAGATAACTTGCATTTGAGCTTGAGATAACCTGCCTGTGAACTTGAGATAGCCGGCTTTTGAGCTTGAGATAATATACCTTTGAGCTTGAGATAACCTGTCTTTGAGCTTGAGATAAACTGCCTTTGAGATTGAGATAACTTGCATTTGAGCTTGAGATAACCTGCCTGTGAGCTTGAGATAACCTGCCTGTGAGCTTGAGATAGCTGGCTTTTGAGCTTGAGATAACCTGTCTTTGAGCTTGAGATAAACTGCCTTTGAGCTGAGATAATCTGCCTTTGAGCTTGAGATAAACTGCCTTTGAGCTTGTGATAATCTGCTTTTGAGATTGAGATAACTTGCATTTGAGCTTGAGATAACCTGTCTTTGAGCTTGAGATAACCTGTCTTTGAGCTTGAGATAATCTGCCTTTGAGCTTGAGATAATCTGCCTTTGAGATTGAGATAACCTGCATTTGAGCTTGAGATAACCTGCCTGTGAGCTTGAGATAACTGCTTTTGAGCTTGAGATAATATACCTTTGAGATTGAGATAACCTGCATTTGAGCTTGAGATATTCTTCCTTTGAGCTTGTGATAATCTACCTTTGAGATTGAGATAATCTGCCTTTGAGATTGAGATAATCTGCCTTTGAGCTTGAGATAATCCGCCTTTAAATTGTTTAGAATAAGCTCTAATAATGTACACAATGACCTGCTTTTCTCCAGAGTTCAGTCCGGATGTGTCAGACGATAACATGCCTAGTGATGCATCGGAAACAAGTGACATGTCAGAGGTTTCCAAGGTCAGCACAATTAGCATTCGCTCAACACCGTCGGAACGACCAAGGAGGAATTTCAGGTGAGGTTACTCATGTCAGTTCTCTTACAAACCATTGATACTGTATGGCTGCGAAATTCTATAGAGCGCCGCGAGAAGTTCATTTGAAACTGAAGTCCTGCTGTCATTCACACAGCTTCATCAGGCCTTTCACTTAGACTGAGGAACTTCTAGATCTGCTCATTGCAGCAAATTTCTGGCAGCTATAAGCAGTGAAATTTTAAAAAAGTTGAAAGATAAAACAAAAATTCTGTTTTTAAAGATGATATATATGTGTAAGACGAATAACAACCTGCCAAAAAAACCTCTAAAACTAGGTTCTACATTGTCCTGGTCCAACACGTCCAAAATACATGATCACATAAAGATGTCCTGGAGGAGTTTTTCAAAAGTCAGTGGTTTTCTGCCTTCCTACATTCTAATGGAAACATTATTAAATTTAAATTTGGACTTAAAAACACTGTATGACATGTTATAAAGTAAAACTTTTGAAGCATATGAAAGCTGATGGTATTTCAGTCAATTCGCATCGAAGATGGAAAGCAGAACAACAATCCCGCGAAAACAGGTAACTCGCAGTTCCTCGTCAGACAGCCAGAGCCTGGATCAAAATGACGGCAGCATCTCAGACTCGGCTGTCACCAGCAGTATTACGGAGGGGCGAAAACGCAGGCCCAGCCTCAGTCACAAGATGGCCTCCTTGGTGGGCCTTGGGGGCAGGAGAAGCAGCAGTGCCTCACAGCTCGGAGGTATGCTCCCTCCAGTCTTTGAAAACTCAGCAAAAATCTGAAAAATTTGATTTTTTGACTTTTCCCTACCCATCTTAAAATTGGATTCCAGATTTGTTTTATCCTGAAAAGTCAGTGAATTTGATTCTGAATATTTCAGATATGGAAAGTTAAGATCTGACTTTTCATTATTCCAATCTTGACAGGAAAAGTTAAGGAATTCAATCCTTCATTTTTTCCAGGCATGGAAAGTCATGGAATTTCATTTTTGTTTTCTTCAAGGATGGAAAAGTGGTGAATTTTGATTCTTGGTATATCTAAATGTGGAAGGTGGAGATATTTGATGTAACACATAAAACAAAATACAGATGTAACTCCAGTAATCTTCAGTAATCTCATATTCTAACTGAGATCAAACCTCTGTTCAGGTCTTACCAAAGACTTGGCACTTGTTGCCTCACTTGGCACTCAGCACTGAGAGGTTACAGCAATGAAACAGGACTGCTGGGCTTCCTCTGCTGTCCTACGGTGGGAAGGCCTGGCAGCAACCTGCAGATGGTCGTGTGTTTCCCTCGGGCTCTGTCCGGTTTCCTCCTATGCTGGCCACCATCATATAAACTCCAGTGAAATAAATAAATAAATAAATACTGCAGATCAGCATTCGTTGTCTGAAGACATACAAGTCAGTCTGAGAAAGTTCCCATCCAGTTTAAGGAACCTTTTATGAAGTTCACAAGCTAACCTAAGCGGACCGTTTGACCAAGGTGTTTTCAAATAAATACATATAGTACCTATAGTAGTCATTAATCTCACAATCTTCATTGATAATTCACTCCCACTGGACATGTTTTCAAGTTCACACGGTGTTCTGTGATCAGGTTCGGGGAAGAAAAAGAGTTCCTTCCAGAGAAGTGAAGAGGTGGGCTCCACAGGTGATTTGAGTAATAAGATGTTGAAGCAGACCAGCAAGGACTCCAACGACGGCAGCTTGGGCAGCATCAGTAGTGACTCCTCCACGCAGTACGTTACTTCTGATCACACCTTTCTGATAGATCCATAGGGGAAATGCATGTTTGGTGTTCAGTATTTTATCATTAGCCTAAATAGGCCATTTTAAATAATTACAAAGCCAGGCAAAACAGTGACGGTTTTATATGGGAAAGCCAGAGTATCATACAGTTTTGTAAAAGAGTTTTGCATATTAACATTTTTTTGCAAGGCATCTGGCTTTGTGCAAACATTTATTCGTGTATGTTCCTATTATAAACCTTGACTCACGTCGATAAAGAGAAATGGTATAGCTGGGTATACCCTGGGCATTTCTGACCGAGGCACTTATTATTCCCATTAAAACGGAAATGAAGCAGTTATTATTGGGTGTAGTTAGCCCTGTATTTGCCAAGACAAAAAAAATTATATTATTTTTGACAGGATACCTATCCTAATTCCTCAGCCTTTTCAATCAGCTCTACAACCAATATTTTGAAATGTTCTGAGAGAGCTGTAGGGCATAGAGAATTAGTTTGTACAGTTTTATGAAGCTTAAATCTTTAATGACACAAACATATCATTTTTGGAATCCATTAATCCAAGATAATTAGATGCTTAAATTCCAGTAAATAAAGATGCTTTCGTGGTTGAGAAGGTTAAAGATTTACAATATGTGGATCTGACATGAAATTTGAAACTTCATTTTTTAAACACGGAAAGTTTTAATTTATGGTTCCTTTGGGCCACACTGGTCTCCTGCTCTTATAAACTGGTCACTATCATATAAATTTTCTTGCGATGTCACACTAAACACTGAAAATAAGTACAAGTACTGTCAGTAAATAAATTCTGATGATGTTACTGATGGTCTTCACAGGATGTTTTTACCGACGGCGATGCGTCTAGGGCCTGAAGGTCAGTTCGGGGATTTTGTGGAAGGACTGGGGCCTGCTCAGCTTGTGGGGCGACAAGTGTTGGGGGTCACCCTGCCTCGGTGAAATACAGCTCGGATTGTACGATCGAAAAGGTCATTTAGAGGTTGAGGTGATTCGAGCAAGGGGATTGCTGGCCAAGTCTGGCGCCAAAGTACTACCTGGTATGTGATTTGTCTCCCTTGGTACTACTACCTGGTATGTGATTTGTCTCCCCTTGGTACTTTCTGTTGCTGTGTGAATAAATTCTGTTGAAAAGAAATTTACAGTTAGAAAAGTCTACAGAGTGTTACAAAATTTATTTCAGTACTTTACTCTGCTTATTCCCCTTTATTTCTTGAAGTTAATCAATGGTTTACATTTACATGCAAAAGTAAAGTCAAGCTGCTAAAACAGCACTTTTTTGGGTTCCTCTCTGGCCATACGTGGGAAGGTCTGTCAGCAACCTGCTGATGATCTGTCAGCAACCTGCTGATAGTCGTGGATTTTCATTGGGCTCGGTCTGGTTTCCTTCCACCATAATGCTGGCTGCCACTATAAAAGTGAAATATTCTTGAGTACGATGTAAAACACCCATCAAATAAATACATAAAGAAAGCTGTACTTATATATAGTTTGCCTATTGTTAGATAAAGCAAGTTGAAGAACACATTGTTTGGCCTCTTCTGATAAGTCAGAGTTTTATTATGCTGGCAGTCTTCCCAAAATATATTTTTAAAATCTATTTTAGTAAAAAAAAATGTATTGGATATTTAGCTATTTTCTTGTCCTGATTCTGGTTGGTTGTCGGCTTTCCTTACAATGACTTCTTCAAATATAGTCCAATTTCGGTAAAATTCCATGTGACAGGCTAGACAAAAGATCCAAATTGCAGTAGAACAAGTTGTTTATTTCTGTGATGTTGCAGTGCTTGTGTACTTATTTGTATTTTATGAGCACATGTACACTGATAATTGTGACGTAACAAGGGAAAGAACAAAAGAGCCCCATAGCTTTGGACCCTTTTATTACTGGCAGATTGGAGTAGTATGAGTTCCCCCTTTCCTTTAGTCGCATTTAATTTTTTGGGCGCACAAACCAAAATTTTAGTCACACATGCGAAGAGATAGTCGTTAGCTATGAGCCCTGCAGCATGCTTTAAGTTTCCTATATGTATATTAAGCGAAGAATTAAAGTTCTCTAAATTTGCTTGCTTTTTTGAAAAATTTTTTCAGCTCCCTATGTTAAGGTGTACCTTATGGATGGGAAAAATTGTGCTGAGAAACAAAAAACAACAGTCGCTAGGCGGACCTTAGATCCTTTATATCAACAGCAGTTAGTCTTTAGTGAGCCTTATACAAGTAGGATACTTCAGGTAAGTGTGTTAATTCATCAACTTTTTTCGCATATTAACGTGATTAAAGGGCAACTTTAAAGTGCAATTTATGTGCATTTTAAATTTGATTTTGGAAATAAAACTACATTGGTTGGATTGGCCAGTATCAGGACTTCACAGAAAGTGTAATTTTATCAGTCTACACCAGAGTAATGCCCTCCAATTATGTTTGAGTGAACATCTTGTTGAAGAATTACAGTGTCTCTCTTCACCCAGACAGAAGGTCCTGACTCAGATCTCACAGCTGCCACTATTTTCGTGTTCTAACGCGGTCTTACATGAAGTTCTCCTACTAATATGTTACTCTCTGACAATATTTATCAAATGTCTGAGGATTTAAGTCAAAACTTTAAACACAGCTACAGTTAAAACATTTTGCTCTGGGAAGTTTATAATTTATAGACTGATTCTCTTTTGCAGAACAATGTGTCAGGCACAATTTGAGTTCTTCCCTGTTTTCAGTTTGGCTTTTTAATAACTATGTAAATTGCTTGATAAAGACAGGCCCTGATGTTAGAAAGGTTGTCAGTTTAATACTTATGAACAGCTGCTGTTTAACTCTTCACACATTTTTTTCCAGTTTTGTCTGCCCATTCACTGCCATTATATATTAATAGTGAAAACTTTTGGCATTTTCACAGGTGTCCAATAAATTATTTAGGATTTTAACACATGTTCTTACAATGACAGTTACAAAAAGACACTGGAAGCTGATTCACTTGGGCATCAAGAAACAGCAGGCTGCTTTCATCTCCTTACTGACTGCTAGGGCCTTTTGAAAACTGTAGTTTAGAGCCATTTTTACACGTCAAGAAGAAAGCTGATAAACCTTTTTGTAGTTTTATCTGTTAATGTATTAAGAAAAAAAGAAACCAATCATTTCATGTATCCTTGAAATAAATATGACTTCTCATTCTTCTGTGCAGAACTGGTTTTGTGATAGAAGTACTGAAGATATTTTTGTTTGTGCAGTAGTGTATTATTGGATAGGTAGCTGGCCGTTCTTGATGTACCTTAATTCCTCAACTTTTTCACATATGAAAGTGCAACGTTCAGGGCAATTTATGCACATTTTTAATTTATTTTGGATACAAAAGGGCAGCTCAAAAGTATGATTTTATCAGTCTGCACAGAAATTCAGAAAGTGCTTGAATAAATACCTTGCAAACATGTGAAAAGGTTGAAGAATGACAAAAGTGGTTAAAGGTGCTTGCCTTCTGAACTGCTAGGACTCATGAGGTGTGGGTTCACCTGGCATTCGACACAAATCTGTTCATTCCCACACTGCCTCTGTTCATTCCCACACTGTCTGTTCATTCCCACACTGCCTCTGTTCATTCCCACACTGCCTCTGTTCACTCCCACACTGCCTCTGTCCCTAGGACCTTCTTGACAATAAAGTTTCGACGATGCTTGAGTGATCATTAGAGCAGTCTGACGATCATTCAAAATGGCTTCCACCAAAAGTACAGTTTGCCTATCTGTGTAGGTCACATGTGGAAAAGTCTCTAACTAACTTGCCAAAGGTTGGAGGATTTTGTCAGACCTGCCAGATCTTGTCAGAGGTCTCCTCCTCCCCCCCCCCCACCCCCCACATCCCGTATGAAACTGACCACCATAGTATGGGAGAAAAATTCTTGAGTTAAACATTAAACATTGGTATTAAACAACTGTGACACAAGTAAGAAGTTTTTTTCTAGAAGAATGTAATTGAACATTTTCCTCTCTTCCCCCCCAGGTGACAGTATGGGGTGATTATGGACGTATGGACCGCAAAGTCTTCATGGGCGTTGCCCAGATTTTATTGGACGACCTCGATTTATCAAACATTGTGATTGGCTGGTACAAATTGTTCACGGTGTCCTCCCTGGTGGGCCACCATTCTTCGCAGGGGTCACAGGGGTCACTACACATGCGGCGAAGTTCCACGTCCTCCTTAGATTGCGGATACAATAGCAGCTCTCGCTCCTAGTACCACTAGTTAACCTTAGGTTTCTCTTTTATATCCACTAAACTATTGTAACATCTACAAAAAGTTACCATCTTTGATACCTTAATAGTAATATTAAAGATGTTGTTCCTGTTGGTTTTTGTTCTCTATTTTATTTATTTATTTTTTTTTTTACTTTTTTTTTTATTTAGTAATTTTTTTCTTTGAGTGTTTTTTGCAGTTTAAGCATAAGACTGCAGGATCTACTAAACGTTAAGTATGAGTGTATATATATATATATATCTATCTATATATATATATAGTTATACATACATATGTATATACAAAGATAGATCTTTCTACCCAGTAACTATCTCTTTCTATATTCACACCTTGCCTGGATAACTTTAGGCTCCTAGCTATTGTTACTTCCCTGTATATATATATATATATATATATATATATATATATATATATATATATATAGTTAAATATATATACACGTATATCGTCATATATGACACTGTACGATTAAAGTGAGATGTGGCGTTTTAAGTACTGTGTTAGGAAGGTAATATGCTACTGTCCGCTGCTGACCCAGTGTTGCAAGGTTTTTGTGTGTGCAAATGCAAGTAGATAGGCAGTTACACGAAATAGGTATTCTCACACTCTGCACACGTAGCCAGCTAAATTCACCCTGTATGTGAAAACAGAGGTCAAAGGTTATCTGGTGCCCGATTGAGAAATACATCTGTAACGTGAGTTCTCTTCTGTGATAATCGTATCAGGCTAAGCTTTTGATTGGTCAGGTGTTCTGTTATAAGCTGACGTGACGAGCAAATCCGACAAGCTTTTGATTGGTCAGGGACATATTACACTCCAAACGTGTTCTGTGGTGAGCTGACGTGACGAGCAAATCCGACGAGCTTTTGATTGGCCGAACAGGGTCATGTGATTCAGAGGTTAAGTCTGTGTGCTGTGTAAAAGCATTGGCCATGTTACAGGGAAGCTAGCTCCATATACCACTTGCAATAGATCACTTCCTGTATGTTCAGATCACTTCAGAGAGGAAATGAGCGAGATGCCAATTGTGTCTGGTGCGCATAACCAGAATTTCTTTATTACACGACAAGCAAACCCACGTGGGTACCCAAGATAACTTTCAGCAGTGGGTCAGAGTTCAGCAAATTTCTTACATGTTATGTACACCATTCAGATGTTGTAAAGATTTTGATGCTGTCTGTTGTTACTCGGTGACCTCCTTTTCAGATGTGCGTTGTGAAAAGCTGCTTCTTAATGAGCTGACGTCTGACAGCACCCCCAGCCTTACAAATCCCGAATCGTTTTTGATTGGTTGAAGGATTACGTGAAGTCACTTTCTTTCTTGGATTTCATTGGTGGACAACTTGTTCGAAAGGCTAAACGCTCCCCCATAAGTTAAGGCGTGTAACCGATTATGCAAATTTGATAGTTAATCAGTTTGGTTCAATTTATGGTGGAGAATGTATTTGTTCAGTGTAAGTGGCGTGGCCAAATGTTGCCTGTTAGCTGTGAGCTATTAATTTTAGACTGCTTATCGCTGGCTAAACTGTCACTGGAGTCCAACGTTAACTTGGATTTATTTCCGTGTTTGACTCGTGTAAATTGCGATGTTAAATCAACGGAGTGATGTCCCTTTGTGAGTGCAATGACTTGGATTTACAGCATGGTCGGCAACTGGCCTTTTTCATAAAATAGTGTGGTCAATCCCCCCCTCCCCCCCCCCCCCGAGATGTTTTTCTTTGTTGGCAATTCATAGCATGAAAACCTCCAGAAAATTTTACACTAAGCAAATTGCCTTTCCCTGCTGTAAATAACATGACGTCATAGATAAGCGCCCCTCTGTTGTAGTAAGATTTTAATTTTGAAATCGATCGTCTTCGTTACATGTGCACGTGCACGTACCGTTAGATGCGGGTGCCGTGAACCTCCATTTTCTCAAGACTAAATTACTAAAAGTGTTTAAAAGTATGGTTATGAAATATATTTAAAAAGTACAGATATTGCTTATATCCATTTGCTGTCTAGCATATCTGTACATATCTTTGAAAGTTACTGTAGTTGACCTAAAATTTCGTCCATGACTCCAGTCACTCACTTTTCCTGATTCTGAGAGTTCCGTTGATCTTTGAACGGTATTTGGGGAGTGAGTGGGGGGGTGGGGGTGCCACCCTTTTATCGAGTGTGGAGGTAGCGCAGTTGCCTGCTGAGAAAATGTAATGAACGGCACCGGAATTAATATTTTTTACTAGCTTGATTTGCGGCTAAGGTGCATTTTTGCCAGTGATATTTTAGCACAGATAGAGCCTTTGTGGAAACGTCTTTGTCACTGCCATTATTTACTTGCATACACACGTCTAAAGCCTGCTTTATAATCTAGAGAGATGGAAAAGGAATGTGATTGTAATAGCTTTCGTGTGCTTGTGCATTTTGGTTGAAATCATTTATCACTTAACAGTATTACGTCTAGAAATGTACGAGTGTGTACAAATTATGCGTTTTCGGAGGCGTCATTTTGGGTCCAAGTGTTCTTAGGATTCCTTATACTATTCTCAAGCCTTATATCTACATATACCAGGACTGTTTGTGGTTTTGTATATCTAATCAGTTATTGGGGTCTTCTTGGGATATATATATATATATATATATATATATATTCCCACTCCCGAATCGCCATCACCGCTGGAAGGTGGTTGTCGTACAGGCAGTGAGCTGGTATCTACATTGTCTTCACATTAAATCTTTTTCACTTAATGTTTGTACATTAATTTTCCCGGTTTTTGTTTTGTTTTGTATTTTGAGTATTTGATGTATTGTTATTATTATGACACAGCGTTTGTTTATTTTTTCCTCAAATTTTAAGTGCTTTACGTTAGAAAAAATGTGTACATTTTTTGATATGGTGGATAGTTTAATGACATGTAAAATTTGGTGTCTGCTTCTAGAGATTTAGTGTCCTTTCTTCCCTTAGACTTTTATGTGTACATTTATGATGTTTTGTTACATATACGTATATGATCTTGTGTGAATGCAGGATAGAGGCAAATGTGTTATACCAGTTTTACCGATTACCTTTCGTGTTAACAAACTGTAAGTGTACAAGTCCAAAACTAAATATAGAGGCCATCAGTAAAGCATATTGTTTGTATTTAAGAAACACCGTTGGTATTTGAAGAACCCCATTCGTGAAACACTTAGTCAGATCGCCATTTATGCCTTTTCAGCGTACAAGTTCATTCTGGAGATTTTTTTTTTTTTTTTTGTCGTAGAAAGTTTTATGCAGCGGTATCTTATTCCTGAAAATCACGCGATACATTTATTTCTTCAGTCAAAAGACTGGACTGGGTTGGCTTGCCATGTCTGTAATACATTATACTCATGCAATTCGTGGACGATAAATCAAGCACAAAGTCTTGGCGGCCCTGCTTGTAAAGCGGCCAATGCGTTGCATTTACCGATAGCATATCTGGATCATATAAACATACCGATCATTCCAGGATAGATTCTCATCGCTGGTGTTGTTTCGAAGTTGTCAGAAATATTCGATGTTAGAAGCGGGAATTCAGAAGTTTGTAATGTTGTGATTTCGTGCGATGAATCGAGGCCGCTGGACACGATGAGATACATGGATTTTGTTCCTTGATTGAGATGGAGGCTTTGCCTAATACTAATGTCCAATGGTAGGTTTAGTAATCCGGATAATGTTGAATACCCATTTTCAACCAAACATGCAAATTCCATGCCAATTATCTCCCTTCAAACTCTCTTAGATCACTTCGCACGGTATGACTGTCGGTCGTAAATCAGAACTCGCCGTTTGTAACCCGTGGGGAGCTTTGTCGTGAAAATGATGAATATTTGCTTTCAACATCATTGAAAGAATCTGAAGAGATGTCTAAAACTCTTCTCTTCTCGACGTTGAGCTAGGTTTCAACATGGGTTTTTGGCCGTGAATGAATGTCCATCAGTAAATCAGTAAGAGCGGATATGGTTGGTTACTGGCTTCAGGGTGTTTCTTACACTGCCGTTGATTGGCTGATGCATGTACCTGTAACCTACCTACACGAGAGATCCAGGAAGACAAACTCAGTTCTTTTATATAATTTGGTTTGTTTTGATATCTCACAGTGTTAAATCTGTATCATATATCCTCTGTTGATCAGCTTACTCGGCCAAAAGTAGCAAGCGCATTTGTTTGCTATGTCCTTAAACCAGGTTTTCTATATAGAATATGTAATGTGATATGACGTAAAATGATTTCAGGGATATTTGTTTCGTCGTAGTTTTGTGCTGGCACATGGAACGGCGGTGAAGTTACAAGCGGGTTGTTCTTTTTTTTTTTTTCCTTTTTTTGAATACTCTTTCATAAGGCATCGGCATCACAGAAATCGGACGGGTTTTCAACATTCAAAGTTGAGGTGAAAGGTGTACAACACAGCCGAGGTTTATTTGTTTCCTGTCTGCTTCATATCTCAGTCTTTCACATATTATTATTATTATTAATATGCGCATTGCATTAGGGGTTCACCGACAGAACTGTTGCTCATCGGCTTTTTACGTTGACTGCCAGCTATGCGTTTATTGATTTATTTTGGGTGTGTTTGCGCGTGTTTTGATTTGATGCAAAGATGGTTCGGAATTTTCTTTAGTCACGCGTGGTGATTTTGGATACACTGAGTCGCTCTCTAATTAGACGGATTTGAAAAGCATTTGAACGTTTATGATTAGACTAAAATTGCAAAATTGTTGCGCCACTCTTTAGGATGTTTGATTTCTTGGTTATTCTTCGGTGTTTTCTGTAACACAAAGCGAGCATGTTGATGGCGAAATTACCACGTCTGTTTTCTCCAAGAATCGCCTTGCTCAAGGCTGCCTACCCATTGCCTCACTAGAGACTGCTCCTTTATGTTAACAAAGGTTATGACACGAAAGGTTGATGTGTCGGCTATTGTAAACACGATGACATTTCATTAGCCTAAAAATCAAGATTGACCAATTTCTACCATTGTTTTCGAGGAGTTGACCTCTGGAACCAAAGGTTTGCCTTACAGGTTAAGATGTTAACTAGAAGTTCGTTGTTACATTAATCGGATCATATCACACCCCTTTTTTAACACCCTAAAGCAGTTATGCTTCTTTTGGCATGGATGCCAAGTGCAACATTATGCTAACAGTGTCTTTGGATGGGTGTCCTTCAGTTTTACATGTAGGTCAACCTAGCTGGTCATAATGATATGATCTCCATCTCTTATCCCTTCTGCCAATTAACGTCGGCTTGAAGTGTAGGCTGACTTGCATTTGCAGTGTACTGTTGCATTCTAATGGGCATATATTTCTTTAGGAATATGCCCCGAACTTTTGGAATTCTGCAGGGGTTTTTTTCTGCCTACCAACATGGCTGCCAACCATTGTGGCTCTTTTAAATACGACTATCATGAAGACGTTTATTCAATGTCTACCTGTATTCACCTCAATTTGGTGTTGCCCTTTTGATATAAAATGTGACTTTCGATGATATGCATGGGTGGATGAAATGTTCGACTGCATCGTCTTTTTCTTGTCCCCACTACACTTTCTTCTTTCTCCTCGTATAGTCACGGCCCTTGTGCAATTGACCTGCCCCCGTTTTTGTTGTATTTCGCACCTCATATATCTAAATCCAGGTTTAATGTTAGTTGCACGAGCGTGTAGTGTTTGCTCAAAGTACTACTGCATATTTATAGAATATATCACGTGATAGGTACCGCCGCTGTTTTGATTGGTTGCCCTTTGGGTTCGACACCTCACAAGGCAACTCAGGTGGACTTGGTCGGCCGGGGGCAATCTTGTTACACGTTACATATATAATATATCCCACTTTGTGCATATTGCGTACATACTACATGTTGTCCAATGTATAGAGTTGTTGGTCATTTGTGATGGCGGGCGATGCTTCGTGAAGTAGTTAATTGTGTACATGACAGCGAGGTTGAAATGCCTGTAGTTAACGATACTTGTTCATGTTTTGATTACGCACGCGCGTGCCCTTTGCTCTGGGGCCATGTGTGATGTATATTGAGTTTACCGGAAGTCTTAGCCTACCGGTTATGGCCTCTAGTGCGTTGTTAGTATCGAGTCGCGGACACGTACCTACCGAATATAGATGGCCTCGTGGTTGTAGCCCATTCAGGCCAGTTCTGCGTCAAAAATAAAACATGACGTTTTGAACACAGATGTGATACTAATATATACAAATCTCAGCAACTTGAAATCGTCAAGCATTTTAATCTACGTCCGTGCCTACTTGGTTTGGGTATTCTGCACATTCACGGGACGTTTTGCGATATGGCGAGTGTAGTAAAGTTGAGAGATGACGACCATTTCATGGATTGTCGCCCTTGCCTTGCGCGCCCGCCAGAGGGCGCACGACACTCGAGTAAGCACTGGTGTCGGTGAGCGTGTAGTCGTACAAGTTGGAAAGATTTGGGTTTTCTTTGGGTTTTTTTGAAATTTTTTTTATGTTAGATTTGCTGTTATTCACAATTGTTGGCGACGTTTTAAAACTACTGTATGCTCGTCTCATTGATATAACGATACATTGTCGTTCCAGTTTTATAATGATTGATAAACCTCTCATAATCATTTAATATTATTATTGATTATTGTTATTATTATTATTATTATTCTGACATTCAGAACATTTGTTCACAATGTATAGTGCAATATTATCGAGTTGAACTTTCCACAAACTTGAACGAAAATAAATTTCATCCACCACCTTGAATATGAGTTTCTGTTTCTCGTGTTTAGTCTTATGGATTAGATCGGTCCTTGTATCTGGAGCCTCTCACTAATGCGATCGCCGTGAGTTCAAGTCCAACTCATGCTGGCTTTCTCTCGGGTCATAGGTTGGAAGATGTGCCAGAAACCTGCGGATCGTTGTTGGCTTTTCCAGGCTTTGCCCGGTTCGACAAGTCGAAAAATCACGGTTGTCTAGAAGATATCACACCACTTCACGTACCTGTACTTTATAAGCCTTCTGAGCTCGAATCCAGGTTGAGCTGAATTTGAAGTATTTGCGGCGAATCTGACCAATCAGATGCAAGAATGTGTGGATATTGAGCATAGTACGTCACTCCTCAGGGACTCTGCTTATACGAGGAAACATGACCACGGAAAATGTCCGACGCCGAGATGCGGTTACATTTTAAATTCCTCGGCCACAGTCTTGGCAACCAAGACCCAATATAACACGTGGTTTCGCTGTGGAAAACCGTGCTACTAAATCTTAAGGCAACCTTTCCCTTCTAATACTCCGGGCCTAAATGCTGTGTACTCATTCTTAACACAATGCGATGCCGTTTCTTGCCGGAACCGCTTCGGGAGCCTTCTGGTTCGACTCGAGTGAGCCGGGAGACCCGGTATTAAACCCAGGTCGGGTGAAACGAAAGATTTTAAAAATGATACTTGCCTCCGCCTCGCTTGGCGCTCAGAACTGAAAGGTTAGAGAAATGAAACAAAACTGGTTGACCCGATGTCAGTATAATGTGACTGGGTGGGAGGGCGCATGTCTGGTGTCTTCCGCATGATACTTCAGTGGCGGCAGCGCTTTGGCTGTATGGCCTGCCACACGAAGACACAGAAGACACAGTACACACTACACACACCTAATGACTCCTTGTCGGCATATGATTGAAAAATTGTTAATTACGACATTAAACCCAAAGCATACATTCATTCAATCTTGCCGGTAGCGTATTAAACGTTGGAAGAGATCAACGGTCCATTGAGCTTGGGCCAGAATCGACATTTGTGTGTGAAAATGTAGCCAATTGCTTCCTACGCCTGTTGCGTAGTGTTTCTCTGAGAATGTCACGATGTGGGTTAACCAGGTGTCTATATGTTGTGGCTGATTGGTCTGTCAGCGAGACAAACCACTGGAATCAAAGCGCAAAATCTGTCATTCATACACCACTTGTCAACCGAAACAGGGCGCTGAAAATGGACCTTGCGACTGTCTGTTCATTTCGAACCATTAATCTTGGTGTCCTAACAGACATTTGTACATCAGTCGTCCTGTTGTAAATGTTCGTCTTAACTACTGATGGTCTTTGTTTCAAATGGCCTCGTTTTAAATGGTCATGTTACAAATATTGGTGCTGCAAATTGCCATATTGGCAGTGTTGGTGCTCCAAATGGCCGCACTGCCAGTGCTGGTGTCCCCAAATGGCCGTATTGGCATGGTTGGTGCACCAAATGGCCGTATTGGCAATACTGGTGCCCCAGATGACCGTATTGGCAGTGTTTGTGCTCCAAATTTCCGAATTGACAGTACTGGTGCTCAAAAATGCCGAATTGGCAGTGTTGCTGTTCCACATGGCCGCATTTGTCCTCCAATCTGCCGAATTGGCAATGCTGGTGCTCCAAATGGTCGTGTCGAGAGCAGTGTTGCAACTGATCGTACTGTCAATGGCTATATTCACGGGAGACATAGAAATGCCATTTAGACTTTCACACTTGAAAGTTAACTATTTGTTTTTTTTTTTTTTTGTTTTTTAAATTATCACTATATGACAAGCGTATATTACTTGTCATCCCGTCGTATCCGTCATAACTAATCCATTACCATACCTTTAAAGTAAACTAGGGTACCTTGGCCTTGGAAGCCGACTGTTATGTATTTTTTCATTAGTGAACTAATATAAAACAATATAAATGATCAATGTTCGGTCTTAACTTCCGACGCATGCGCATTTGAAAAACACATCCCACGATGAAAACAGAAGAACGCGATCCCGAACAAAAAGAAAGCCAACAACAAAATCCTCCAGCAGAGCTGCTAAAACGTTGTAGTAAACGCACAACACTCTGGATACTGTTCACAGAAAATATAGAGGAAGGATTTACTTGATTGATCCATTTATTTGATTGGTGTATAAGCCGCACAAGAAGACTTCACTTACAGCCCATGGCGGCTATCAGGATTGTGGTTGTGGGGAAACTTGGGCAGAGAAACCCACAGACTACTGCAGAAGGAAATGTCAAGAATAAAGCTCTTCTGACAGGAAAATTTGACATTGATTTCCAGTTGGCAAACGTTACCCGATACCTTGTTCACAAAAACATATTTGATGGTGGTGCTTTCAACGGGTTGATCTGGTTCAGCAAAGTCCTTACAAATCCAAATGTTAACTTGGTTAAATGAAAAACACAAACAGAAATAGCTGGGAAGCGCCGTCTTGTGGCTGGTCAAGTTGAAAAGCTGATAATTTCCCATAGGACACTTAGGCATTAGGAGTTTTGTTGCCGTCGTATCAACCACATTAAGAAATGGCGCCATTCCTTCCTGACAGTAACGACGTTGCAGGCGTTTGTTTTATCGCCTCAGCAAGTCACATGGGTAATGACGTCACACCTATGCCACGACGTTATGCCTTTCTTGCAATGACGTCTTTGGGGTTTTTTCTCATCATCTCAGCATTTGTCCCGACGTCATACTTACAAGTGATGACGTCATTTCTTTCTTGTGATGAGCTCCTTACAGATGTGTCGACCATTGCATCCCCAATTGACCTTCATCTTGGTACTCCATGCACAAGTGCTGACGTCACCCAGTTCTGCGTGGGCCCCTCGTATTCGCAGGGTCAATCCTTTTAACGCGAAATTCACCGTAAGGAAAAGTAATCTTACTGGACTGTCTTCCAGGTATTTTTTTTTACCTGCGGTTGGTGATCTTTTTTGAGGCTTTGGCACTTCGCCTGACATTCTCCTCCTAGGTATCGACTTTTTCGTCATTATGAGACATCATTTCGCCGTGGTGACGTCATCTCCGCAGGTGCAGATGTTTCACGAAGTCGTTGATGACGTTGTCTTTGTACTGTTCCCACTGCACGTTAGCATCAAGGCGGTCCACCAGTTCGTCCTGGGTCGGAAAAGGTTTAGCCTGACGAAAAACACACAGAAATATTGCAGTCATCGATTCAATGGCGAACTCCTAGAACATCTCCCCTGCCCCACCCCCACCCCCTGTATCAAGACGGTCCAAAGCTGTGGGCTCATTTGCCCTTTCCTTTTTTACGTCACAATTATCGGGGTACGTGTGCTCATTAAACATATACACACGCACTGCAACTCCACAGAAGAAAACGATGCGTTCCGTTGTCGTCTGAACCTTTTGTGTAATTCATCCTTGAGTCTCCCATTAACAACATCATTTTTAGGAAACATACTCCGACAATTTTCAATAGAATTTTCAGTCTGAGATTCCCATAAAAAAAAACAAAAAGAAAGTCGCCTGATGGAAAGTGAAATTCAGTAAAATTTTCACTCTAAGACTTCCACGAGAAAAAAAAAGAAATCGAGCTTATAACTTGATGAAAAAATGAAATTCAATGGGATTTTAAATCTGATACATTCGTGACAAATGTGGAGTGCCTAGTAAGCTGTTCATGATATCAAAAGTTAGCGCACGGTTAAGATAACTAACTTGACCTCTGGAGCCTGTGAGACGCACGTAGGCTTGTTTAGACTTAGCCCCACCACCGGAACTGTTTTATCAGCCTTCATCAATAAAATTGTTTCAGGTGTTGGCTAGAATCATGATGTTCATACCTTAGTTTAAGATAATAATGTGTAACAAAAGTATTATTAGAAACAAAAGTTAAGACGGATTGTTTGTGTTTTTTTGACACCACTTCCTGCCTCATCACCGTGATCCCAGTGACCTCGATGTTGTTCACGATTTCTGTACAAAATTTAGTAGTGGTGGCAGTGATGTAAAGCAACTGCTGAGAGTGGCTCATGCGCTGTAAGTAGTATGAATTTTTTATTAAAGCATGCATGGTTATAAGCAACACCTGAAACAATATTATTGATGAATGCTGATTAAACAGTTCACAAGTGGAGGTTAAGTCTAAACAATGTACGTCGCACAGAAAAGATCAAGCTGGTCTGGTGTTGGCAGTGATGTAAAGCGAACGTAGAGAGCGGCGCACGCGCTGAAAGTAGTATGCAAACCAGTCTGCATGAACAAACGCCGTGGTGAACTTACCTTCAGACGGATGAGACCAAAAACTGCGTCATCGGCGTGCTTCATGAAGAACTTCTTGTCAATTTTAATCACCTCGCATTCACCACTCACCTGCAGACGAAACAATAACATTAAGAGCTGTTTTCACATTTCACAAACCATCACGTAGAAAGTTACGCTAATTTGATTTGATTGTCTAGAGGCTAGATGTATTTATTTTATTTGATTGGTGTTTTACGCCGTACTCAAGAATATTTCGCTTACACGACGGGGACCAGCATTATGGTGAGAAAACCCACGACGATCCGCACGGTATTGCCAGACCTCCACGTACGACCGGAGAGGACGCCAGCATGAGCAGGACTTGAACCAACAGCGACGCCATTGGGAGAGGCTCTCGGGTCTTTGTGCCGCGCTGGCGCGCTAACCCCCTCGGTCTCGGATGCCCCTTTAGAGGCTATACTTGAGATTTTTGTCAAAAAATCCACATTCACTAATAAAGTGAAATCTTTATTTACCAAGAATAGCTAAAAATATTGCTTTTCAGAAAATATCAGTCTCTTAGTTCCGTTATATACATAAAGAAGATAAAAACACCCCCACCCCACTCCCACAGACACCCACCCACCAACCCGGTTTTCACTGTGACGATTTTGTACACATGCAATTAATGTTCTTCTGTATCAAGAGAGTGCAAAATATGATTGCTTGTGTGAACCACGTGACCCTTTGGTTAATGAAAAACAACAAAATGATAGGAATCCTTGTGTTTTAATGAGAACACACATGCATCACTGGTTTGGATGTGAAACAATGGATTTACAAATATGGTTCTGGAGTGAGTACTGTTGAAGCAGTGGTTGAAATTACTAAATAAAAACGCCATTTGGTATCTTTTAAAGCACTTCACGTCAGTATCGAGTGTATCCGCCTTGAGCCTGGATGATAGCCTAAATCCTCCTCCTTCTGTACAGGTGGATCCCTTGCTCGCACATGTCGACCACCTGGCCCAGGTGGGAGCTGCCTTGCACGAGAACTGGCACCAACTTCTCCTTCAGAGTATCCGGAGGCTGACATTTGGCATGAGGAGAAGGGTTTGGGCTGTCATCCAGGCACACAACGGATAATATGTCTCTCAGGTTTGAAAAAGTTACAAAGCGGTTCCCATTATAACTTTCTTACCGAATTGGAACGGTAACATAGACGAGGCTCTTATTTCGTGAAAGATAATTATTAGTGTCCGCCTAAATATAAAAGCAACAAATCGACTGGTTTGGCGCTGATCAATTTTTGCCACAAAACGGAAAGCTTCATTAACGTGTTCTGAAGAATATTACACTCGTACGATGACAGATAGGGTTATGGTTGGTGGCCACTGTATAGCCTGGATAACACCAACGCCTTTCGTAAGATGCACGACAAACCTACTTCCTGGAGGCAATAATGGACAGGGACCGATGGGCGCTTTATCTTTTTTTGTGTCTGTGTCCAAGAAATGGGTATTGAAAATAACTACACACTCCTGGTTTGACATCAGCCACCTCAGTCAACCTTCAACCCTATTTCCTGCACAGACATCCCATAACCAATGAAAGCGTTCATTTGTTAATATCGTATTGCTCATACCGGGCTTGTTGACATAGATACCAGGCTTGCTGACGTACATACCAGACTTGCTGACGTACATACCAGGCTTGCTGACGTACACACCGGACTTGCTGAGGTATATATCAGACTTGCTGACGTGCATACCAGACCTACTGAGGTATATATTTAGGCTTGCTGACGTGCACACCAGACTTGATGAGGTACACACCAGACGTGCTGACGTACATACCAGACTTGCTGACGTGCATACCAGACTTGCTGACGTACACACCGGACTTGCTGAGGTAAATATCAGACTTGCTGACGTGCATACCAGACTAGCTGAGGTATATATCAGGCTTGCTGACGTGCATACCAGACTTGCTGAGGTACACACCAGACGTGCCGACGTACATATCAGACTTGCTGACGTGCTTATCAGACTTACTGACATACACACCAGACTTGTTGAGGTACACACCAGACTTGTTGACGTACACACCAGACTTACTGACGTACATATCAGACTTGCTGACGTACCTACCAGGCTTGCTAACGTACATACCAGACTTGCTGACGTACATATCAGACTTTCTGACGTACATACCAGTCTTGCTCACGTACAAACCAGGCTTACTGACGTACTTACCAGACTTGCTGACGGACCTCTGTCTTCTGGATCCAGGCACGAACGAAACCCCTGAAACAGATTGACTGACTGATGAAATGATTTATTGATTGACTGATCCATATTTGTTCTTATAAAAAAACTTCCTCCAGGATAAAAACATATATAAATATCATAAAAGAAAGAAACGAAAACAGGCTATCAAATGTGATATTCGTGTAGAAATCTAAATATATAATGAAAACAGAAAGTGAAGTGTAATAACCATCAGAATAATTAGAACGGTATAAAATATGTGGAACAGAACCAAAAGCAATTTTATCCCTGATCAAATCCAAGTTTAATGAATGAATTCGGAGTGAGAATGAGGAAGGTTTCTACAAAATGACTGAGAAAAAGAAAAGAAAAATCAAATGCAAAGAGACTTTAAATTGATCAGTATTAAAATACTAAAATGAACAGAAGAAAGAAAGACAACGTAAAGCCTCAAACTGTGGCTATTGTTTGTATCTGAGTTGGGTATTACGTTTTATGCAAGAATATTGCTCTTTTATTGAAGAAGGAAACCGATCTGAGCCCTCCGACTACACCTGCCATTCCCACTGTGCCTGATATTCTGATGTCTAGTCATAGTCTAACTATAGTGACCAACTGGATTCGAACTTGCGACCCCATTGGTCGAAATATACCTTCTGTCTGTAGTATGAAAAGGTAATTTAGAAGTAAATCCGCGACAGGGGTTACTGATGTTGTCGAAATGATCATGCAAGTTTTGAAAACCTACAACTACATATACGTACAAAGACATCTCCAGGGTGAAGTGTTTCCACGAGCACGAATGGTGGTAAAATGCTGTAGGGGCTAACTTCGGTAGTTTTCGTCTGTTTGTGTTGTGGTGATAGCGAGCCACTGCCGCTGGTTACCGCCTTTGCACACGGCGTTCTGCTTGCCGCCTTGTGTAAACCCTGCCTAAATTCACTGCCGTCTATCTCCTCACTGGATCCCTTTCGCGTTGTAATGTATGGCAACTTGGTCATCGAGCTAAATGTTTCAAAGCTTTCTGACGCCTGTTGTTGCTCAGTGTCTCTTTCACTGGGTGAATTTCCTACTTCGGTGGACATCCTCAGGCTGTGGTCTGCGCATGTCGGAGACGTCGGCAGACTCCGGTGAACAGTAGTCGTGCGAGATTTCCGACAGCCTCCGCACGGTGCCGAAAATTGCCGAAGTCCAGGATGGTATATGTCTCGTCTGTACACTGACTTTGCTATAAAGGGAACAGATGTCATCATCATTTCCATCCATTTAATCTTATTATATCTGCTTGTATCTATACACGGTAATTAAAACGACTTATCTGTCTCCGGGTTCTTAATTCAGTCGCGTCAGAACTATGTTTCCCTGGATTATAATCATAGACTATACAGTCTTATTTCTTTCTAGGTACTCTCTATCTACGACATAAAACCCCAAGCACTCACTCATTCACTCCTTTCTAGGTACCCTCTATCTACGACATAAAACCCCAAGCACTCACTCATTCACTCCTTTCTAGGTACTCTCTATGTACGACATAAAACCCCAAGCACTCACTCATTCACTCCTTTCTAGGTACTCTCTATCTACGACATAAAACCCCAAGCATTCACTCATTCACTCCTTTCTAGGTACTCTCTATCTACGACATAAAACCCCAAGCACTCACTCATTCACTCCTGTCTAGGTACTCTCTATCTACGACATAAAACCCCAAGCACTCACTCACTCATTCCTTTCTAGGTACTCTCTATCTACGACATAAAACCCCAAGCACTCACTCATTCATTCCTTTATAGGTACTCTCTATCTACGACATAAAACCCCAAGCACTCACTCATTCACTCCTTTCTAGGTACTCTCTATCTACGACATAAAACCCCAAGCATTCACTCATTCCCTCCTTTCTAGGTACTCTCTATCTACGACATAAAACCCCAAGCACTCACTCATTCACTCCTTTCTAGGTACTCTCTATCTACGACATAAAACCCCAAGCACTCACTCATTCACTCCTGTCTAGGTACTCTCTATCTACGACATAAAACCCCAAGCACTCACTCACTCACTCCTTTCTAAGTACTCTATATCTACGACATAAAACCCCAAGCACTCAAAAATCTTCCCATGTATAAGTCAACGGCCTCGAAGGAGTTCTCAGCTCAGCCCGACAAATCGCCCGATTTGCAGCAGCAAACAAAACAGCAAGAGCTGGATTCGAGCCTGCGATCTGAAAGATTTGAAGTCTATTGGGTGTAGCGAGGATCATTAGAAAAATTTAGAGATGGGTTTCAAAATTTAGATATCATAAATTTCAAGAACTGCCAAGAATTTGTAATAATGTCTAGAAATTGTAGGGCTGGCTGTGTTGGATGTTAAAGCGGTGGCTCACTTCGAAAATATGGCACTTCACCAGTGAGACCCATGACCGTGTTCGAATCCAGCTCTCGCTGTTTTGGCAGAGGCTTTGTAAGATGAGCGTCAACTCCAGACTCCCCGGTTTCCTGCACTCATACACCTGACCGCGGTCATGTAAGTGAAAATCTGTACTCATGAATTAAACAATAAACTTTATACTCACTGTAGTCCCTCTCCGATATGAAATCCAACAATTTCTTAGCCCGTTGATGAGGCGACTCTCGCTCTAGGATCGCCCGAATCTTCTTCCGCCGGGCTTTGACGTCTACAGTTCCCGGTGTGAGCCTCTTGATGACTCGAGCTTCCCCCTGAAAGGATTATTTATTTATTTATTTGATTGGTGTTTTACGCAAGAATATTTCACTTATACGACGGCGGCCTGCATTATGGTGGGAGGAAACCAGGCAGAGCCCGGAGTGGGGGGGGGACCCACGACCATCAGCAGGTTGCTGGCAGACCTTCCCACTTACGGTCGGAGAGGAAGCCAGCATGAGCTGCACTTGAACTCACAGTGACCGCATCGAACTCGAGGACTAACCGGTCGAAAGCCAGCGCTGTAACCGTTTACGCCAGCGAGGTCCTCTGTTCATCGTTAATAAAGTTCCGGGGAGATCACCGCACCTTAAAATTGACTCCCACCCAGGTAGAGCTAGTTTTGAACCACGGGTTAACAATCCGTGAGCTTATTTAAGAAGTATTTAGTCCCCTACTACGTGTTATTAAATCGTTGTCAAAATTCGTATTGTATACCTACTTATGTGGTCAGCAAAGCTTAAAGCTCAAAATCTAAGTAGGCATCACTAGAAAGACCACTTAAAGCTATGCATAAAAATATTTTCATTTCTTTATTTTAGATTTTTTTATGTGAGTTAAAGGCATTTACACGTTTGAATTCTAAGGTGTCCTTTATGGACCATACTACCTTTACCCATGAATTATAGAGATTAGCGAAATACTACGCTAAAAAATTTCTCCCAATTGGTGAAAATACTGAGAACAAGATGACGTGACATCAGTTCCTACACACCGTCAGTATGGTCAATAAAGCCCACCACAGAATCCTTTAACATCCTTTAAATAATCTAAAATGACGCATAGTCCTCAGTCGTCAGTCTGATGAACCTTACTTCATATTTCAGCTTTCCTTTACTATAACACAACCGCTGTGGTTATGTCTACTCTGGTGAAAGTACCTGGTGGTTTTTTGTCAGACTGACACTTTTGATGAACATGAAAACCATGATAAGCATGACCACCATTGGACAGCATGGTTCCCGCGCAAAACGTTGTCGTTGCTGCACCGAAATATTAACCACTGGAGATTTCCCAAACTCCATCCTCGGCGGCACTAATTTTCCTCGGCGGCACACAATATGGTGCTACGGTCTTCTTTAGAAGCCGTATAAACGATTCCCGGGGACATTTATTTGAAGGCAATATGCTAAATTTCACACCATCATTTTGTTTAGTACTTAAACCAATTATTCGAGGGCCTCCGTGGCCGAGAGGTCAGCGTGCCGGCGCGCCACAATGACTCAGGGCCCTCTCACCAATGCCGTCGCTGTGAATTCAAGTCCGGCTCTTGCTGGCTTCCTCTCCACTCGTACGTGGGACGGACTGGCACAACCTGCAGATAGTCGTACTTCCACTATAACGCCGTCGTATAGGTGAAATATTACATCTACAATAAGCCCAAACTAAAAAAAACAAGTGGCAATATGAAATCGCAACCTCGAAACAGTGTCTTAGACATGTTCAAATGAACGTACCGATTTAATGACGTAAATCCACTCTGTGTCATTGCTATCTTCGACAATAAGTCGACCATGTCTGTGAAAGAAAAGCAAACAAAAAACAAACTGTGCAATTTACATTTTTATGGCAAATGTGAGGGGAATCAACCCATTTGTAAATATGGCTATATTGGCTGAACTCGTTTCGCCTTGATTGCTAGATCCGCTTTTTATGCGCAATGAAATGCCATTTTAGACTTTTATGCTTGGAGACCCTTTGTGTTACTCTCTGTTAAAGGGTTTTCGCGAACGCCTTGAACACGGCGTAAAACACCATGAAATAATGAAATAAATGTTCGCCTACGTGGGAATCAAAAAAATGATCTGCCGTAAAGTTTATTTACTTGACTGGCGTTTTACGCCGTACTCAAAAATATTTCACTTATACGACGTGTCCAGCATTACAGTGGAAACCAGTCAGAGGGCGGGGGAAACACACGGCCATCCGCAGTTTGCTGACAGACCTGAGAGGAAGCTCTGCTATAAAACGTTCATAAGATGGCAAACATTTTTATAATTTCAGTCCTGTTTCAAACCTTAAAACCATGGTTATTTATGTAAAGATAGCGCACAATTAAATACAGCTTCTGAACGAAAAAGGTCGTTACTCGTCATGTCGTCTAGAATACTGTATTCAAGGCCATTGTACCGACTGGTCAATATGGCGTCTCAATGCAACTGCCGAGAGATCCGTTACTGGATCAAATCAAATAAACAATGATAGTCTGAATCCCCCCCACCCCAAAAAAAAAAAAAAATTCTACTTTTTGCATGAGCCTATACAAGCAGCTCACAGTATGAGAAAAAAAACAACGGCGAGATAACGTTTTGTATACAAAAGTATATGTAAGTGTGAATCAAACTGATTACGGGTCCGGATACACTTACTTATAGCGCCACGTGCTCCACACGCCCGGGTTGTTGATCAAGTACTGCATCGGGAAGTGATGAAATACAATATGACGTCTGCAATGCAGACAAGAAATGAACAATGACATATTGGGTATAGTAGAGGCCTTGAACAGTTATTTCTGTGACAATCCACGTAACAAGCGTTGTTCAGGAAAAGATCTGATCTTTTGGTAGCTCTACAAATGTATCTCTTTCCAATTTGTATAACAGACCTGAATCACTAATAAGATGGACTTATAGTCTACAAGTCTGCAATATGTGGACTCTGGAGCATTCATCCGAAGCAGGTCAATGTTTGGCGATCGTCCACCTTTCACTCGGACATCACGTATTATACATGTACTATATTAGGCATAAAGGTCACCAATTTAGATAAATACTTCGTGTTTCAGGTCACCAATTTAGATAAATACATCGTGTTTTAGGTCACCCATTCAGAACAGTGCAATACACTGTATTTAGGTCATCAATTTAGAGCAGTCCACTACACTGTATTTAGGTCACCAATTTAGAGCAGTCCACTACACTGTATTTAGGTCATCAATTTAGAGCAGTCCACTACACTGTATTTAGGTCATCAATTTAGAGCAGTCCACTACACTGTATTTAGGTCATCAATTTAGAGCAGTCCACTACACTGTATTTAGGTGACGAATTTAGAGCAATCCAATACACTGTATTTAGATCACCAATTCAGGACAGTCCAATGCACTATATTTTAGGTCACCAATTTAGAGCAGTCCAGTACAATGCATTTCAGGTCACTAATTCAGAACAGTGCAATTTGAGGCGAGTCCAATATATTGTATTTTAGGTTACCAATTTAGACCATACCAATATACTGATTTTAGGTCACCAATTTAGACCAGTCCAATTCATTGTATTTAGGTTGTATTTGTAAGACTTTTCCATCTTATACAGGGAATGATGAGATGCTTGAAAACAGATAAGTGAGTTAACGGGTTCTTTGTGGTGGTAATCACCATGGATACGCACCTGCAGACGGCCAGGGTCTGGGAATCATGGCTGTCAGGCGACATATCGAAGATCCGCTTGTAATCCTGAATCGTGAGAAGTTAGACCGTGAGCAGCTGATAAATCTGGGTATTTGTTAGTATCTATAAAAACACCCGGGGACACGGGCCAAATATTCATCGTGTTGAATTAGATAGTCAGGTTGGATATATGGTGGCTCAGTTGGTTAGCGCGCTAGCGCAGCGTAATGACCCAGGAGTCTCTCACCAATGCGGTCGCCGTGAGTTCAAGTCCAGCTCATGTTGGCTTCCTCTCCGGTCGTACGTGGGAAGGTCTGTCAGCAGCCTGCGAATGGTCGTGGGTTTCCCTCAGGGCTCTGCCCGGTTTCCACCCGCCATAATGCTGGCCGACGTCGTATAAGTGAAATATTCTTGAGTACGGCGTAAAACACCAATCAAATAAATAAATAAATACAATCAAGGCGGCAATAGAGATATATCTTTTATTAAAGACGGCGAAATATTCTAACGTGGCATAATACATGACTTGAATACTGATTTCACTCATTCGCATGGAACATACCTTACGTCTTTCAAACATCACTGAAAATGGTTCACCGCTTCACTTTGTATGATCCCGTCTATTTCCCTACTTTATATATATATATACTTTCTTAACTTTTGGTACTTTGTGTTAAACGTTGTTTTGGAAATTTGCTTGCGAATATTGACCTGGAACGTCCTTCTTGGTTGACGGCTGGTATACGAATGTCTCTTTCAACGTATAGAATCACGAACCTTTCCGGAACAAGCAATCACAGAAAAATTGTGACGAAGTGCAAGTAACTTTTCAGGCTAGGTATATAAACAAGCAGGTCAGAAAAATGGCTATGGATTATCGTTTAAAATGAATAATAACCTAAAAGTCCCTGTAAAGCCATGGAGGTATATATTAAGGGGATATAATCTGTTACCCCTACGTATAAAAAATCGGGAGATCGCACTAAATACCATCCCCAAAAATGCTGCTTGCTACTGTCTCGTTTGGCGCTCAGCACTGAGAGGTTAGAACAAGAAAACAAGACTGGTTAGCCCGGTGGTCAGTCTATTGTGACTGAGTGGGGTGTCGTGTTTGGTTGCCTTCGGCATATGTACACATAATTAATGACTCCTCGTCGTCATATGACTGAAAATTGTTAATTACAACGTTAAAACTCAAGCATACATACATACCCCTACATATAAGCCGACTCGCAATACTGCGTGACTCTCGCGAGATTCCCGCCGAACTCAAATACCACTTATTCTGTCTCGCCAAATCTCAGCCTGCACTCTGGTAGACAAATAAAACAGGAACTCTCGGCAAATACCACTGCTATGTTCTCCCCTACTGCGCCGTCCTAATGACCTTGAGTCAAGGTCAACCTCCGAAATTCAATCCCACTTCACACACCACAAGACCAAGTGTACAAACACTCATCACGTAAATACGAGAAGACCTCGATTGTCCCAATATCGATTAGGTCTATTGATTAGAGTTATGCACTATACCCTCGATTTATTTGCGTCGTAAGGGGTATTCAGTGGGAACTATTTGTTTACAGCCATTTGTCGCGCGTATATTACGAAGATCGATGAGTTCTCAGGAATGGGTATCGATTACATTACAATATTACACAGTGGGAATCTGTAGGCCTGAAAACAGACATTCGTATACCAGCCGTCTACCAAAATGGATGTTCCGAAGTCAATAATCGCAAAGCTAATTCTCAAACAACGTTCAACACAAACCTCCAAAGAACTACAGTCTATTTCTTGTAGCGAGCCGCCTATATTCAGCTGTCTGTAAAATCAGGCATACTTGCTAGTAAAATTGCCTTTAATCAGAGACACGTAACAACACAAGCTCTATGCATTGATGCATTTGTACGTCTATATTATTGCAAAGAAAATGCAGTTAGAACCCTTTTTTTATTTCATAATGTTAAACTTCGTAAGCCTGGTTTCAACACCAAGAACTCATTGCCTCGGGTGGACGTCATTATTCAGAAAACAAGTGGCATGCTGGGTTAATGGTTGTGGAGAGTAAATTTTTTTTTACAATATCTGAACCGGCATACGGTTAAAACAAACTCTACGCAGTACCACAGCCGCAATAATATCTCTGCGAATAGATTACATTTTTTTTAAAACAGAATTTTCTGACATGCAACTCTAAAACCATACTAGTGTGGAATCATATATAACAAGAGATAAAAAATAAAATTCATTTATAAAGGTAAATATTATACTAAACCGTGCGAACAATGTTATATATGGTAATGTCAGAAACAGGGTTTAACTTAGGATGCTACCAGTTTAGGTAACTGGTGTCGCCTTCGTCAGAACATATTGAACTCCGCCCAATATCCAGCATGTCACTGGTGTTTTTAATCACTATGATGTCACCCGAAGCAAAGATTTCTTCGTGTCGAAATATTATAAATTAGAAAAAGTGTTTTAATTTCATTTTCTTTGCAACAGTATGGACTTCCAACATACTGATGTTTAGAGCTTGTGTTGTTACGTGTCACTGACTAAAGGCAATTTTGGTTACGAGTATGACTGATTTTACAGAGAGCTGAATATAGGCGACTCGCTAAATCAAACAGATTATCATAAAGTAAATAAGGTATATTGGCGAATGAAATCGGTCTTCACTGAAATCAGTATCAGTCACTGGCTGTCAACATATCGGTTGGTGCTGAGGAGACAGTAGTACTTCGTCCGTGAGGTTTCGAGTTCGAATCTAGCTCTAGCCGAATCGACTGCGGTGTTACGTCTGTCAGGAATGCGGTCAGGTGCAGTCAGGTACTGTTGTTTCCCGGGCCCACTGTGTCCTTTTCACCAAGAATAAATCTGACGATCGTCGTATATAAGTGAAGTATTTTGAAAGCAATAAATAAATGGTACATAACCAAATATAACTAAGGAGAGAGAGAAAAGAGAAATAAAATATGAAAAAATGTAGATATAAAGGTTGCGCAAGCAAACCAATTGATATGGATGTTAACACAAGTCTTCTCGCGCGTGAATGTTTATCGCTAAAATTTAAAAACTCACGAATTTATGGAGGAAGAAGAGCTCACAGGTTGTCTTGGCAACGACCGTGCTTTTTCTGTATGTTCCTAGAAACGATGTCTTGATGCTGCCAAATGAAGGAATTCATTTTGTAATTAGCATGTAAATATAATTAAGACGTACAGAATAGAGAGAGAAAAACCAGAACAGCGAGGACAGTGTGAAAGCTGGGAAATGGTCACACCTAACCGGCAAAATATGGCCACTTGTCAATTTACCTCAGTCAGGGTTTTATTCTAACTGTTGATGGAATGCATAAATAGTAGCAAATTACTGGTCTAGAATTACTCTAGATGCTGTGTTGTCATTACATTTAACAAAAAACAACTTTAAAACAATGCAAAGCGACCTGGGCTTGAGGATGCTTAGCAGAACTACAATATAATTAAGACGTACAACCTAGTGAGAAAAACCAGAGCTGCGACGACAGTGTGATAGCTGGCAAATGTTCAAACGTAACCGGTGAAATACGGCTACAGCATAGGGAGAAAAACCAGAGAAGCGACGACAGTGTGATAGACGTACAGCATAGAGAGTAAAACCAGAGCAGCGACGACAGTGTGACAGCCGGCAAATGGCCACACGTAACCGATGTTATTATCCATGTAGCGGTGAAACATTGCTTGATTAAAACTTATTTACTTAATTTTTGTTTAATCAACAGATTATTACTTTTTACAATGGCAGTCAGTTTGGAGGTTCAAGTCAGGGTAAACCATCGACTTTTAAGAAGTTACTGACGCATTTTCTCCCATGTGACATACGACTTGCACGCCATATTGGCGGAAAACTCACATTTGAAAAACAACGTAGAGCTCTGCTTGGACATTTCGTCATCTATTATAATAGTAATCATTCGTGAAAGAGAAAGAGTCGTGAGATATTTTGTACCTAGTATATCATCGAATGACAATAGGGAGTCTGCATATTTTTTTAATCCCGTCAGGTGATGCCAGTGTGAAGCTGGACCTCAAGTCATTGTTAGGCTAGGAATGGACTGTAGTGTAGTATCAGTTTCTATTGTAACGTCGTATTGTTAATAATGTGACGTCATCATGATGAGCTGGGAAAGGAACATTTGACGTCAATAAAATGACGCCGGGTTCTGCTGCCGGGCATTCGACAGGTCTCCATTAAGCTTACCCCGAAAACTTCCCCGCTTTTGATCTCACGCACTGTCGTGTTCTCACCTCGACACTTCTCTACAACTGAAATTAAAGCAGAAATGTAACAAAAGTGACATATCGCCAACGTCAAGCATAGTGTTACCGCAGGTAACGTCGAGCGAAGCTGCATTCTTATCACTCGGTGTTCAGCACTGAGAGGTTAGAGCGAGGAAACAGGGCTGCTTGGCCAGGTTTCAGCATAATGTGACTGCATGGGTGTTATGCCTGGTGTTTTCGGCATGACACTTCAGTACTGGCAGCACTATGACGGCATGGACGCGCCCTGCCACAAGAAGACACAGTATATGTACACATCTCTAATGATTTCTCATCGTCATATGATTGAAATATGTTCAAATATGACGTACATATAGACATTCATACATACGAATATACCTACCTACCTACCTACCTACCTACCTACCTACCTACCTACCCACCCCACCTACCTACCTACCTACCTACCTACCTACCTACCTACCTACCTACCTACCCACCTACCCACCCACCTACCCACCTACCTAACTACCTACCTACCTACCTACCTACCTACCTACCTACCTACCTACCCACCTACCTACCTACCTACCTACCCACCCACCTACCTACCTACCTACCTACCTACCCACCCACCTACCTACCTACCTACCTACCTACCTACCTACCTACCCACCTACCTACCTACCTACCTACCTACCCACCTACCTACGTACCCACCTACCTACCTACCCACCTACCTACCCACCTACCTACCTACCTACCCACCTACCCACCTACCTACCTACCTACCTACCTACCTACCCACCTACCCACCTACCCACCTACCTACCTACCTACCCTCCTACCCACCTACCCACCTACCTACCTACCCACCTACTTACATTTTGATTATCGACAACATACAAACTAGCACGGTACACGATTTGGAAGCGGATTTCATTCATTCGCCTAGAATATTCCTCACATCTTTCCAACTTCACTGAAAACTGATGAGTGCCTCTCTTTTAAGAAGAAAAGTGTAAATATAATTTATTTATTTATTTGATTGGTGTTTTACGCCGTATTCAAGAATATTTCACTTATACGACGGCGGCCAGCATTATGGTGGGGGAAACCAGGCACAGCCCGGAGGAAACCCACGACCATCCGCAAGCTGCTGACATACCAGTGGGAGGCTCCTAAGTTACAATTACAGCAGTGTGTAACAAAAATGTGACCAGGTATTTCACTGGTTACATGTCAAAAAACTATGTCAATAATCAAACTATCATTGCTCCCTGTAACACGTTGTTTCAAAAAAGATATATTTGTGGATATTTAATGTACCATGTTCTCGTATTCATTCATACAGGGATCAGTTAAGTTATGCCTTTGAAAAGCTTCCCAAAATATGTTATGCACCATTGATTCTTCGTCTAGAATTAATGTAAATATATATCTATACAGTATATATAGTGGATGCAGAAGAATGGAACAGTGAATAAAGTAAGAAACATAACTAACAGGCCTAAATATGTATTGAACGACCCTTTTACCTCGTCATAGATTGTGCGAAAAATTTCGTCATTCAACATGTTAGTTATACCAAAATTTGAAGTAGGCCTATATACGGTGGCTTTTTAGAAAAGACACTTTTCACATTCTCCAAATTTCCACCTCATTTTTTCACCTTTCTCAAAATGATAAAGATGACTTTAATTATATGATTAACCTTCTTAATTCACTAACCTTATTTCGCTGATCAATCCTGTTTATGATTTTGCATTGATAAGTTAAGCTTAATATCGGACCAAGAAAGCTTATGGAACACTTACCTGGTTGGGGTCCAAGCGTATATCCCGCTATACCCCGTGTATAGGCTGGCAGTCTAGCCAAGTATAGAACTAATACCGCTATATGCATGTATGTCTATAAGGCCCTGGTGTTATGAACTCACCCTAGTGTAGTGTGTATTGTGTAGATACAGACTAAATCAACCCCACAGAATTACCGTTTAACTGTGGCTCATTCTTTAGAAGTTGACACCAAGGCACTTTATAATAAGCCGTAATCATGTACGGCTCGAATGTGCACGTGCCGTAAATGTCCTAAATATAGTTGTCAGCCATATTACGCTGGGATGCTTAACATTATGGGGAACCTTCTCCTCTTCAGGCCAAAGTTAATCTCAAAAAAAAAAATCTGTTAAATTTAACAGAAAGTCTGTTGTCTGAGTGATGCTAGAATGTATTCTGTTATTGCAACATGTTATTCTGTTAAACGTAACACACATATTCTATTAATTCAACACAACGATTCTTTTAAACTAACCGGATATTACGTTGAATATGACAAAATATTGTGTTATAATAACAGAATGCATTCTAGCATCACTCAGACAACAGACTTTCTGTTAAAATTAACCGATTAATTTTTTGAGTGCGTGTATATACGCGATTCTACCCTTGATTTTCTGGAAGAAATGTTTGATAACCTCCCCCCCCCCCCCAAGCAAATTCCAACTAATAACTCGATTCATGGTGACAAAGGCACATAAATGCGATATGAATAGACGCGTTCAGAATGACATTATTTCTATTGGTATCAATGAAATCAACTTGCCAATGAGATTGTGTATTACATGACATCTGTGTAGCGATTGGTTAAGAGTTCCCGTAGACTCTCTCGAGAAAATACGAGGATTTAGTTGTTTTGTATGATAAGCCAGCCTAGGCTGATTTATTACTTCAGCAAAGGAAGTTATGTTTTTACCGGTGATTATTTGTTCGTCCATTAGTTAGCATCTTCAATCAAAAAAGCTGTTTACTGATTTGGATGAAATTTTGTAAACATCTTGGCCTGGGCGGGGGTGGGAGGGGGTGAGGGGTCAAGAACTAAGCCAATAAAAGGTTAGTGGTAATGTTTATCTGGATCCGTATCCAGAAATTTTTGTTACGATTGTTCCCTAAAGCGCAGTAGGACAGAAATGCATGGTATTGGCCCTTTGTATGTACTGGAGGATGTGAACATTTAGAGGTTTGTGTTCTCAGAGTCCCTGCTTGATTCAGTATTATATCCCAAAAAATCATAACTTAAGCTTACTGAGTGCGCTCAAGACATTCGTGTACGTAAGGTCTACATGCTGGCTTAAGTGTATAATTAAAAAGGTTGTATTTTTAGGGCGTATACGGTTCACGCAACCCTCAGAATCAACCCGTAAATACGTGTGGCCAGCCATTCGTGTCACGTGGCATGTGTGATTGACAGCTCAGGCTGACAGATGGTCGAGAAAACAAACTCTATAATATATAGAGTGCTGAAAATTACAACCATGGCTTTTCTATTAACACAGTCACATTGGCGGCTGTCGGATGTGAAATTAACCAGTAAATGGGTGTAGAACTCTACTGTACAGACCATGTTCATTTTTAGGCCTATATATATCCACATTGGACAGACGCGACTGAGGTGTACGAAGTCTATTATTGTTATATGTATATTTCAGACTATTAAATCCCATGTATAGGTACATGGTGCGAGATCAAAGCATATTCCACTCACGGATTATTGTTTGAGTGAATGAATGATTATCGCTAAACGCCACTTTGGCGGTATTACAGCCATATCGAACATAGCGAGATCTTATTGTTGTCTTTAATTGCTTTTCTGGCATGCCATTTTACCAAGCTCGGTACATTTCTAAGTATATTTGTGTCGGTCTTGAATCCATTGGAGTTGCTGGTCCAGAAAGCTACGAGTCAACTGATTGCTGTTTGATCACGTGATTGCTCCATATACTACATTCAAAACAGAATCTCTGAATTTTAAAAGAAAGTCAGTTGTCTGAGCGATGCTAGAACGTATTCTGTTATTGCAGCAGATTATTCTGTTAAATATAACACAACATAAATATGAATAAATATTAACAACATATCAACATAGACATTCTATTACACTAAAGGGATATTATTTTGAATATGACAGAATATTGTATTATAATAACAAAATACATTCTAGCATCACTCAGACAGACTTTCAACAGACTTTCTGTTAAATTAATAGATTAAATTTTTGAGTGTTTCTCCACTCATGGAGATAGTATAGAAAGTGCATGTGTTATCACTAAAGAATGTTTCCCTCTTGTACGATGGGCGGTGGAAACCAGGGTGCCTGGAAAAAACAATGTATGCAGCGGCCTAAGGCAATCAAATTCCTGACAAACATTCGCTCCTTGACAGCTATACGTATTTAAGTAGATGTACCACACATTGGTTACAAATGTTCAATCTTCCTGTGACGTCATCACAATTGCTTTCACCAGGAATGGAATGAAAAGCAACGTTGTCACGAGAAGGGGTGGGGGGACATCGGATATGTTGGATCAATCCATTGTTCCCGATTTAAATTTTGACAGGCCTTGTCGCCACTTGAATGAATGGAGGATTATGGCTTAACGCTAAGTCGGTATGCACGCTGTAACATACAGTATGGAGCATAAAAACAAATGAACCTTATATTTCAAACTTAAATTAAATTTGCTTCTTATTCATTCACAATTGCACGCGATTTAATATTACACAAAACTCTACAAAATTAAAATTACTCACCGTGACCCCTTAGCATGACGTACATGCCATGCGCGGGTTTGCCATGGCGGATGAGGATACGATTGTGAAGGTACCTGGGAACAAGGTAAAACAAGAGTAGACACTGCGCAGAATCAGCGAATTGATGAATTACAGACTCACTGTTCAGACCGTTTACCAAATTTGCCTAAAACAAACAATTATTTAATTATATGGCAAATAACTGAACTGGAATTGAAATTGCAACATTGTAGAAAGGGAGTCTTCAAATGTCGTGACTGGAAACTCTGTAACCTATTTCACGTCCTACTAAACGTGATTTATTAACGGGGCGGGGATGGGCTAAAGACAGGGTGAGGATGGTTTTGATGGTTACATCAATGGTCAGAAGAGTTCGAATCCAGCTGTCGCTCTTTCGACCCCGGCTTTCAGTCAGGGGGTTTTGTCAGATACGTATCGAAGAACTGTAGTTTACAACTAAAACGCCGATTGCCTCCACCCTAATGTCAACCATGTCACATAAGTAGAAAAGTCTGAGCACCGCCTTAAACACCAATCAAATAAACAAACAAATAAATATGTCGTTATGAACAATTTCTTTTACCTGCAGATGGAGGGTTAGCACACAAGCACTGCAGAATGACCCAGGGGCCTCCCACCAATGCGGCCCCCCCTGGCCGTACGTGGGAAGGTCTGTCAGCAACCTCCGGATGGTTTCCCCTGGGCTCTGCCCGGTTTCCTCCCACAATAATGCTGGCCACCGTCGCATAAGTGAAATATTTTTCAATACGGCGTCAATCAAATAAATAAATAAATACAGAAGGGAAGGATTTAAAGACTACCTGTCGTAGATCCCGTGTTTGCAAATAGCTTTCTGGATCTCTAACGGATATGTGCTGAAATCATAGCTGATTCCCTTCAAACACAACAAAATCTGAAGAAAAAACAACAAATGACTGATTGATGAAGTGAATGAGTGACTGAGCCAGAAGTAAGAAATTGACATTTTGGTTGATATACCGGCTCCATACATTCCACTTATTTGTCTGACGGTGTCAGTATACTTAAGAAAGATGAAGTACATTTTGTTTAACTGTTTTGTATTCTATTGCGCCAATATTTTTATTCACAAAAAGTTTTACACCCAGCTTCAAACTAGAAATACCATTAAAAACATTCCGATCGCTTTACTTTAATTAAGGTTGATATCTAGTTCCAGACACGTGACTCTTTACTAATTATGGTTATACCTGATTTCACCGTGAGAATAGATTTTGTACTTAATTAATTAGCAGCAGCGGTGAAAATAAAAAAGCGGGAGTCCACTTGTTAACATTTCATAGCGGAGGTCCATTAATCAAAATGTAGTGGTCTCTTAACCAGTGACAGATGTGTTTTAACCAAAGTGGAGCCGTCCATTAACCAGTGACAGACGTACGATAACCAAAGTGGAGTAGTCCATTAACCAGTGACAGAGGTGCAATAACCAAAGTGGAGTAGTCCATTAACCAGTGACAGAGGTGCAATAACCAAAGTGGAGTAGTCCATTAACCAGTGACAGATGTGTTTTAACCAAAGTGGAGCCGTCCATTAACCAGTGACAGACGTACAATAACCAAAGTGGAGTAGTCCATTAACCAGTGACAGAGGTGCAATAACCAAAGTGGAGTAGTCCATTAACCAGTGACAGAGGTGCAATAACCAAAGTGGAGTAGTCCATTAACCAGTGACAGAGGTGCAATAACCAAAGTGGAGCCTTCTATTAACCAGTGACAGAGGCACAATTACCGAAGTGGAGTGGTCTATTAACCAGTGACAGAGGTACAATAACCGAAGTGGAGAAGTCCATTAACCAGTGACAGAGGTGCAATAACCAAAGTGGAGCCTTCTATTAACCAGTGACAGATTTGCAATAACCAAAGTGGAGTAGTCCATTAACCAGTGACAGAGGTGCAATAACCAAAGTGGAGTAGTCCATTAACCAGTGACAGAGGTGCAATAACCAAAGTGGAGCCTTCTATTAACCAGTGACAGATTTGCAATAACCAAAGTGGAGTAGTCCATTAACCAGTGACAGAGGTACAATAACCAAAGTGGAGTAGTCCATTTATCACTAACAGAGGTGCAATAACCAAAGTGGAGCCTTCTATTAACCAGTGACAGATTTAGCAATAACGAAAGTGGAGTAGTCCATTAACCAGTGACAGATTTGCAATAACCAAAGTGGAGCCTTCTATTAACCAGTGACAGAGGTGCAATAACCAAAGTGGAGTAGTCCACTAACCGGTGACAGATTTGCAATAACCAAAGTGGAGTAGTCCATTAACCAGTGACAGAGGTACAATAAGCAAAATGCAGCTGTCTATTAACCACTGACAGAGGTACAATAAGCAAAATGCAGCTGTCTATTAACCAGTGACAAAGGTACAATGAGCAAAATGCAGCTGTCTATTAACCACTGACAGAGGTACAATAAGCAAAATGCAGCAGTCCATTCAACCAGAGTTAGGGGCAATTTATTTATTTATTTGTTTTTTTGATTAGTGTTTTACGCCATACTCAAGAATATTTCACTTATACGACAACGGGCAGCATTAATGGTGGGAGGAAACCGGGCAGAGCCCGGGGGAAACCCACGACCATCCCCAGGTTTCTGGAAGACCTTCCCACGTACGGCCGAAGAGGAAGCCAGCATGAGCTGGACTTGAATAACCAAAGTGCACCAGTCCATTAACCAGTGACAGAAGTACAATAACCAAAAAGCAACCAGAGACATAAAAAAATAACAGAAATGCTGCAGTCCATTAACCAGAGTTAGGTGCAATAACCAAAGTGCAGTGGTATATTAACTATGTTAAAGGAGAAACGTTAAACAAATAGCAGTATGCACATGTAGTCCACCAACCATCATTTATCGGCAGGAGAACTAAAGTAGCTACCGGTATATAATACAAGATTGCATGCAACACAGGGAACTATGTACACGATTCACCCACCAAGTTGACGTCATCATCCGATCTCGCAATCGGCATTTTCCGTAAACTCTCCAAGGTCGCTTCCAATAAAGCTGTCTGGAAAGGGCAAAATCAGGATTTGGAAACGTTACAAAACGGACATAATTTGTTTAAAAAACGGCAAAATATGTTACAAAACGGACAAAATTTGTTACAAAACCATTTGGACAAAGGAAGGGTGCAATGAAAGCTATTCAACGAGATACACATGACGAGGTAGGAAATAATTTCTTTATTTATTTGATCGGTGTGTTATGCCGTACTCAAGAATATTTCACTTATATGACGGCGGCCAACATTATGGTGGGAGGAAACTGGGCAGAGCCCGGGGGAAACCGACGACCATCCGCAGGTTGCTGTGGGACCTTTCCACTTAAGGCCGAGGTAGGAAATAATGCTATAGATAACAATGGTGACTGTTTCATGCACAGAATCTCTGGAACATGCGGACAGGCTACAAAAGAGCATATGATAAGGAAGGCAAAGTTTTATAGAAGCAAGTGCAGAGCAAGAACGTGTATTTTCTACACCTCTCGAAAATGGCATGTTTGAGGTTTAAAATTATTTTAGTGCTGTTTCGGTCATTTGCAGACGGTGCTGGGCCCAATGCCGATGCATCAATACCGTTGCCTCACTGGAACGCCATGCCGAAGACACCCGACATGACACTCCCTCCTTATTTTCATAATATAATGCCGTTTTTAATGTGCAAGTATCTTTTACATTGTATTCCTGCATAAACCAGGATTTGCTGGTGGACTTAGCATCCCCGAGACTTGGTCCCTTTGCAATCTTTTAATGGTTTTGTATGTTAAATGCGATGACGAGATAGCATTTTAGTGATTCTAGCCCAGTGACATTTAAGTTATTGCCATTATCTTTTTTAGCTGATTCAACTTAAGTCATAGATCTAGGGTGTGTGTAATTTGCTACTGCTTAAGCATTTACAGTTAGAATAAAACCTTGACTGAGATAAATTGACAAGAGGCCGATTTTCACTGGTTACGTGTGACTATTTGAAAGCTATCACACTGTCCGGACTGCTCTGGTTTTACTTTCTACTCTGTAGTCTTTTATACTGATCACATTCGGGTGTGGACGCTGGTCTCCGTCAAAAAAGGGTGATGTTCTGGGCCTCTCCACCACCGCAGTGACATGTTCACAAAATGTGCACCTCTCTTTGAGAATAATGAAATAATACAGATGTTCAATTGTTGACAGGTTGTGGAGCACATAAGCCTAAAATAGCCACATGTTACTACAGAATGACAATGTAAAAGGTTGTGGAGCACATAAGCCTAAAACACCCACGTGCTACTACAGAATGACATTGTGAAAGGTTGTGGAGCACATCAGCCTAACGCAGCCAGACGCTACTACAGAATAACACCGTCAAAGGTTGTGGAGCACATAAGCCTAACACAGCCACATGTTACTACAGAATGACATTGTGAAAGGTTGTGGAGCACATCAGCCTAACGCAGCCAGACGCTACTACAGAATAACACCGTCAAAGGTTGTGGAGCACATCAGCCTAAAACAGCCACATGTTACTACAAAATGACAATGTAAAAGGTTGTGGAGCACATAAGCCTAAAACAGCCACGTGCTACGACAGAATAACACTGTGAAAGGCTGTGGAGCACATAAGCCTAAAACAGCCACAGGCTACTATAGACTGACACTGTAAATGGTTGTGGAGCACATAAGCCTAACACAGCCACAGGCTACTACAGATTGACACTGTGAATGGTTGTGGAGCACATAAGCCTAAGACAGCCACATGCTACAACAGAATGACACTGTGAATGGTTGTGGAGCACATAGGCCTAAAACAGCCACAGGCTACTATAGAATGACACTGTAAATGGTTGTGGAGCACATAAGCCTAACACAGCCACAGGCTACAACAGAATGACACTGTGAATGGTTGTGGAGCACATAAGCCTAACACAGCCACATGCTACTACAGAATGACACTGTGAAAGGTTGTGGAGCACATAAGCCCAAAACATGCACACTCTACTACAGAATGACACTGTGAGAGGTTAATGAATTCCATGTGTATATGTTAATCTTTTAATCCCTTCCCTATCTGTGAATATTATCACCATTAAGTGAATTATGTGATATTGACGACCATCTAACCGTTGCTGGCTTCCTCTCCGGCCGTAAATGGAAAGGGCAGCATCCTGCGGATGGTCGTGTGTTTCTCCCGGCCTCTGATCGGTTTCCTCCGACCATAGTGTTGGCCGCCGTCGTATAAGTGAAATATTCTTGAGTACGGCGTAAAAACACCAATCAAATAAATAAAATTCTTACTGTTTAAAAACTATTTCACCTATGTTGCTGATATTTTCTTTCTGAATACTAGTAGCTCTATATTTAAGAGGGCCGTCGTTTTTTTTCTGGTCCACCGGATAGTTTAAAATACAATATTATGGCCATGGATATCGACACCATGGATTTGTTATACATACATGATGTTCGTAACTTTTATCCTTGCTGTAATCGGCCCTGTCAAATGTCAGCTTGACGATCTCGCGCTGGTCATTAATCCCGAGGGTGACAAATGGCCGAGTCCTCCTTGCCTTAGGCAGGTCCTCATCAGCCGCGATGTTGTCAAACAGACCGTGCCACTGCTCACGGTTCACTGAGCACGTCAGAAGTCTGGGGAAATAGAAAGATGGTACTCTCAATCTTCAACCTTTTTGCATATATTAAACTTTCAATGTAATTTACTCACATTTTAAATTTGATTTTGGAGACAAAACTACATTGGTTGGATTGGTCAATTTTAGGGCTTCACAAAAAGTGTAGTATTATCAGTTTGCACAGAGTAATGCCTTCAGAACATACTTGAATGAACACCTTGCAAACATGCCAAAAGATTGGAGAATTACAGTACCGTGAAACTCCTTGTGAAATATACAACAGGCTGCGAAAGAAATGACAAACACGGTGATGTGAAAGAGCAAACAGAGAAGTTGATGTGATAGAGCAGAAAGAAAAGGTGATGTAAAAGAACAGAAATAGAAGACAGAGCAGGTCACGCGAAAGAGCAGAAAGATCAGAAAGAGGGATGAGTTTTCGATGTGACAGTGATATAAGACTAGGATGAAGGAGACCGTGGTGTGGAAGAAAAGAAAAAAGTTACGGTGAGGTTGGCGATTTGGGAGTGATAAGATATTCCTCGGCTTATATAGCTATTAAGTAGTGATGACAAAATAAGTGTACGTACACTTTATACTATGTGTGGAGAAAGTGGCTTGACGAAAACACAGACAGACAAACAGACAAACAGACAGGCAGACAGGCAGACAGACAAACAGACAGGCAGGCAGACACACACACACGCGCTCAAAAAGACACACAGACAGGTAGACAGGCAGACAGACAGACACATACACACACACGCAACAACAGACACACAGACAGACAGACAGGCAAACAGACAGACAGACAAATGCACAGACAGACACACAGGCGGGCAATCAAACAGGCAAAAAGGCAGGCAATCAAACAGGCAAACAGGCAGGCGGACAAACAGACACACAGACGCACAGACAGACAGATAGGCAGACAGACAGACAGGCAGACAGACACACACATGCACAAACAGACACACAGACAAATGCACAAACAGACACACAGGCAGGCAATCAAACAGGCAAACAGGTAGGCAATCAAACAGGCAAACATGCAGGCAGACAAACAGACACACACACGCACAAAAAGACAGACAGACAGACAGGCAGGCAATCAAACAGACAAACGGGCAGACAGGCAAATAGGTGGAAGCACAGTCGAAAAGTTGTTAATGAGTAAGCGAAATTTTTGATTACCGTTTTACGTTTCAAGAAGTAATTTTCGAAAAAAGATTCTTAAGTATATGGCGTCATTAGATAATTTATTAAATCTCATCGCTTTTGGAAGCGATTAATTACTAGAACTTACTCACGACAGGATCGGCACGTGCGAATCAACAAGATAACAAATCTGCAGAGGGCACGGAAATGCAATTTGTGCTGCAAGCAAAAAATATATAAAATAATCAAAATGCAATTAAATATCGAGTTCTAATTTTTACTGGAAATTATCTAATCAATACAAAGATCAGACTAATTTTGCGAATGCGTCTTCAACATTTACAATACGTTAATTACGCATATTGAACTGTCATAATATACACGCCTTTTTTAATTCACTTTCAAAATCTGTGTTTATTTTAACACTTGGGGTTATCACCGGAAAAAACCATTACTCCTCTTGGTCAGTGAACCCGCTACAATCGGTTCAAAGTCTTGAAAATCTCCAACGCTACCAGTAATAATGCTGGCCGCCGTCGTATAAGTGAAATATTCTTGAGTACGGCGTAAAACACCAATGAAATAAATAAATAAATATATTATTTACCTGTTAGGCAAAAAAACTACTAGTGCGTCACGGGAGTGAGAGCTCATCTTGCCTATCACGAAGTTATTACAGAGGGTAAGTTAACAACCCATTAAATTTACCATGATATTCTGTTTTCTGAATGATGCAAGAATACATTATGTTAAAGACCGAAACATAACATTATGTTATAGACAACACTATACCGTGCATATACTGGTACCATGAAAAGTATAATAGTATTCTGTTGGAATAACATATATTCTGTTGGAATAACATATATTCTGTTGGAATAACATTTATTCCGTTGGAATAACATACATTCTGTTGGAATAACATTTATTCCGTTGGAATAACATATATTCCGTTGGAATAATATATACTCCATTGGAATAACATACATTCTGTTGGAATAACAAAACAAGTGTGCTGTCATGTATGACGTTTGTATAACGGGTTGTAGCTCAACAGCATAAAATATTCTTTCATCACCATGAAACATCTAATATTATGTCAACAAGAATAATTTCAGAGCGTAGAAGAGATAATAATTGTGTACTATTCATGAAGATACCCTATAAATAAAAGAAACGTAAAACACATAAAAAAAGAAAGAACAATAATAACACATTCTTTCAGCGTACCTCTGTCTGTGCCTTACGCTTAGTGCACGTCCTGGACAAGAGTTTACTTTTCCTTTTGTATCGAGGAAAAGCGAAAACAATATGAGATTTTGCGCGATGCCGAACGGCAGAGGCTGATTCACACTTGCTGCCTGTTTTACACAAAGAACTAAATGATCTGTGACTGACGCGAGCCTTCGTGGTGTCCATCTTGTGGAATGCTGTCTTTGCAAGACTACGTCTTTACCACCCTTGCGTAGATTCACACCACACTCGCACGCTGTGCCATATGCTCCTACAAACTAAGCCCGTCCTACGGCATCAGATGTGATGAGAAATAAAGGTTTTTGATGCGACCTCTTAAAACCGCAGGTTCAAACTTTAAACTAACGACGTCCAATGCGCCAAAGCTAAACAGAGAAGTGCTACGTTTATACTACTTTTACTGCAGTCGCTATAGTGGATACACGAGCCTCACAGATGGTATGACCGACAAGATAAGCAGATGGTACTGCAAGGTATCTCAACAAGACAAGTGACGCTTATTGATTCCAAAGCCAGCCACATTATCAAAGCCCTACGATCACCACACATCCACCTGGTTACCATAGAAACGTGTTGCAAATATCTCACAAGCCGCTTTTATCAACAACTATAGAAATGAGCTATGTTTCTGATCGATTAGTGTAGATCAATATTTGTCTTCATGAATTCTTCTGTGACATCGTTTGGTTCACGTTCGAGGCCACGCTGGCTCAAGTGCCGAAAGCGTTCTCTCAACTGGGGCTATCAGCTTCTTCTTGACTAGTCAGACGACGTGTTCATCCAGCTCTAGCTGGATTGAGCGCGGGCTTAAGTTTGTCACGCACCTGCCAAAGGTCGGTGGTTTACTCAGATAGTGTAAGTGAAACATTCTTGCGCAAAGCATCAAACGCCAAATATACAAGTAAATAAATTTCCTTTTATTTTAATTTCACTGCTAATATTGGAACTTCATTATTTTCTTAAGTTCATTAATTCAATGGTTTATACGTCAGAGAGACCATTGGTCTTGATGAACCATATAGGCCTACTGGTATATCTGACTAAACTCTCTGGTAAATGTCAGACATCGTCAGTAGCAGAGCGCTTTAGGACACTCCGGCCACCGAGAAAAAAAAACCAAAACACAAATATCCGATGAAACGGTATGTTTGGCCTATATTGAACCTATTCTTGGACTGAAATTATTTGAAATGAAATACAACATAGAGATTTATATAATGTGGGAATAGGGGCCTACTCGGAGTGTATTAGGGTGTATGAACAAAGGAAATACCAACAAACCTTCCTGGACGAGCTAATCATTTTCCTTTGACTCTCTTGTTGGGAATACCTCCAGAGTATTGAGAGGTTCTGTCTCCTTTTTGCCACCCGCTCCCGTACTTCAGCGTCCACGGCGGCTGTTCTATTAGCCTGGCTTAGTAATTTAGCATCGCCGATGATATTCTTAAGCCGGGCCGCTGGACTCATCCGAAGCGACACCATGAATGAAATCCGACGACTATAGGGTTGGATCTCCTGCATCGCCATGGTTTGGGACAGTGAAAGGGAACGATCCGGTGAGGGAACGACGTTAATGGAACAATCTAAAGCAGCCGAGTGAGAAAGGTGTCGGAAGAGCAATTGTGGAAACAGTGACAAGAGGAACTGGCTGGAAGCGCGGGAAAGAAAAAAAGGTGTTGTGAAGGAGATGGGAATCGCTTTCAGAAAAGTAGGTTACTTCCAGCTGTGGTTAAGTACAACGGTATGGAATAAAACAGATCGAGATCGTCGTGAGTTAAAATGCCTTGGTAAAAGCCTCTTGGGGGAAATAGCTGTTGTGGAACGACGAGGATATCTCCGTTTGGAATTACAGGTGTTGGAACAACAAGTAAAATGTCACAGCTGACACTAATGTCATTCGGGTGATCATATCAGTATTACCAAGGGTCACGGGAAACAACTATTACAGTGAACTAGAAAGGTATCTCGTTCATTCGTCGTCATTCGTAAAAGTTCTGTTTCTCCAAGAAACAACACAAGTGCATTCCAAGGTCTCTACTTTCACACTATCAGCTTCAAATACGAGCCCCAGAGGAATAGTTTTTTTTTGTAAACTCACAGTGAATTCACAGCAGAAAGAAATCCACAAAAACCCGTCTTTCATCAAGGACGTTTCAGCCTTAAATGTAGGCCCAGTGTAGTGTTACTTCAAATGAATCTTACTGGTGACATCGATTTGCATTGTACCGAGCTAACTACAGCGTTTCTTTATAACTTTGTTACCACTATAATTGCGTTTCGCAGTTATGCGAATCAAGCCAAAATATTTAATCTTTAATTAATCCAATGATGTCTGAAGACAGCCTATATGTACATTGTCGCTCAGTTCAGTATGAGGTCAATGGGAGATCAACAAAGTTTCACCAGCTTGAACCCTGTGTATAGAGCACCTGTTAACAGGTGCAATTCATATACTGACCCAGGTTTGACACAGTACAATCTGATTAAACCCAAATCGTATGTACATGTATATCGCTTCACTCACAACGTTGTTACCCACACGATATACATACCACCTGATTTTAATCAGATTGGACGAAATACTGACCTAAAACTGGCATGAAGCTTAACAAGATTAAGAGATAATCCGCTGTGACATAACACCTCCCGGTGTATTAACGCGCTTTAAGTCTTGTTATTATTATTTTCTCTTTTTTGATCGGGGAAAATCTAAATATTTTGCGAACTTTGACATGGAACGGAGTAATACCACAACATAATCGTATAAATCAGTTGAGTAAATGGTGTCATGCACCAGAATCAAAGAATGTTTCACCTTCACCTGGGCGAAGGAAACCGAGCAATTAGACCACAACACACGTCTCCAAACACCACACAAATTCCTGACATAACCATCACTGCCAGCACCAGCAAAATTTTTACAGAAATCGAGCTTTGCTTCTAATAATACTTGTGAACACATGCATTGTTTTTATCTAAAGTCTCTACAACATGAAACCAGCCAACACACGAAACAATTTCATTGATGAATGCTGATCGAATAGTTCCGCGCGAGGACACCGGTGATGAGGCGAAGTCGAAACAAGCCTACCTGCGTCGCACAGGACTGTCAAGAATGCTAGACAACTGTTTTTGATAGCATGTACTACACTGCAAAAAATGATCTGTTAAATTTAACAGAAAGTCTGTTATCTGAGTGACGCTAGGTTGGATTCTGTTATTGCAGCAGAATATTCTGTTAATTATAACACACATATTCTGTTAATTATAACACACATATTCTATGAATTCAGCATAAATATTCTATTACACTAACATGATATTATTTTGAATATGACAGAATACTGAATTATAACAGAATAAACTCCAGACTCTCAGACAATAGACTTTGTTAAAATTAACAGATTAATATTGTTTCACAAAATGTAAATTAGAGCAGACGAACGATGGAAAAAAACTGAGAATCTGAACGTTTGTGAGCTTGACTTCCTCAAGGAAAGAGTTGTCATTTGTATTTCACGAACATGGTGACACAAGTGATGGGTAAATTAATGTCAACAAAGGATGCTCAGAATTTTCCAGCAATCACATAATACAGTTTTTTACCTTTCAAGAAAAAAGGAGCTATGACAAAGCTACCCTATCCATTGACCAATAGCGAAGGGTCTTCACCGACAGTTTTCTTATACAAACTAGTGCAGTGCCCCTTGCAAATTTATGTATTCCATATTTCAGCGAAAGTCTTAGTCACGAAGCCCTCTGGGACATCTGGGAAATGTAGGTTTTGTTTGGAAACCCGAAATATCAATGACAGTGTCTAAAGAAAAGGCTTGTGGCGTTTCCATTGCTTACTTTCGCGAAGGCCTACGCAACGTTTCCTATACACGCCACTGTACTTCCTTGGAATCCACCAAAATTATAGTTCATCGTATGGAGGTTTGAGCAGAAAATCGGAAGGCAGACATAAATATAAGAGAAAGAGAGAGAGAGAGATTCTTCCAAACTACTTCATACTGAAAATTCTTCCAAACCATGACAGTGCTTTGCGAAGATTTGAGCACTGATTGCCTATGAACCTGTCAACCAATGTACGCCACGCATGGCGCCTGTTTAGTCAGTACCCAAACATGTCACTGTGTGAAGACTTCTTCTACGGCAATAAGTAGTCCCTATTTTGTGATTGGCTGATAGACAACACCATCAGCTAACAAAAAAAAGGTTTCCCAGTTGTCTTATATTCAACACACATCCAACAAAGACAGAAGTTTGAAACATAAACAAATTTATTACAAAAATACGGATAGAAAACACGCATATATACAGGTATAGAATTTAATTCAATACAAAGGTAAACTGATGGACCTGATCAATCAGGCTTTGGCATGCAAGCGCCAAAAGTTTGAACACAAATAATAATCGGTCAATGCTTGAGTAGCACTATAGGGTATAGCTTTCACTATTAAAGTATTCATTATTACTCGCTCAGTGCACGGGTACCTAAGCTACGTCCCTTCCCTCTACTAACCATAGCGCTCAGCAGTGAGACCTACTGAATCAGTCATATGCAGGGGATCCAGTCTTGTGCTTCTTACAGCGCATGCTTCGCTCGCTATCTTTCCCTTTCCATCACTACCACCAATAGCAAATTTTGTACAGAAACCTTGAACAACGTCCAGGTCACTGGGGTCAAGGTGATGAGGCAGGAAGTGATGTCAGAAAACACAAACAATCCGTCTGAACCTTTGCCTCTAATAATAATTTATACACATGCGTTTGTTTACAACACGATTCTAACCAACACCTCAAACAATGTTACTAATAAATACTGATTAAATAGTTCCGCGGAAGGACACAAGTGACGAAGCTAAGTCTAAACAAGCCTACGTGCGTCTCACAGGCTCCAAAGGCGGCAGTGACGTAAGCGAAAGGTAGAGAGCGCCTCTTGTGCTGTATGATCCAGTTTGTCTGGTTCGAAGTGCCCGCCCATTTAGCGATGGCTGCTTTTGTCCAGTTCAAACAATTAATTCAATACAAAGCCTACCATGGAGAAGTGATAAGTAACAAGGGTCGCTCAGACTTAGAAAATATGAATGAGTTCAGTAGCACTGGTATATCTACACTCCTCCGTGCATCAGCTTCTTAGCGCCCTAGCGCAGCGTAATGACCCAGGAGCCTCTCACCAATGCGGCCGCTGTGAGTTCAAGTCCAGCTCATGCCGGCTTCCTCTCCAGCCGTACGTGAGAAGGTCTGTCAGCAACCTGCGGATGGTCGTGGGTTTCCCCCGGTCTCTGCCCGATCTCACCCCACCATAATGCTGGCCACCGTCCTATAAGTGAAATATTCTTGAGTACGGCGTAAAACACCGATCAAATAAATAAATAAATAAATATCTACACTCTTTCACGTGTACGGTGTACAGAGCTAGATACGTAATATGCTCTGTCCGCATAAACAGTTAGAGGATCACACATGTACAGTACCATAAAAATACATAAAACAGCATTTAGTACATGTTTTTTTAGTCCTATCTTGAGCATTTTTCTCCTCATTTTACGTTTTAGAAAAAAAGCATTTTTTTTTTGTCCATAGACAAAACTTAACTTTACACAAATAAATTCACTGTGCGTGTTATTGTAAGTGTGTACCACGTGTGAATATTGGACTAGTTTTCATGGACAAACTACTGAAAAACAAGATTTTGTACCAGGTACAAAATATCATATCCACAAAAGGTTACACCACATAATATCCCAAGAAGTTTTGCATTAGGTAAACACAAGGTATCACAAATTTTGCATAATATAAAAGAAAATCTCGGGTTGCCTGTAAGATATAACACAGTTTCCTGGGTAGTCTGTGTCCTATAAGACAACTGTTAAGATCAAGGTGGCTTTCTCTCTGGCCGTACGTGGGAAGCTCTACCAGCACCCTGCAGATGATCGTGGATTTCCCCCAGGCTCTGTCCATTTTTTTCCCCTACCATAATGCTGGTTGACGTCGTATAAGTGAAATACTCTGACTATGGCGTAAAACATCAATCAAATAAATAAATAAATAAATCCAACATTCAGATCGTCAGAGGGATTTTGCACCAGGTCACAAGGTGCCAGAAAGATCTACAGAAGATCGCATCTACAGAAGATTGTATGACCTAAAAATGTCTCGGGAACTTTACATCATGCAACACAATGCCTCACAGATTTAGCATCATCCGTCTTTCATGAACTTTGCATCATGCAGCACAATGATTCATGAACTTTGCATCATGCACCACAATGTCTCAAAAATTTTGCATCGTCCAACACAATATCTCACAGAGTTTGCATCGTCCAACACAATACCTCAGGAACCTTGCATCGTACAATACAATATCTCACAGATTTTGCATCGTCCAACACAATGTTTCACAGATTTTGCATCATCCAACACTATATCTCACAGATTTTGCATCATCCAACACAATGTTTCACAGATTTTGCATCGTACAACACAATATCTCACAGAGTTTGCATTGTCCAACACAATACCTCAGGAAACTTGCAATGTACAACACAATACCTTACAAACTGTGCATCATCCAACACAATATCTCACAGATTTTGCATTGTACAACACAATATCACACAGATTTTGCATTGTACAACACAATATCTCACAGATTTTGCATCGTCCAACAAAATACCTCAGGAACCTTGCATCGTCCAACACAATGTCTCAGGCATTTTTGCATCACGAAACAAGATCCCAGGAAATTTGCATCTACACGCATGTAGTTTGCATCATGTAACAATTTGCAAATGACGCTGACGTCAATATAGTTCTAAGCCAAACAACAAATTGCAAAGGTACATAAATGACAACAGATGATGCAATCATCCACAGAAAGGGTTGAGAAGATTGACCCTGATTCTCATATACCCAGCGGATGACCAACAGTACCTGGCAGTTGAGTCCGTCAGCACTGGGGACTCGCATATTCTCATGATGTTGCATACCCGCCATGACTGGGAAAGCTTAACCTGTTTCAACTTCTCGTCATGGTGGCGAAAATTTGCCACGTTCTCCTACAGTCGACACAGAACTGTCGGCTGTATGACAACCAGGCTCAAATTTAGATGTGGGCACTAAATCCATATTTTTGCAAACTGATACTGATAAATGGTAAACCATGATCCAGTTGATATGGGATGTCTTAACAAAGGCATTAATTTTTAAAACAAATGTATCAGACAACTATATTACTTATATTTCCCTCGTTCACATTGTTCTTAACCTGAAAAACAACATTAATACGGATTAGAGCTCATTCTTATACTCCTAAGACTTTCAAATCGTTCAGAAAACAAATAAACTTTTTTTTAAACTATCCTGTACATATATATATATATATATATATATATATATATATATATAGACTAAAATGGTTTACAGCTAAAAAGCTTAAAAGCAGAAAAACAATGACAAAAAAAAATTATGTAAAAAATTAGCAAATTGGCACATGATCAAATTGAACTACAGTTGAAAAGATTTAAAGAAAAGAAATAATAAGAAAACATAAAGATGAAAGAAAAAAAGATAAAATAATCTGCTTTTTTCATACCATGATCTTTGATAATATACTTGTTACACTAACAAAAATATACAGTAATTTTCTATACAGGTATTAATTTTTAATATGCATGTATAAAAATACATAAACCAATGATCACACATCGCTTGTGACAAAAACAGGAAGAAAGTAACACTTGTCCATGTTCAGTAGTCTCGAGTTAAAACACAGAAACACCCATATGTACATTTTGAGTTAGTCCCTTTGACATTATCCGACAATTCAGACGTAAGTTACTCATTGCTTCCATCTTTTTTTTACCTTACCTTAAACAAGCAGGGTAAACAACAAACTAAGGCTCTTTTGAATAACTGGATTTCTCCAAAACACACAGCCTGGAAGTACTGGATAAACGCTGCCACAACAAACATGAGGCCAAGGAGAGTGCTGGCCGTCACGAAAATGTGGACTTCATAGAGTGAGCTTCCTTCCTGAAACACAAAGATACAGGATAGATACAGTACAGGTTGACAGACTGATTCTTTTCACTGAAGTTTGTACTTCGGTCATGTAACAACGAGGAGTCAATGAGTATGAGTGTGTGGCATGGCAAGCCTATGCCACCAAAAGGCTGCGGCTACCGAAGTATCATGCCAAAGATGCCAGATACCATACCTAGTCACATTACATTGACACCGGGCCAAACAGTCCTGCTTCCTTGCTCTACCCTCTTAGTGCTGAGTGCCAAGTGAGGCAGCAACAAGTACCATTTTAACGTTTTTCATGAGACCTGACCTGGGTTTGAACCAGGTCTCCCGACTTCGAGGCGGGTGCTACTGGGCGATCATCGTTGACACAGTTAGCCAGGAATACCTCACATTAATTTATCTACGTCTTTAATAATATTCGAAGCATACTGACGAAGTCTTCACAAATACATGTAAGATGGCAGACAGGTTTAAGGATAGAGCTAGAACTGCGATCAGTTTCCAACTGGATGCGCCAGTTACATTAGTGTTAATTGTGAAAATATGATCTTTATTTTTCATAGATAACTGGGTTTATAAATTCAGAAATATGTAAAGATCAAAACAAACACCTGTTTCTGTGATGCACAGTTTTCATACTATGAGGACAGCGCAGGGTAACAGGACCGAGTTCCAAGTTAGTGAATGTAACGATTCAGAGCGGTTAATGCAGAAGTTAAAGCTATGAACATGGCCAACCGATCTCAGAGCTAGAGTGAATTAGGATAGAGCGCCACCAGTAGTAAACCAGCACTCTTTACCTGATGTACCTGACAAATCTGCCAACTTAAAGCCGCAGCCAAACACCTGAGAGCTGAGTTAAAACCTGTGATGAGGGTCCTCTGTGGCTCAGTTGGTTAGCATGCTAGCGCAGCGTAATGACCCAGGGGCCTCTCAACAATGGGGTCGCTGTGAGTTCGTGTTCAGCTCATGCTGGCTTCCTCTCCAGCCGTACGTGGGAAGGTCTGCCAGCAACCTGTGGATGGTCATGGGTTTCCCCTGGGCTCTGCCCGGTTTCCTCCCACCATAATGCTGGCCGCCATTGTATAAGTGAAATATTCTTGAGTACGGTGTAAAACACCAATCAAATAAATAAATAAATAAATAAAACCTGTGACTGCATCAGTCAATGGTTAATCTGATATGGCAAGACCAACTCTTAGGCTGACTGTGCTAGCAATATCTGTTAGTATGAAAATTACGTCAAATTCATGGGCTGAATCTATAAACCTAGCTCAAGAAGCACATTAACCACCTGTTTTACATGAAACGAGATGCAAACTTTGGAAGTGGAAGAGATGAAACATTTCACGTCAACCTTTGAACTTCTTTTTATGAGAAATTTAAATATACTGTAACGGATGGAGAATTTACTCTGAGGATCACAGTGGGGTTTGAACTCAAATCTCCGCATTCCAAGTCCAGTGCTCCACTGACTGAGTTAAAGAGAAATTCCGTCTAGTAGCTACTGCTAGTGTAAGCACTGGAAAGCTTATCCCGTTACAATAGCGTGGAAAGTCCTCAAGCTCTTAAATATTGCTAAGCGTTCAAGTTTTAGGGCTGTCATGGAATGTTTTGTGGAGTTGACCTTACAGGAAATTTGTCCTTTTCTGTCCATCCTTTAATGTAGCCGCTGATGAGGAAGCCCGAAAATGCCGTGTACATGGCGATGGAAAGGATTAGAAGTATCATGTACCTCTGGATCTGATCAAATACAAAATACAGCCTGATCAAATACAAGAGTAAATACAGCCTGATCAAATACAAGAGTAAATGCATTCTGATCAAATACAAGAGTAAATACAGTCTGATCAAATACAAAATACAGCCTGATCAAATACAATTACAGCCTGATCAAATGCAAGGGTAAATACAGTCTAATCAAATACAAGAGTAAATATAACCTGATCAAATACAAGAGTCTGATCAAATACAAAAAACAATGTGATAAAAAAACAAGAGCAAATACAATCTGATCAAATACAAGAGTAAATACAGTTTGATCACATACACAAGTAAATACAGTCTGATCAGATACAAGTGTATATACAGTCTGATCAAATACAAGAGTAAATACAGCCTGATTAAATACAAGAGTAAATACAGCCTGATCAAGTACAAGAGTAAATACAATCAAATTCAACAGTACAAACATCATAGATCATACAGTCTAATCTAAAAACTTAATTTTGACTGAACTCTGCCCATGAGTTCTGGAGATATCACCAAGAAATTTCCACTGAATGATACAATGTCAAACTACAGAGGAATCAAGGCCTCACAAATAACCTAGATATCAAGGACAAGTCTGTCTTACCGTGGATCCTCGTTGACTAATGGACGACCTGACTGCTGTACTGCCCGTTATTAACATCTGCAAAACAAACATACACACAACTGTTTTAACAGTCTATGGTACGGCTAATAGATCAGGATGAAAGTTTCAGGTCACACCTGGATTTGAACTCGGATCTCCACATCCGATGTCCAGCTGTCTACCTACTAAATAAGCTGTCAGGTAAATCCCCACCAGCTATTGCAAGCATACACATGTATGTAAGCTTTGGGCCACACCTGGATTTGAACTCGGATCTCCACATCCAATGTCCACCTACATGTATCTACCAACCAAGCGATTTGGTAAATCCTCATGAGATTAGCTACTGTAAGTATTCATATAAGCCCTGTGTTGCACCAGGATTTGAACTCGGGTCTCTTCATGTGAAATCCAGCACCATACTAACTGAAGCCTTATAGCATCTCAGTTACTGCAACTGAACACGTATTGTAAGCTCTGGCTCACACTGGGATTTGAACTCGGATCTCCACATCCCAAGTCCAGCACTCTACCAAGTAAAGCTACTAAAGCATGTAAACTCTGGAAAACTGCCCCGGTTCCCATACAAAATCTTCCCCTACCCACACAAATCCTATCCCCCTTCCATGACACATCAAGTACACAGGCCATACTCACAGAGGTACCTCGTGATCTGAAATCCAGCCCATTGGCAACTGAGCTAAAGGAAAATTCCCACAAGCAGCTAGCTACTGAATTCTTCACATTTTATTGTATCTTCTTGACAGGAGAGGAGAAGTCCATTAACCAAATTGCAATAAGTATTTATTTATTTATTTAATTGGTGTTTTACGCCATACTTATAGGTTATAATTGAATATGGCTTGTGGACAAGTTCGATTTTCGCATTGCGCCAAAGCATGAACCTGTTTATGAGTTCACGCTTCTGCCAAGTAAAATAGAATATCAGCCCGTATTCATTAAATAACCTATTAATTATACACAAAAAATGAATCAGTTAAATCAGGGTGCCTAATTTTGATGTCCAAAAGCTGTAAGAGGCCCTGATTGTAATAAATACTTAGGGTTTACAAATCAAGGAGAAACATGGTTGAAGCATCTGATGAGCAAGCTCTTCCCACAGAAATGATTTAACCTATCCATTTTTATACTTTTATAAATTGCATCTTTGTAGCAAAGCTCTTTGCATACCAAATTCTAGAGAACCTGTAAACCTTACCATGATTCCTGCAAAAATGCCAGCCATGTAACAGTTCCTCTTGCCAATTACAATAGTGTTGCTACTTCTGATATCCTCCAGTATAGGGATCAAGAATACTTCTGCAACACCTGAAAAAATAAATTTAAAAAAGTCAAGGATATTGAATTAAAAAGAAGATGGGTAAAATAAAAAATCAGTACAAGCCTAATAATTTACAAGATGGTGCTGGGCAAATAACAAACCGTCCTATTATTTAAAAATGTTGTTATTTATGTGGCAGCTTTGTCTTATAGCTGAGGTGGTTAGCGTGCCATCATGGTGCCATGACCCAGGAGCCTCTCACTAATGTGGTCGCTTCGAGTTCAAGTCTAGCTCGTGCTGGCTTCCTCCCAGCCACATGTGGGAAGGTCTGCCTGCAACCTGCAGGTGGTCATGGGTTTCCCAAGGCTCTGCCTGGTTTCCTTCCACCGTAATGCTGGCCCCCGTCGTATAAGTGAAACACTCTTGAGTACAGTGCAAAACACCAATAAAATAAATAAATCTGTCCTGTAACCAAACAAGACTCTTGTAATGACACTGTCCTCATCAGGCTGTTCTATATTCCCTGGTTTGCAGTGCTATTTTGACTCACTGTTTCAACACTTTTAACATTTACATGTAAGAGAAGGGCAAACAATGAATTTTAGACTCCCTGCTCAAACAAAATGGTCTCTAATAGTTCTGTTCACCTTCAAACACCCTCTTTCATATGATTCAATCTGAAAAGAAAACAGTTCCAAGTTTGGCAACAAGTTCTTATCACTTAATAACTTAAAACACTTCATAAACATTTCTTTACAATTACATCAGTTGCTTACTTTAATACTACATTTACTCGCCTCATCACCAAACATCATAATCTCTGAATCCCATTGTCTAAACTGGGAGACCACTTTAGTGGCCTAATGGTTAGAGCGTCTGCCTCGTAATTGGGGGATCTGGGATCAAACTCTGGTCGGGTCATACCAAAGACTTTAAAAATGGTACTTTCTAATGTCTTGCTTGAAACGCAGCACTAAGATGTTAGAGCAAGGAAACAGGCCCCGGTGTCAGTGTAATGTGACTGGGTGGGGTGTCAGTTTAATGTGACTGGGTGGGGTGTCAGTTTAATGTGACTGGGTGGGGTGTCATGCCTGGTGTCTTTGGCATGATACTTCAGTAAAGTCAACACTTTGGTGGCATGGACTCGCCCTGCCACAAGAAGACACACACCTAATGGCTCCTCATCATCATATGACTGAAAAATTGTTACGTACGACATTAAACCCCAAACATTCATTCATTCATTCTAAACTGGGATAATTTTGAAGCTACCCAAATTCTTCAACCATTTCAACCACCATTGCAGATAATATTTTGAAACGTACTGAGACAACAATGGGGTATAGAGAACTAATTTGCACAGTTTTATGAAGCTTGTATCTTTAGTGACACAAACAAATCATTTTAGCATCACTTTTGATAATAATTGTATGCTGTAAGTCCACTGAAAACAGTGCTTTATTGGTTGAAAAGGTTAAGATTTACAGTACATCATTTTTTTGCAAGATAAGGCCACACAAATCTTAATTGTTGTTTTACAGGCAGAATAAATACTTTTTTAATGTCAGAGGAGGGTATAAATATAAAACAAATTATCTAATTTGTAGAAAATTTGGATTATCCAGGCAAATGTTTCTGTTGAGGACATATTTACTTAACCAGAACGCCATAAAAAAATGAAAAATCCCTGAAAACAAGAAAATTGTAGAAAATAAAAAAGTGGACTTCAGTTTTATTTTTATTCCAAATTTTGATTTTACAGAGTTGGCTTGCCCACAAAATACTAAATAAAATTGATCTTTGTACAGTTTCAATACTGTACACCAAACTCACCTAAAAATCCTGTGATGAATCCATTAATAATCTGAACAATGCCGACAACTCTGGGCCATTTCATTTGAGCCAAAGCGTTCTCCCCATCCGTCGAGCCCTCGGGCTGAACGCGACTGTGGTAGATTTCAGAGACAGTGGAAGGGTTAAGGTCATCCACCGACACCTCATCCAGCTGTCTATAAGTGTACTGGATAGACATGATGTGTGATGAGTGAGACAGGATCAGTGCAGGGGTTACCTCCCCTCACAGGGCTCTCTTGTGAATAATGGCAAGATCACTTCTGCAATAATTAAAACAGCATTTACAAGTAGTGTCAAAAGGTAATAAATATAACTGACGTTAGGTACATGCACATATATCCCCACACTTTCTTATATTGAATGACATGAGTTGACGTCCAAAACTAATGCCAAATAAAGCTTCAAAGGCAGATAGTCTACATGTTTTTGCTGTTCTCTCTTTCCTTTCTTTTCTTTTTTTGTTTGTTTGTTTGTTTTTGGTCTTTCGACTGTTTTTGTTTTTTTTTTATTTTTTGTTTTTTTTGTCTTTTGATTGATAAAGTCAACTACATCACGAAAATGAAGAAAGCATGACAAAAAGACAATTAAAAACTGTATCTGATTAAATGCCTACTCAGTGTCTACTCTACTGTGGCTGCTATCTCAATAACACTGCTGTGGTATAGGCGTAGGAAAATGTGATCATTTTTCATGAACAGACGTGACTGCCGTGGATGACTTTAAATTTGGCAAAGTCTCACAATAGCATGCTTAAATACAGAGACCACACTGTCGAAGTCGGTTTGTGCTAGGGAAGAACGCCCTGTATAACTCTATTAACTATTCTATGTTTGAATCAGATCACATGCTATCGCTAATCCAAACATTAAATACTGAACATAATTATCCAGGCCAAGGTCAGTGGCACTGCAACCAGGAGGCCCAGGGGCCAGATTAATGTCAAGCTCAGCATCTTGACTCATTCCAGCAATAATTTTTACCCACTAAACTTCCTGACTCGATGCCCCAGTTTCATATGGCTGTGAAATTGTCTACGACAACCTTAGGTCATGGAGCATCTGTGTCCTATGTGGCCTCTCACCTCATGTGCTGGGATAGACTTTCAAACTCTTACAGCCCCTACTTTTCAAAAACCTTTAAATTTTTGGTTCTGTATATCACCTTCACAGCTCCATACACTTCAGACCTCATCTCTTGTTGACCAAAAATGGCTAAGATCTTGTATATGATAATCTAGGATGATGTAGCCCCAGGGACCCTCGCTTCACGGGATTAGTTGCCAAAAACCAACCCACCTCGACCCCCACCCACGCACACACTCAACACCTCCCCCCACCAAACTTAATTTTCTTCTGGTCATGTCACAGAGGGTTAGTTTGCTTTAATAGTGTGTCGCAGTTCTAGGCAGAGCACTCCAACTACGCAGCAGTAGGCAGAGTTTTCTAATTACACACAATATTCCCCACCTCCCCATCCGGCTAAACTTTTAAACTTAATCATGTGATGGGCCAGGATAGGAATGATCCAGTGAGTTACATCGTAATGACATAAAAACAACCGCAACAACAACAACGGCATGTGATTATATGGCCGATCAGTTTATGGTTTTTTCAACGTGACATTTTCAGTTATAACAAAAGGTATGGCCAGTAGAATTCATTGATATTGTTTTCTATACTTACGTATTGCAGTTACTTTCAGAAATTCACCATTCCCGTTCGAAAAAAGGCAAATAACGCCGAAGTTCACACCCCTGGTTGCGTGACAAATCCTCACCTGCTGTGACTGTCTTTGGGGGAACACTTCCGGTGAACTAGAACGAGGCTAGAGGGAATTCCCTATGTTGGTGATGACAGCTCGTTCGTTATCGGCAAGTCTGAAGTACCCCGCTAGATAAGTACAACAGGTTGCTGACACTGATGGTACAAGCCAGCTGAAATAACCCTAAAATAAACTGTATATGAATTTTTAAAAGATCACGTAAAGCAATGGAACCAGTTCAAAAACAGTTTGATGAAAGCTACCTGATGGAAAGAGAAAATAGCAACGATCGAACGCAGCGATCACAAATATCCCTCCTAGAGCAGCCTAAGGCTGTTAGGACATAACTTCTCCATCGGCTTATTGTCGTATGCGAAACAATATATTACTATCAGTTAAAATCAATACATCTCGATTTCTTATCCCAATTCTTGATAACAGATATGTTGGTAAATATAAGTGAAGGCACATTGTGACATGGTACATGGTAGATGAACAGTTATACAGCTGTGAAAATAACCCGGGTTAATCAGTATTTAACATTACACGGCCCGTTTATACAGGAAACATGCTATTAGGAAATGTATACTTACCAGCTTATGTGGAATGAGAAATCCGATCCAACAGGGAAACACTCAATCAAAATACTATAGGGAAGTTGAACCAAGTATATCCATATCTTCGTAGGAAGAGCTGGTGATTTATGCTCCTTTGCCTTAAACGATATATAAAGTCATGCTGTTGAAATAAATAATAAATTTTGCAGAGGAATCTGTAGTTATACTCTACCTGAACGAATACCTGCGACAGGCCAACACTTTTAGTCACGGGCAATGTACTCGCCTAATAACTTGTACCAGAACAGTCATTATACCCCTGGATTAAGGTCACCGGGTGGATTTTGCCAGTTAAATGCAGTTTCTCTGACCTCGTAGAGACACGGGTCATAAAGTCAGTGGTTCGTAAATCTGACAATGTCCCTCACGAAATCTGCTCCATCCTTATCGCTAGTCGTCCCGTGTCGTACTTCCTGGTTTATACGTCTACATGGGTTATGAAATAATCTCGTACCGTGCGGATGTGTTGTGGATGCTCAATGACGTCCTGTGACGTTCCACGAAGTAGATTTATTTATATATTTATTTCGTGTTTTACGCCGTACCCAAGAATACTTCACTTATACGACGGCGACCAGCATTATAGTGAGAGGAAACTGAGCAGAGTTAACCAATGGAAACCCCAGGACCGTCCCCGGGTTGAACTCACAGCGATTGCATTGGTGAGAGGTCGTCGTATTGCGCTAGCACGCTAACCCCCAGGCCACGGAGGGTATCAAGTAAATCTTTGTTCCGTGCATGTATATGCTTTACATTCAGATATGTAAACATAATTAAGTTTTAAATATGAAAAAGGAGCTTCCGTGGCCGAGGGTGGAAGCACGGCATAATGACCCAGGAGCCTGTCATGAATGTGGTCGCTGTGAGTTCAAGTCCAGCTCATACTGGCTTCCTCTCCGTCCGTACGTCTGGTAGACCTGCCAGCACACTGAGGATGGCCGTGGGTTTCCTCAGGGCTCTGTCCGGTTTCCTCCCATCATAATACTGGCCGCCATCGTACAAGTGAAATATTCTTTGCATCATCATTATTCATTATAATTGGTGATTTATTTATATCAGTCTCTTGCTTAACTATATGCGTAAAACACCAATCTAATAAATAAATATTTAGTTGTATATTTTTACCACTGCAGTGGACTAACTAAAATCGTACGTTACATGCATACAAAATAATATACATGTATATATTCAACCCTGGTTGCCTCTGTCCAATGTGAACACAGAGGCTATAGTACGTGAAAACGTACTTGTCCAGTTTTTCCACCCATAAAACTCACCGCCAAACATCGGGTATAGATGAACAACCCTTGAATATGGCGTTAAACACACGTTAAATAAATAAATAAATTAATAAAAAAAACTTGCATGTTTAAATTTGCTAAAATTATCCACAAGCACTTACATTGGTGACACTTGTTTGTCAACAAATGTACATTTTTGAGGTATGGACTATCGTTTGCAGTTTAAAATACATAGTTGATTTTTTAAAAATAGTTTGGGTGTTTTTTTTTATTTATGAAGGATGGGGGTAGCAGTCGGTGTTACAACAGGCCTATTTACCGCTGACATGTTTAGAGTCCTTAGAGTGTTATACGAGCACGAGCGCTCATTTAAACATTAAAGGAGTGTCCCATATCGATTGAAAAAAAAGATCACACAAAACCCAGTCCCCAAACGTTCACTAAGGATTGAACATTTGCATATATATGTGTCCATTTAACATTAGACGATCGGTATAGGCCTACAAATATTTTAGCTGACGATTGGTATATGCTGACGGATATTCAACAAACATTGTACGATTTGTAATTTATCACTGAACGATTGGTGTACTAATGTCCATTTATCTGTTTAATTGGCGGCCTAGGTGGCTTCGATGGATATGAAAATGTCATCTTAACGTTGAACGATGGATATGCGAATGTACGTTTATTGGTGGGCGAATGAATGTCACGATTGGTGCATACGGATGTTTTCTTCATACATGTATGTAGTAAATACTTGACATTCGAAAGTTCCATCATAAACATTTTACAATGTAGTATATGGATGAATAAGGAGGTTTATGAAGTACTGGGCGATTAAGTGTTTTACTCCACACATAAACCTGATCTTCTTCTGTTAAGGGAAAATATACACGCCAATAAATTAAATAATTAAAATAAAATTCATAAATTTGACGACTGTCATACAAATACCTTTTAATCGGGCGATTCATATACGAACGTTGGTTTATAGCACTTGATAATTAGTATTCTGATATTCCATTTACTTGCATCTGTGAAAGTCACATACGAGTGTGGGAATCTTTTCCGTTGGACGCGAAGCCCTCCCTATGACGTCACTCGGTGTGTTTCTTCATTCTCCGTCAACCTCATGCATTGAGAAAAAAAAAAAGAGAAACTTAAACTGTTCAAGACCCGATCATTTTGTCGATAAATTTTTCTTCTGGTGAGCAACCAGTTTTGTTTGCAGAGGTTATTTGATTTCGGTTAAGCTCTAGTCGATACGAAGCTGGTCTTCTTGTGTTTAGCGAACTCATCCGCCAGGAGATGGTCTTGGCAGGCGCTGATCAATGTCACATTAATACCTAGGCCAAGCTGATACCGACATATACACGTAAGTTCGGACACACTGGTAAACCTTGATTATTTTTCCACGTACAGGTAAGATCGGCCACACAGGTAAGCCTTGATTATTTTTTCACATACAGGTAAAATCGGCCATACAGGTAAGTCTTTATTATATCCTCGCGTACAGGTAAAAATCGGCCATACAGGTATATCTTCATTATATCCTCGCGTACAGGTAAAAGCAGCCACACAAATAAACACTGATGATGTCCTCGCGTACGGCTAAAATCGGAACACACAGTTAAACCGCGAAAATGTAACGGTGACTACAGTGTATATAGATTATAGGATAATCTTAATCCTCTTGTATTGTTGTTACAGGATGTTGGTCCTTCAGTCAGAGTGTAAGCATATATACCACATCAACAGGCCACAAAGGGGCCGATATTTGCGGTCTGTGAAGAGGGAGGTAGTGTCTTCACGATAAGCAATAGTTACTGGGAACATTTGCCAGAGAGATGAAACCTCGATGGTTGTCGGTCCACCCACCATAGTCCGGATATAACCAGAATGGCCTTAAAACACTGATAAGAATGGACGTGCTTTTAGCAGTCTATAAGAATGACAAATCCCTTAGTGACCATGAGATCTTGGTTTTGGTTTCACAGTCGGTGAGGGAATCTAGGCAAATCTCATTTTATCTGATTTATAGTCAAACACTCAGTGGCCTTGTGACTGGCGTGCTCTTCTGCATCATGATGACTGAGCAGTCTCTCACCAAAACGATCGCTGTGAGCTCAAGTCCAGCTCATACTGGCTTCATCTCCTGTCGTACGTCGGAAAGGTCTTTCAGCAACCTGCGGGTCATCGTGGGTTTTCTCCCGGGCTCTTCGGTCATAATGCTGTCCGCCGTCGTATATGTGAAATATTCTTAAGTACGACGTAAAACACCAATAAAATAAATAAATAAATAAATAAATAAATCAAAGAAATGGCGAGGGAATCTGATATATACTTCTAAAATTTTTGTGTTAACCACCAGTGTCGAATATATCAATTAAATTGTCTAGTCATATGTATGTCCAATCCTTCATTACGATTACACAGCGTATGAATGCGTTACCTCGATTAATTAACGACGTTCGCAAACTCCTATATATCATCGTCTTTGGTTGACCATAGGAAAGGAATGTAAAATGTAAATATGCAGTAAACTTTACCTTCCTTTTCTCTCTTACATTTGGAGGTAGACTCTTCAAGTCTTGGAAGACGGCTCCAGAGTCCATGATGTAAGAAGAGTGTGAGGCATACAAGGGCGAACATTCCTTAAGATCTCATCATTACATCCAAGGATTTTTTTCTGACTAACTTTTAATTGCATGTGTTTAGTGAAACTGGTTAGTTTGTCTTGTAAGCCTGCTTAGGTAAGATTTCCGAAAACCCACCAAATTTGTCATGAGGATCCTGCGAGACACACTAAAGTCTGACGTTATCAAATTGTGTACTCACGTGGTACTGTTACAAATAGCCTTACCCTTGGGCTTGGCGCTTAATGTGATTGCTCCGGAACGACTTCTGAAAGAACGACTTTACCAATCTGGGGACTACATCATAGGAGGACTGTTTCCGCTACATTTTGGGGTCACTGCAGACCGGAAGTTGTGCACCAACTTCAGTGAAAAGGGTGAGTTTGCGTTAAAGCTTATAAATCTTAGATCTACCTTTCCACTTGGAGCAGTGATGTTTCCAGTCCATTCACCCTTGTGGGTGGTGGAGAGAATCCCGAATCCTTTCACTAATTTGTGGACCGATTTTGACCACTGTATTATTAATGGCCATTGTAAAATTTAAAGATGCCAAACTGATAAATACTAAGGAATGTAAGAATGAAACAATTTATTTACACGGAGTTAGAAGGTCATGATTGAAAATGAACGCTTCATTTTCTGTGTTGGCCGATAATTCAGATAAACTCACTCAGGAGCCAACACCATCTGTCGTGTTTCCGTTTCACGAAAGATGGTTGCAGAAAGACGTATAGAATGAAGAATTCAACCAATAAACTAATCCATCATTGCAGGATTATCGTGGCTCCAGGCTTTCCTCTTCGCCATTGACACCATTAATAAAGACACGACGATTCTCCCCAACATCACCTTAGGTTATGACGTCAGAGATGATTGCAACCAGGTGAGTGAGTGCTTGACAGTGGGAAGTGATCATGGTGAGGTCACACCTTGCATTTACATAATGGCTCATGTTGCATATGGCACCACCTCCGCAAGATAAACAATATGCCTGTATAGCTGCGGAAAATAAAACGCATGTATAAGCCTTTTAACCAAAAGCTGACATGCAATGTAACGATTGCATATAAGTCTCATCGCATATTTTACCAGCCTAAATGCGTACATTATAAGCATATTTAATATCGATCGTATATATAATCATACAGGTTGACAGGGCGGTGGAAGCTGCCTATGACTTTATCTCAGGTCGGAAGTTCCTCGGTAGGCGTTCAAGTGGCGATTGCGCAGTGGAACCAACAGCGTCGTCCAATGATCGGCCACCAATAGACCCACGTCACCGAAATTGCATGTCAGTCACTTCTAGCAGACGACCGAGTGTCTCCGCTGTTGTCGGGTCGGCCAGTTCGGTTCTTTCCGCCACGATAGCGAATATTTTCGGCGTCGAGAACATCCCACAAATCAGCTACGCCGCCACAAGCCGATGGTTGAGTGATAAGAAGCGGTACAGATCATTTTTCAGGTAAGTTTCATACCATCCTATTGTTAATTGTGCGATTTTGCATTCGCGGGAAAATAGGAGACATTCGATTACACACGGTAAAGTCGTGTGCACGCTTACATAAGTTTTCTGCTTAATTCATTTCCAGAAGTATTTATTTTATTTATTTATTTGATTGGTGTTTTACGCCGTACTCAAGAATATTTCACTTATACAACGGCGGCCAGCATTATGGTGAGAAGAAACCGGGCAGAGCCCGGGGAAACCCACGGCCATCCGCAGGTTGCTGACAGACCTTCCCACGTACGGCCGGAGAGGAAGCCAGCATGAGCTGGACTTGAACTCACAGCGACCGCATTGGTGAGAGGCTGCTGGGTCATCATGCTGCGCTAGCGCGCTAACCAACTGAGCCACGGAGGCCCCTTTCCAGAAGTAAAAATATTATTAAAAAAGGCATGGTCTTATACGTGTAGGCCCATGTTTAGGTGTCTCTTAGTCATTGTGACTTAAAAAAAATGAAAAATAAAAATTAAACACGAGTATGAGTCATTTTGGCTTTCTTCAAATGTAGCTCTAACACGTACCTCCGCGGTGCTTGTATACTAATACCATCTTGAAAAAAAGACATTAAAGATGCATGAAACTTCTTAAATATAGGAGTACAGGATGTGGCCTAAGATATAACAGTACAAGAAAGATTCAAAGCTGTCTTCTTGGGGAGTAAAAATGGCTCTAAACTAGAGTTTTTCAAAGGCCTCAGTCCAGAACTTCAGCAGCTTGCTGTCAGTAGTGAAAGCTGTCGACAACCGGAAAAAGCCGATATTCTTGGCGCTAAGCTGGTTTAGCGTGCATGTTAATCGATGACGTCATACCCGAATATTTCCTGGCATTGAAGGATAATCTGCATAAAACAGAAATATAAAATATGCCTCAAACATGAATTTCTGTTTCTAATTTTTAGAGCATATCATTTTCTTTAAAAGCATACTCTTTGTTTTGCTGTACCCTTCCATGCATCTTTTAAACCATCATACTCCATGAACAGAAGTAAAATTATTACCGGGTGGTTGAATAGTCTGTATCACGAATTTATTTGTGTACCACAGGACTATACCTTCGGATGACCTTCAAGTCAAGGTCATTGTGGATTTGGTACACCATTTCAACTGGACATATTTGTCAACGTTGGCAACTGATAGCGTGTATGGGGAGTTGGGTGAGTGTATGGTGGAGTTGGTGAATGTTTGTTGAGTTGGGTGAGTGTATGGGGGAGTTGGTGAGTGTATGATGAGTTGGGTGAGTGTTTGAGGAGTTGGGTGAGTGTTTGGGGAGTTGGGTGGGTGTTTGGTGAGTTGGGGTAAGTGCATGGTGAGTTGTGTGAGTGTATGGTGAGTTGGGTGAGTGCATGATTAGTTGGATGATTGTTTGGAAAGTTGTCTGAGTGTTTGGGGAGTTGTGTGAGTGTATGGTCAGTTGGGTAAGTGTTTGGGGAGTTGGTTGAGTGTTTGGGGAGTTGGTGAGTGTATGGTGAGTTGGGTGAGTGCATGGTTAGTTGGATGATTGTTTGGGAAGTTTTGTGAGTGTTTGGGGAGTTGTGTGAGTGTATGGTCAGTTGGGTAAGTGTTTGGGGAGTTGGGTAAGTGTTTGGGGAGTTGGGTGAGTGTTTGGTGAATTGGGTAAGTGCATGATGAGTTGGGTGAGTGTTTGGGGGAGTTGTGTGAGTGTTTGGGGAGTTGGGTGAGTGTATGGTGAGATGGGTGAGCGCATGGTGAATTGGGTGAGTGTATGGTGAGTTGGGTGAGTGCATGATGAGTGGGGTGAGTGTATGATGAGTTGGGTGAATATATGGGGATTAGGTGAGTGTATGGTGAGTTGGGTGAGTGCATGGTGAGTTGGATGAGTATATAGTGAGTTGGGTGAGTGTATTGTGAGTTGGGTAAGTAAATGGTGAGTTGGGTGGGTGCATGGTGAGTTGGGAGATGGGTGTGTATATGGTGAGTTGGATAAGTAGGGTGAGTTTGGTGCGTGTATGAGGATTGGGTGAATATATGGGGATTACGTGAGTTGGGTGAGTGCATAGTGAGTTGGGTAAGCGGGGAGTTGGGTTAGTATGTAGTGAGTGTGGTGCGAATTTGGTGAGTTTTCTGGGGTTCGGTGAGTGTTTGGGGAGTTGGGTGAGTGTATGGGGAAGTTGGTGAGTATATGATGAGTTCGGTGAGTTGGTTGAGTGTATGAGGGTTTGGTGAATGTATGGGGATTGGGTGAGTGTTTTGGGAGTTGGGTGAGTGTTTGGGGAGTTGGGTGTGTGTTTGGGGAGTTTGGTGAGTGTATGGTGAGTTGGGTGCGAGTTGGGTGAGTGTTTGGGGCGTGGGGTGAGTGCATATTGAGTTAGGTGAGTTGGTTGAGTGTATGAGGGTTTGGTGAATGTATGGGGATTGGGTGAGTGTTTGGGAAGTTGTTTGAGTGTTTGGGGAGTTTGGTGAGTGTTTGGGGAGTTGGGTTAGTGCATGGTGAGTTGGATGTGTGTTTGGGAAGTTGGGTGAGTGCATGGTGAGTTGGAAGAGTGTTTGGCGAGTTGGTTGAGTGTATGGGGAGTTGGGTGAGTGTATGGGGAGTTGGGTGAGTGCATGGTGAGTTGGTGAGTGTTTGGTGAGTTAGGTGAGTGTTTGGGGAGTTGCGTGGGTGTTTGGGAAGTTTTTTGAGTGTTTGGGGAGTTGTGTGAGTGTTTGAGGAGTTGGGTGAGTGTTTGGGGGAGTTGGGTGAGTGCTTGGGGAGTTGGGTGAGTGCATGGTGAGTTGGATGAGTGTATTGGGCAGTGGGTGAGTGCATGGTGAGTTGGGTGAGAGTTGGGCGAGTTGGGTGAGTGTATGATGAGTTGGGTGAGTGTATGGGAAGTTGGTGAGTGTATAATGAGTTGGGTGATTGCATGGTGGGTACATGTATGGGGAAAGCTTGTGTTTGTATGGTGAAGGGACGGGGGCTAAGGGAGTTCATAGAGACGCTGGTGAGTTTTGTTAGACGGTATTTTGAGTATACATTCAATAAATCTATATAAGCACGTCGTCATGTAAATTTCATAGGGGTAATATGTAGTGTTTGTAGGAAGCTGGAGTTGCAAAGTAAATGCCATTTATTCTAGCCTCGATGAGTCTGGTTCTAACGAAGAACTTTCACGATTAACTTGAAACTAACTGGTTATGCTAACCTTTCTTGCTTCTCGTCACGACAATACTTCTAATGTGGTGTCAAATCCTAATTCCTCACTCTTGCGTCTTCCTGGCTCCGCGTCTCTGCAGGTGTCGAAGAGTTCCAGGAAGAAATCAAACAGCAGAAAATCTGCCTAGCCGTCCGCCATGTTCTTCCTTCTGGCGGAAGTAGAGGCGCCCTGAAGAGGTTTGTAGACCGCCTCCAGCGATCGGAGGAAGGCAGAAAATCCTCAGTGGTGCTTGCGTTCCTACCAGAACACGAAGCCTCGTCGTTGTTGGGGGTGAGTCAGGAAACGCACCGCTTTATTGGCCTACCTCCGTCTTTGTCCGTCTGTCTGTTTGTACGTCGGATCACATGTATTTTATCTATCACATTCTGATCTGGATCTGAATTTATCAATCAGCTTATGCATTAAGTCAAATATTCAAACACAGCAAAAATTGAAATGCTTGCTTTAGGAAGGTTAAAATTTGTACACTGATTCTTTACTGCAAAGCAATGTACTAACCGAGTACTCTTTTGAGTGTACATTTTTAAGCACTGCAATTTATGACTAAAGTTACTTGATGAATACGAGGCCTCGATTGTTGAGGTCGATTTTTCTGGTACACAGGTCACCGTTAAAAGGAACCGGCCAAAATTATAGGAATTCACAACTTTTCAAACTTTTCTGCCGTGATTCCTTGTTTTATTGCTCTCTCAAATAAAAACCAGCGCAAATGCCCCATTGCAACGATATTCCGCGAAAGGTTTCGTGTCCTTTTGTAATCTGGTCCTTCGTTAAGTCAATGGCTCATGTTAAAAGATGCTAGGGAGCCCAAATCAAATCACAGGGTGTTAAAAACTTAACCGATTAACCGACAGCTGACTTGTAGAACTGCTCAGTTACAGCTCTTTAACTGAGTGGAACACATCTGCAGGTATTTAAAGCTGTTTTAAGCAGACATTTCTCCAATTTCTCTGCTTGCAGGAAATCAGTCGATATAAACTCAAGGGGAAAACTTTTATAGCTTCCGAGAGTTGGGCCGACACGGCTTCCACTCTAGAACAGCCACCGGAAGTTGTGCAGGGAATGCTGGGTATTATATCCAGCAGGGGAACAGTGCCGGGATACTCTGATTATCTGAGAGACATTTCAGGCGAGAATCTTTTAAGAAACAATCCGTGGTTAAAGACATACCTGGAAGAAAAGTTGCACTGTCATTTCGAGGCCAAGGCCAGACAACTGGACTGTTGGGAATTGCTCGAGAACAGATCTTCGGTAATAAACAACACCTTGTTCACGAACGGGAAGGTGTCGAACGTCGTCGACGCGGTGTACGCCATTGCGCATGCTCTTCACAGTCTGCTCTGCGATTCCGGTTCCTGCGAGAAAAGACACATTGTGCACGGGGATCTCTCCCAGTCCTTGCACAATGTGAGTTTTCAAGGCTGCCAGGGAACAGTTTCATTTGACCATAACGGGGATGTCTCTGCAGCCAAATACGTCATAACCAACGTCCAGAAGGCTGGGAATGGTTTAAAGTACGTTGACGTTGGTAGCTGGAACGGAACTTTGACTGTCGCAGATCACAAAATTGGTGAGATATATTCAAAATATTCGATCTCCATAATTCAAATACTGTATCGACAACATGTAAAACTAAAACTCACAATGTCTGGAAATTCCATACGTGGAAAAGTTAGTCATTAACGTGTCAAAGGTGGGTGGTTTACCCCGGGAATTCCGGTTTCCTCCAACCTTAAAACTGCCTGTCATTGTGTAAGTGCCAAATTCTCGAGTACTGCGTTAAGCAAAAATCGATTTAATAAATATTTTAGTCATGGCGTTATCTAAATCTTACCAAAGAACTAAGTAAACGACTCTTACTTTTGAAGAGTGGAATAACGGCTATGGGTCAGCTCCCGTCTCGGCCTGTAGTGAGGACTGTACCCCAGGATACCGCATTCTCTACAGTTCCTCTAAATGCTGCTGGGCCTGTGTCCTCTGCGATGAAGGTATGCTCTCTTCCTGGATGCCAGCATCGCAACGTTTTTAAATATTACGCCTTCTGGGTGTGACCAGAGATTCTGTTTGTTAAACAGTCTTTTTTCTTCATCGTCACTGTGATTCGCTGTGTCGTTATATTTGCAACGCGGTATGCAGAACACAGCTTTACCCACACACACACACGCTTGTACCTAAAATTCATGTACACAAAACAAAGAAACAGAAACAGGAAACAGAAATTTATTTATATGATTAGAGTTTTACGCCGTACTCAGGAATACTTCACTTATACGACGGTAACCAGCATTATGGTGGCATAGCTCCGTTAAAACCCACGACCATCCGCAGGTTGCTGGCAAACCTTCCCACGCACGGCCGAAGAGGAAGCCAGCATGAGCTGGACTTGAACTCACAACGACCGCATTGGTGAGACGCTCCTGGATCATTACGCTGCGCTAGCGCGCTAACCGACTGAGCCACGGAGGCCCCCAACTATGGTGTTCAAGATTCAACACAAGAACGATATGATTAAACTCAGTGATATCAATTGTACCATATTAATCTACATATAACCCTGTCTATTGGGTGCGATTGTTTCAAGAACAGAATTTTCAAATCATATATATTTAAGTGATAACAAGAAACCACTGACTTAAGGATACTAAACTAAGGATGTATGAAACCTTGGGTTTTTCGTCGTCTAATATACAGATGTCCTGACACAGGGAAGTACAAAAAAGCTTCCCCGTTTTCTTCTTGGGGCGTAGAATGGCTTTAAACTACAGTTTTCATAAACCCAGGAGTCAGTTCGGAAATTAAGTTGCTTTCAACGATGCTAGTTATGAGGGTGTCAGAAATGGGAGGGGGGGAGGGGGAGGGGCTTTAAGCTGGTGCCGCGTTTCCAGTAAATTCACCCTTGACGTCATGTCCTAAACTTTATGTCTGTTGACGGAAAATATGCATAAAATAGAATGCTTATCAAAATATATAAAATATGTCTTGTTTTAATGTGATTGTATGTTAAATGTGATAAAACACAGCACTTTGAGTAATTCTAGACCAGTGACGTCTAATAAATTACGTATAACATCACTGCATTTTTGTACATGATTCTGCTGAAGCCATGGTGCTAGGGGGGCGTGTAATGTGCTAGTATTTTCATGAACAGTTAGAATAAAACCCTAATTCAGGTAAACTGACAAGAGGCCGTATTTCACCGGCTACGTGTGACCATTTGCTCGCTATCACACTGTCGTCGCTGCTCTGGTTTTTCTCTCTATGCTGTACATCTTAGTCATATTAACAACGAAAAGTATCTTTCTCGTGTTTTTTGGCATAATGTTTCCGGTTTCCCTTAAAACTATTATCTCAGTTTTGCAATTCCTTTTTTGTATCCTATAATAAGCAATAATCAGATCTTAAGAAGTTTCTTTTCCGTTAAGTATTTTGATAGACTTGACAATGTAATATGCAGGATTTTTCGGATTGCAGATTCATTTTTCGTTGTATACATTTCGTTATATTTTCATTTTTTCAGACACCTTTACGAATTCCACAAATCAAGAGGTTTGTTCGAGTTGTAAAGACGTATTTGGAAAGGGATGGACGAACAACACCAACAATACATCGTGCGTTGAACTACCCCTGGAGTACCTCACCTGGGAGGACACCCTCGCCATCGCCGCCTCTGTCATATCTCTTCTGCTCTTCGGCGCCGATGTCTTCTGTCTTGGGGTCTTCATCCGATATCGTGAGACTCCGGTCGTGAAGGGGTCGAACAGAGAACTGACCTTCCTGTTGTTAGTTTTTCTGGGGTTCTGCTTCCTGAATCCATTCCTCTACATCGGAAGACCAAACGACGTCCTCTGCAAAATCCAACCGAACATCTTCGGATTCGTCTACACCGTCTGCATCTCTGTCATGTTCGCGAAAACCAGGCGGATCTTGATGGTATTCACGGCAAAGATGTCCAGCCTCTCGGCGATCCACTCCGACCGACGACGCTCCGAACAGAAGCAAGTTCTCCTCTTAATCACGATGACGCTGGTGGAAGGTAGCATCGTGGGCATGTCCACCTACCTGATGTCTCCTGAGGAGACCTACGATTACAGCAAACCGCGTCGCGTCATTGTCGACTGCGGGACGCCATGGCTCACCATCCACCTCATCGCCATGTCCTACACCTGTCTCATCGCCATCATCTGCACCTTCCTGGCGTTCAAGGCTCGGAAACTACCGGAAGCGTTCAATGAGGCTCGCTCCATCAGCTTCACCATGTTCGTCATGATTCTGGTTTGGATCGGCTCCATTCCGGCTTATCTTGGCTCTCACGGAAAAGCCCGAACGGCGTGGTTCTGCTTTTCGGCAACCTTCGCCGCGCTGCCGAAGCTCCTCTTCCTCATCGTACCCAAGGTTCGCATCATTCTTTTCTACCCGGAGAAAAACCGAGCCGATGTAGTGAGGTCGCAGACCACCAACCACATCCTCACCAAAGCGGTGCGTCGCACGTCAAGCGTGTCAATCGCCAACAGCGGCTCTCAATCTGCGCAACTTCGGCGTCGCAGCAACACTGCGGGGTCCACCGATAGCGGGACCGTGATGATTCATACTCGAAAACACGGCAAAGCCAAACGCCAGGCCTCCTCGACCGAGTCACAAATGGACAGCCGTCGCTTCTCGGACCTCTCTGAAAGGAGCAGCCGGTCAGACTACAGCGAGCCGCGGACGACCATAGAGACAGATATAGACCTTACTGACAATAAAGCAAATCTTAACGAATTTTCTAGCGACACGAAGCTATGAAAATCTGAAGAAAGTCTCGTATTAGAAGACAATCATATTCTAGATTCAACACGTGGCTTGATTTTCTATGATTGCTTATAGATTAGACTTGCTGTGGACAAAAGATTTGTCGAAGTTCAAGACATTACATCTCAAGAAATCGCGACGTACTAGGTACCTTTCATGTAACTTAGATTCTGCATACATGTCCATCTGACTTAACATTTAACCATTCTAGGGCCTCAAAATGACTTGCTCTCTTGTAATAAAGAACTTACAGATCTTAAAGTGTCTTACACTTATGTCTAAGTGCGCACATGCAGGTTAACGTATGCCAGGTATCTTAAATGGGATGAAAATGTATTATGCCTTGGGAGGTTTCTCCTGGAAAATCGACTCCTCAAGATCACTGAAACATTGTCTTTATGTATAAGAAGTGGTTTTATTCTTTGGTTAGGTATATAAGATATTGTTTGTCGATTAAGGCTTAGGGATGTCATTTTTTGGTTGACCAGTGGTATGCAAATGTTGTAATCCTTCCTTGGAATTATACTTAAACCTACATTTCGAGAATTGATTTTCAGTGGACGTTGTAGTAGGAAATGCACCTTTCCATCAAGCTGCAGTGTTTGGTTATGACTTTACACATTTGCCTGCTTTTATGGAAGTTCTGGGTGAAATTATAAAATCTCTACATCCATAGATTGCATGACAAGTGTTTTGTTCGTAAATGAATAACTAGAAAATATATATATCTTTTCTGCCACGTTGTCTCAAATCAATCTTCAAATATTTACAGGGGTAAAACGGCAGTTGTGTCAGAACCCGTATATATCTGACTTGCAAATGAATGAAATCACGCGGAAATCGTCGCCAGACCGGATTCGAACTCTTCATCATCTACTATCCTTATAGCTCTGAAAATTTGTTCTCGCTTGTTCTGGCATTTTTGACCAAAGCCTATAGTTTGGGTTCATTTGGAGGCTTGTGCTGTTTTGGTGAATCCCAATGACATTTTTTTCAGTTTCAGGTAGCCAGTCGGAATCGAGTAGTAAATATGTATGGGCTGGTTTGTGCCGCGTCAGTGGAACTTTCGGCTCGATGCATCGCTTTCCTCTATCCCGTCTTTGTTATGCGTTTGATGCATTGTCTCTGTACCCATGTACATGACGCATTTGACGAAGCAAAGTCCTGGTGTTGACTGAGTGTATTGTAAAGTCTTGACTCGAGCAGCACATCCGGTTAAAGGCGAAGACAACATAAAAATTACACCAAGAACAGATTGAAGAGTGCGAAAAGTTAGTTGTAAATGTGGTCTTCAATTCGATTTTTCTTTAAAGAGAAAAAGACACTAGAAAATAAGTTTTGTATGTTGGATATTTAGGACCACCCCTAAGTATATATCCTATTTACGTAATATTGTTATAAATAAGGTTGTAACACATGTTTAATAAATATATTTGCACTAGAATTTTGTCTGTTCAGCTAACAAATGTGTTCTGCCTGTATTTTGATCATATTTATGTTTTAAGCATATTTATAAATATTATAATTCAGATAAAATCCATGTGTTTGCATATAAACAACAGATTTACATTCAAAATCTTTAATTAAAACATTATAATGCTAAAACGATATTTACCATGGAAGAGGTGCTTCCAAATACACACAATGCAAAATATTTTCAAATACACTTTTCTCCTGAAAGAAAAAAATTCCAAAAAATACCTGCTACAACCCATAAAAGGCCACAAGGAAATCCTTGTCCAGCTTTCTGACACAACTGACTCTCACACATATAATCTGTTAAATTTAACGCAAGATCTGTTGTCTGAGGGATGCTAGAATGCATTCTGCTATTGCAGCAGATAATTCTGTTAAATAAAACACACGCGTTCTTTTTATTCAACATAAAGATTCTGTTATATTCTTGAGTACGGTGTAAAATACCAACCAAATAATTAAATAAATTAATAAAGGTTTTATTAGGCAAAAGGAATATTCTTTTGAATATAACACAGTATTATGTTATGAGAACAGATTACATCCTAGCATCACTCAGACAACAGACTTTCTGTTAAAATTATTGAGTGAAGGTAAACACGATATTGCACCACTTTTTGTGCTAGAACACGTGCAGGTATGGCTCCATAGAACAGTTGTTTAGTGGTTAAATCGCCTTACCGAAAGAGGATAAATTCAGGTAAATTTATTACCTTGAGGTATAGATATGCAATTGAATGCTGGGTTACAACGGACGATATTGACGATTACAAAATTTTCACTACCAAATTACAACAAAACCTAACGATAGGATTGCCACAACATCCAAAAGAGTGGACAAGTATTGAAGATTTTTTGTGCAATGTAAGCCTATGTTTCTTGTTTGTTTTTTTTGTTTGTTTGTGTTTTTTTTTATATGGTTGGGTTGAAAAGTGAGCGGGGTGGGGGGTGGGGGTGGGAGGTCATAATTATAATAACTTCCTGTATCAGACTACGAAAACGGACCCAACGAGAACAGTCGACAGCTTAATTATCTCTGCCAAAATCCCGAGAACAAAAGAATCTCGAAAATCCACTGCACGACTAAGACGCCCCCCCCCCCCCACCCAGAATACATCTCCCAATGAAATATATGCACTTTAAAAAACAAAATCATTAATCATGTTTCAGCGTAGATAAAGCTCTCCTAAACAAGGCTCTCATAAATCGTAATAAGCAGCCATGGACTTTCTTTCATTGGGGTACCGAACATGGTGGAAAACCTTCATATTTTACCTTTGTGTCAAATTGACAGTTTCTTTGGCAATTTCCCTGTCTGGCACCAAAGTCTCGAGGTTGTGTATGTGGTTGACGAAACAGACAGCTAGGAGACTTCTTATCAAAGTTATTGTTTGGTTAATTTCTTGCCTTCTTGTCGTTCAGTGTTAAGGTGAGGATGTTTTTATCCAGCCGCTCTGGGTGATGGCTGACTTAGACCTTACCAGTGCGTGACTGAATTAGCACACGCCTAACGTTTTGACACCGAGCTACCGGATCTCATTTATAGGTAAAATGTACCTTTATATCGGTAGGACCATTATAATTTTGCTTAGTGTACATAACTTAAACAAACAGCCCCCGTGGCTTGACTTAAAATAGAATAAATTACGAAACAATATCAGCTGGACTTTGTACAGCTAGTTATCTCCCTTAGTACAGTCAAAAAATAGGTTTTCAATGAGGGAGGTTGATTTCATGTCCTAAAATCGAAAATGGCAAACATGAAAAGTCTCGCTCTACATTTACCGGCCTTTGCGGTTTTATTTTACGGCTTGTCGTGGGACGTGATCAACGTTAGCATTGGCTGGGAAGGTTATGGAGGGAAATTCAAATACCTGACTTTTTGGGATCAGGTAATGTATTAGGATTGGCTTTGATTGGCTGTTGTTGTTGCAGTGTTTTAGATGTATCACGTGACGTGACAAGCCAGACTTTGAACCGCGCAGTGTCATCTGAACTACTCCACTAAGTCCATTCCCATCGTAAATGATTTTCTCCCTAATCTCATGTAGCTTTGTAGTTAGCTCATTACATTTCTTGCATAGAAAATCAATGGCAAATTCATTTGCAAGCTGTCTGATATTGAGTGATAGCTGATTTGCTGCGCAAGCTGGCTGGTCCAGTTGTATTTGACTCGACGTGGAAAATTTCACATACCTTTACAAGTTGAACTCGTCCGTATATTTGGTATACACTGATTCCCCAAGTCATACGAATGTAGATATGTCAAAGTCTGCATTGGTAAACCATATTTTAATTGTAATCTAGCCATTTGAACATTTGAAGCGAACAGAATGGGTAAATGTATGGTATTGATAATGAATAAGAGGTACATGTAATATTGCCAGGTATTTCTTCCCAGGAATCGCTGGAATTTGATTCAGGAACAGAGTTCACAAGAGTCAGTGCAGACCCACTTAGCTTTCATTTGCTTGTCTAAAATCCCTCTATCTCCACTCCTGCCGCCCTTACCTTTACAGTGACTTTGTATAGACGTCCAGTATGGAACATCCTTTAACTGTGTTGTACCATGTGACTATCACACTGACTTATGCAGCTTCCTTGTTGTATAACATCTTGTATGTTAATGAGGAAGGAGGAAACACTTTAACCTACAGAGGATATGGAGGGAAATTCAAGTTCCTCACATTTTGGAACTTTGTAAGTAATGGCATGGCCCAAAATTCAGATGCTAAAATGTCTTGTGTTGACGTATTTATTTCTTTGATTGCTGTTTTATGTCATACTCAAAAATATTTCACCTATGCATTGTGACAGTTGCCAGCATTATGGTGGGAGGCAGCCAGGCAAAGTCCAAGGGAAACCCCCGACCATCCACAGGTTATGTTTTGTGTGGGATTATCATTCAGATCCAGACGACGACCACTGTTGCTAATGTAGTTGCCTCATTGTCGACTTTTTAGGGAATTCATAAAAATTCCCTAAATACATAGTTTACATAAAAAGTTCAGATTAACTGGTATATATTATTACGTGTACATATTTGTAGTAAATTATGAAACCTTTCTTATGATTCACCATGCAGTTGTTGTTTTTTTTTTTTTACTTTTTTGGTTTCTATGTTGTTTTTCTCTTTGTACAGTGTCTTCAGACGTTCTATTTTGGCTTATGCGTGGTCAATGACTTAACAGGGACAAACCCCGGGCCTGGTCCCGCACAGAGAAAGAAATCCAGTCTGAAAGCCTTCATTGACAAATTCCTGGCCTCTATAGGCTTCCCCATGGGTGTTGTAAGTCACAGTGCTGGTTCACATGCACATTTCACAGATTATTGCCTTTCACAACTTTTCCACTGCATTTCATCATCTTACCCTATTCTAATTTTTCGGACATCTGGTCAGCTCCTCTTTATAGCCGTTATAAATGTAACTGTAGCAGGAATATTTAGTTTCTTGTTTCTCACACGATTACATCATCTGGACAACATTTTCGTATATTTACTTTTCCAAAAAGTTGGAAAAGAGATGTAATATTGAGCTTTTAACCTAACAAATATCTGTCCCCAAAATTAGATTAATTAGGTAATAATAAAACCACCCAGTCCCCCATGTTAAACACTCAGTCAGCCTAATTGACACTTCCTTATTAGGAAGGGCCTCCGTGGCTCAGTCGGTTAGCGCGCTAGCGCAGCGTAATGACCCAGGAGCCTCTCACCAATGCGGTTGCTGTGAGTTCAAGTCCAGCTCATACTGGCTTCCTCTCCGGTCGTAAGTGGGAAGGTCTGGCAGCAACCTGCAGATGGTCGTGGGTTTCCCCTGGGCTCTGCCCGGTTTCCTCCCACCATAATGCTGGCCGCCGTTATATAAGTGAAATATTCTTGAGTAACACCAATCAAATAAATAAATAAATAAATCCTTATTAGGAATATTCTGTATTACACTGGAAGTTTGGCCTGTAAACAGGCCCTTTCTGAAGCACCCAAAGGCCTTAAGGTGATGCTTTTAATTTCAGCACTAAATTTTTTCTGATGAAGAATTTGTCAAACTTTGTAAGAAAATCTGATGTGCCCCTATAGTGTGGATGAATGGATCAAAATCAAGCCAAGTATCTCATTTGAAAATAGCTTAAATAACTTGAAAATAGCTTAGGTGAAATACACCAAAGTAGTCACTGTTTAATACGTGTACTTTTTGCAATACATCCCCCCAACTTCTCATATTAGAAATCATAGTTTTCATTTACTTTTTACACCACTTGAGTTTTTCTCTTTCATATGTCAAAACTGGAAACTGCTTATGGGTTTTTGTGACTTAAAAGATAAATTCAGAGCAGTAATCGTCTTCTGGTATCTTTTGTGTTATTAAAGGGATGCAGAATCGAAGCTAATTGGCTGACAGTGGAGATAAGATTTCCTGGGTTAATGTGTGCAACTTTGGTCAGGCTTAAATACATCCGTGATACCTAAAATTCAGCCTAGCCTGGACTTGCCTGGTCTTGACTTGCATGTCTCTTACACCAGCCAATCATAAAGAATTCTGTATCCCTGTGAATCGGTATTATCTCCCCTTACCTTGAATGGCAAAGCATGAATAATAACTCTTGCAGAAGAAACCAGGAGACAGAGAGCATGAACAGTATGACCAGTGGAAACATTAAAGTATGGCCTTAGTGGCAAGTGACAGTTGACATCCTTGACAGCCAATAGGTTCTGCTTCAGTTCTTCATTTTATTCTCCTCTTGAATAGATAATGTATGAGACCGCAAGTCGCATGTCATTGGTTAAACCGCTGTATTTTATGACTGCTGTTTTTAAGGTGTTTAGTCCTGAAAAAGATTTTCTAAGTTTGTGTATTTTTTTTTCTCTCCTCAGTTTGTGGTGACAACATTTTGGGCAATCTTTTACGTAGACAGAGAGCTGGTGTTCCCGAGAAAACTGGACGGCATTATCCCACCCTGGCTCAACCACATCATGGTACGCAGTAGAATACAAGTACATATATGTTCTAGTTAGATTAGGGTAGGCTTAGGGGGCCTCCGTGGCCTAGTGGTTAGCGTGCTAGCGCAGCACAATGACACAGAAGCCTCTCAAATCAAATGAATGAATAAGTTCAGCAAGCACCTGTAAACCTGATTACAGTCATAATACATGAAGTACAAAGTTCTCGAGCACATGTGAACATGAACCAAACACGCTCATAAATAAATCAATTAGTATTGAAGCACTCACTCAGTGGCTTTTTTTATCAATGCTATTAGCAGTAAATCATCTGTTGTTGTTGTTGACCAGCCCCGATAGCACAGTTGGTAGAGTGTCCGCTTTGGGAGCGGTAGATCCAGGGTCAATCCTAGGTCTAGTCACACCTAAGGCTTTAAAAGAGGAAGTTGTAACTTCCTGGCTTGGTGTTCAGCATGAAAGGGATAGTGCAACGACTGTTTGACCAGTATCAGTATAATGGTTCTCAGTGAAGCAGCAATAGGTAAAAGATCTGTGGAAATCTGTCCTGCAACAAGGAGGCACATTACATGCACTGTAAGGATTCCTTCATCATCATATGACTGAAAAGTTTAAGAACGACGTTAAACGTCAAGCAGTCATTCTGTTGCTGTTGCTTTTGTAGCACACTGTACCTTTACCATTCCTGCTGTTGGACAAGTACATGGTGTACCACGAATACCCACCCCGGGGAAAGGCCATGTTAACCACTATTGTCTTTGCATCTGTATACCAAGCCTGGTAAGTACACCACAGTTATCCCTATTGCCAGGATTTTGAAGTCAAGATTTTAAAACACACTCATGTTATTGTTTCTTATGTCAAAAAATTTTGCTTCGGGTTGGGGGAGGGGGGGTTGCCTTGAGGCATCAACCAGTGCAAGAAATTTCACCTGATTTTGGTGTAAAGGATTTTGTTCCCTGTAAATATACACCGCCTGATTCCAATGGTTACCTATGAAATCATTAATAATAGATGATAATTATTGGTGAGTACATTTAGCAGAGCTAAGAAGTGGCAGCACATGACAGTGCTGTGATAGGTTTGTTCTCTCTCCTGTCATACTGTATATATATCTTTTCTCTCTTGATAATATAGATACATGCATTTATTTATTTATTTATTTATTTATTTGATTGGAGTTTTACACACCGCTCAAGAATATTTTCACTTCATATGCAACATGCTATATGGGAGAAACCGGAGATATTATGGACAGCTTTATCACACTATATTTCTACAATTTACACGTTTTACTTTTCCAGAATACTGTGGAGAGCTTTATCACACTATATTTCTACAATTTACACGTTTTATTTTTCCAGGATACTGTGGATAGCTTTATCACACTATATTTCTAGAATTTACACGTTTTATTTTTCCAGGATACTGTGGAGAGCTGTATGGCACTATATTTCTACTAGTTACATGTTTTTTTCCGGGATACTGTGGATAGCTTTATCACACTATATTTCTACTAGTTACATGTTTTTTTCCAGGATACTGTGGATAGCTTTATCACACTATATTTCTACTAGTTATATGTTTTTTTTCCAGGACACTGTGGATAGCTTTATCACACTATATTTCTACTAGTTACAGGTTTTATTTTTCCAGGATACTGTGGATAGCTTTATCACACTATATTTCTACTAGTTACATGTTTTTTTCCAGGATACTGTGGAGAGCTTTATCACACTATATTTCTACAATTTACACGTTTTACGTTTCCAGGATACTGTGGAGAGCTGTATCACACTATATTTCTACAATTTACACGTTTTATTTTTCCAGGACACTATGGATAGCTGTATCGCGCTATATTTCTACAATTTACACGTCTTATTTTTCCAGGACACTGTGGATAGCTTTATCACACTATATTTCTACTAGTTACATGTATTTTTCCAGGATACTGTGGATAGCTTTATCACACTATATTTCTACACTTAACACTTTTTTCCCCCAGGATACTGTGGATAGCTTTATCACACTATATTTCTACTAGTTACATGTTTTTTTCCAGGATACTGTGGATAGCTTTATCACACTATATTTCTACTAGTTATATGTTTTTTTTCCAGGACACTGTGGATAGCTTTATCACACTATATTTCTACTAGTTACAGGTTTTATTTTTCCAGGATACTGTGGATAGCTTTATCACACTATATTTCTACTAGTTACAGGTTTTATTTTTCCAGGATACTGTGGATAGCTTTATCACACTATATTTCTACTAGTTACATGTTTTTTTCCAGGATACTGTGGAGAGCTTTATCACACTATATTTCTACAATTTACACGTTTTACGTTTCCAGGATACTGTGGAGAGCTGTATCACACTATATTTCTACAATTTACACGTTTTATTTTTCCAGGACACTGTGGATAGCTGTATCGCGCTATATTTCTACAATTTACACGTCTTATTTTTCCAGGACACTGTGGATAGCTTTATCACACTATATTTCTACTAGTTACATGTATTTTTCCAGGATACTGTGGATAGCTTTATCACACTATATTTCTACACTTAACACTTTTTTCCCCCAGGATACTGTGGATAGCTTTATCACACTATATTTCTACAATTTACACGTTTTACGTTTCCAGGATACTGTGGAGAGCTTTATCACACTATATTTCTACAATTTACACGTTTTATTTTTCCAGGACACTGTGGATAGCTGTATCGCACTATATTTCTACAATTTACACGTCTTATTTTTCCAGGACACTGTGGATAGCTTTATCACACTATATTTCTACTAGTTACATGTATTTTTCCAGGATACTGTGGAGAGCTTTATCACACTATATTTCTACACTTAACACTTTTTTCCCCCAGGATACTGTGGATAGCTTTATCACACTATATTTCTACAATTTACACGTTTTACGTTTCCAGGATACTGTGGATAGCTTTGTCACACTATATTTCTACACTTAACACTTTTTCCCCCAGGATACTGTGGATAGCTTTATCACACTATATTTCTACTAGTTACATATTTTTTCCAGGACACTGTGGAGAGCTTTATCACACTATATTTCTACTAGTTACATGTTCTTTTCCAGGATACTGTGGATAGCTTTATCACACTATATTTCTACAATTTACACGTTTTATTTTTCCAGCATACTGTGGAGAGCTGTATCACACTATGTTTCTACAATTTACACGTCTTATTTTTCCAGGATACTGTGGAGAGCTGTATCACACTATATTTCTACTAGTTACATGTTTTTTTTCCAGGACACTGTGGATAGCTGTATCGCACTATATTTCTACTAGTTACATGTTCTTTTCCAGGATACTGTGGATAGCTTTATCACACTATATTTCTACAATTTACACGTTTTATTTTTCCAGGACACTGTGGATAGCTTTATCACACTATATTTCTACTAGTTACACGTCTTATTTTTCCAGGATACTGTGGATAGCTTATTACACCAATTTCTGGGTGTACCCAGTCCTGGAAGTTCTGAACAACGCTCAGCGATGTGTGTTCTTCCTCACCCTCTGGGCATTCCTCATTAGCATCTACCTGCTGGGGGAGGGGCTGTCAGGATTCTGGTGGAGTGAGTACTTTATATCAGGGTCTGTGCGGATGGTAGTGGGTTTCCCCCGGCCTCCACCCACCATAATAATGTTGGCCGTCGTCGCATAAGTGAAATATTCTTGAGTATGGTGTTTAACAGCAATCAAATAAATAAATAAATAAATAAATAAATACTTTATATCAGGTGTGACAAACACAAGGTTTATATGGCGGGAGTTGTTGTGGGGGGTGGTATGATGCAGTGGTCCATACCTTTGTGCCGAGTGGTCAGCCTGCTCTCGCAGCACATGCTGGCCTCCTCTCCAGTCATACCAGGGAATGTCTGCCAGCAACCTTGAGATGGCCTTGTTGTTGTGTGTGGTTGAGGTCTACATGTAGCATACTCAGCCTAACTAGGACATAAAGACAAGGAGAATTTTGTCTCACGGATAATTTATGACATGGAGTGTAATCTGACCATACAGGAAATGTCAATACTCCTAGCATTCTACACAGTGAAAATGTCCATATTCTCTTCAAGGGTGACTTCTGTATGTATGTGATATGTGATAAATCGTATGTGTATGGTCATATGGTTCACATCATATGATCTCATTGCAGTACCATATGGTTACTGGGTTTAAGTTTTGCTAGGACTCCGGAGATGCAGATCCAATCCTGGCTTTGAACATGAAATTTGGGGATTCCCCTGCTCTCAGTGTTAGTGGGCCCTCGGTGACATTACATCTAGCTGGTTGATGTCTTTTGTGTGGCCAGGCACTCCAAGCCCTACAGTTTCCTCCAGGCACTACAATGTCCTCCAAGCACTACAGTTTTTTTCAGTCACTACAATTTCCTCCAGGCACTACAGTTTCCTCCAGGTGCTACAATTTTCCCCAGGCACTACAGTTTCCTCCAGGCACTACAATTTTCCCCAGGCACTACAGTTTCCTCCAGGCACTACAGTTTTTTTCCAGGCACTGCAGTTTCCTCCATGCACTACAGTTTCCTCCAGGCACTACAGTTTTCCCCAGGCACTACAGTTTCCTCCAGTCATAAACTGGCTGCCATCCTACAAGTGATAAGAGTCTTGATTATGGCATTAAACTGCAAAAGATTGAACAAATACAGTTCATATTAGGTAGTGGAGCCATTGTGGCCAATCTCTGACTAATATTAAAAAGAAATTTTTGGTTTAGTGATAAAATCGGATAATCATTTTAAAATGTTGTGAGCTGTAAATATTCTTATACAGTTCCACGCCTTTACAACAGAAGATGTCAGTATTTACAGATCGTAGTTTAAATACTTGTTTTTTTTTTTTGAGAAAGAAACTTACCTGACTTTTCCTTTTTTTCTTTTGCAGGATACGAGAAGGCAAAAGCTGTAACATCCAAAAAACGCTGACAAGAATTATTTATAGAAAAGAAAAATTATTTCATTTGAATTTGCTCATAATATATAGAATGTAAAACATGTTTATGTGGAAACTTTGGAGTTTAGAACATGATTGTATAATACATAGATTTCATTTATTTAGAGACTTTGTACTGTTTTAGGGTACTTTAGCAACTCCAGCACTCATAACAATGACTTAAGGTGATGCGTAATTCAATATTTCAGTTTTAATTTAATAATTTAAGTTTCAATAAATTGTCCATTCTTGAAAATGGTTTCAGTAAAACTGAAATATTGAATAAGGGTGCATCATTTGTTGACACAGTACTCTACATTAATAGCGAAGTTTATCAATGGAAATCTTAATCTTAAATTAATTTAATAATTTAAGTTTCAATAAATTGTCCATTCTTGAAAATGGTTTCAGTAAAACTGAAATATTGAATAAAGGTGCATCATTTGTTGACACAGTACACTACATTAATAGCGAAGCTTATCAATGGAAATCTTTGTACTGTTGAAAGGATATATAAAGTGCTTTAGTTTAATTTCCTAATGTGCAGTTTAGGACATGTAATGAGATGTTTAAAAAATTTCAACCTTTGTTTTGTGGGGGGAGGGGGGGAGGGATTAAAACGGCTTCACAGTTCAGTTTTCTTAAAGCCCCAGGTTGCAGTGGCGACATCAACGTTGATCTTTGTGGGGCAACAAACCGAATAAGGTGGTGGTTGGTCAAGGGGGTGGTGAATGGGCAGGGTGATTAGGGGCTTTAAGGTGGCCCAACGAAGCCATGCAAAGCCTAGGCACATGCCACCTTGCTAATGTTTGTTTTAGACATCCTTTTCGTGTATCCTTTAAGAATGTGAATATGCATGTATATTGATTACAACCATATTGTGCTTCATCTCAGTTGATCTGTACTGTTTAGCGTGCTTGATTGTACCTAAACGCCTCATTCATCACATCTGATTTTTTTGGCATGCTTGATTGTACCTAAACGCCTCATTCATCACATCTGAATTTTTTGGCATGCTGGATTGTACCTAAACACCACATTCATCACATCTGAATTTTTTGGCATTTTTGATTGTACCTAAACACCACATTCATCACGTTTGAATTTTTTGGCATGCTTGATTTTACTTACTTGCCACATTCATCACATCTGAATTTCTGGCATTCTTGATTGTACCTAAACACCACATTCTTCACACCTGAAATTTTTGGCCTTCTTGGTTGTACCTAAACACCACATTCATCACATCTGAATTTTTTGGCCTTCTTGGTTGTACCTAAATGCCACATTCATCACATCTGAATTTTTAGCATGCTTGATTGTACCTAAACACCACATTCATCACGTTTGAATTTTTTGGCATGCTTGATTTTACTTACTTGCCACATTCATCACATCTGAATTTCTGGCATTCTTGATTGTACCTAAACACCACATTCATCACATCTGAATTTTTTGGCATTCTTGATTGTACCTAAACACCACATTCATCACATCTGAATTTTTTGGCATTCTTGATTGTACTAAAACACCACATTTATCACATAGCAAAACTGTAACTTTCCGTAAAGGTGTGAATTGAAGAGAACATTTAAACATGCTTGGAGTTCTGTGTAAGCTACCAATAAAATATAAAGTAAATATATTAAATCCTTGTTTAGATGGAAAATCATTCATGTTTGGATTTCATGTTTAGCTGTTTATGATGAAACAGTGTGTTGCATTGGTCTGTCGTACAACCAATCATTATTGGCCTTTCACCGTGTGTCAATTATCCAACCAATCAGAGAAGCTTTCACATTGACGTGTTTAGGATTTAAGGTTGAAACTCTTTTGGGGGATGAGAATTTTCTAAGGGAAATCAGGATTTTTATAGTGTTTCACCCAAGTGTCATAAAACTAACCGTTTTACTAATGGGGGTTGGCTAGGAGAGGAAATTTTAACTGATTTTGATGGGAAAAATAGTTTCCTTTTTGAGGCAAAGGTTGTGCTAAAGGCCATGTATTTGTGGCCTACATTTTGGTGCTGTCCAGCCATTACTGTCAAGTTTGTTGGCCAACAGAACTATTGGCATCAGTTAAGTATCCCAGCCTCTAATGGACATCTGCTGCGGGTTCAAACCTGGTCTTTGACAGAGAATTTGTAGATACCCCGCTGTAACTGTCACTGGGACATTGATGGCAACACACGGTCGGGAGTGGTTGTGTAGCCGTTTGTGCTGTCTGATCTCATGTTTATGTCATATGGGGAGGCTCGTCGGTGACTTAGTTTACTGCAAGCACGCCAGTTTGGTCCGCCTCTAAGACTGACCACCTTCGTTGTTCTCAGTTCCTCCAGGGGGACCACCGATGTATACCCGACCACATATGAGAAGAGTTCGAGGACGATGTTAAAACACCAAGCAGTTTGACTCAAAATTCGCGTTTGATTTCTGAAATGCCAGGAGTATAGTTAATGTGTTATGTGGGTGTTTACTTAGTACTTTACATGTGGTTTGATTTGATTGCATTCCAGAACGAGTAGTTTATAAATGTAAATACTTTATAAAAAGTAAATTTATAAATGCAGTTTATTTTTGAAAGCATTGCCATAATAAGCACAAAAGGATTATCCTATGGCGTTTATTTGCCTCGAAAAATGCTGTCTGTGGATAAAATATTAGATCATTCACACTACGGGCCTCCAGGGCTCAGGTGGTTAGCGCGCTAGCGCAGCGTAGTGACTCTAGAGCCTCTCACCAATGCGGTCGCTCTGAGTTCAAGTCCAGTTCATGCTGGCTTCCTCTCCGGCTGTAAGTGGGAAGGTCTGTCCGCAACCTGCGGATGGTAAGGCTGGCCGCCGTCGTATAAGTGAAATATTCTTGAGTACGACGTAAAACACCAATCAAATAAATAAATATATAAATATGGAAGTCAGTCACTCACAGATTTATAAGAGAGCCCTGTGTCCATGTCCTCACATGGACATAAATAGAAGATTTACATGTATGTGTACAGTTATGGAATCGTCTATGCTATTTGTATGTTTTTGTTTTTGTCCAAGAAATCAAATTGTTTAATATGTGGTACGTTGTCAACAGGGTGAAACGTGTATAATTACATCCTCATTTCTTTCTTAGATTTATTGTCCATTGGAGTCATGGGTTTAAATCTGGCAGTAGAATTATTGAATTTTTGTTTGTATTACTTTTATATTATGCAGGTATTATTCAAGAGAAAATTGTAACAACCATTTAAGTGTCTTTAGATTTTTTTTCTTAATTCATGGTTTCCTTTGCTCTTGCAAGATTGCCTTCGTTAATTCAGGATTTCTTTTTCTCTTGCAAGATTTCCGTCGTTAATTCAGTATTTCCATTGCTGTTGCAAGATTTCCTTCGTTAATTCATGGTTTCATGGTTTAATATTGCCAAAGTTCATCGTCTTCTAACCAATGAGGTTGACGTTTCGATTCCAGCTCTCTGTGGTTTGTTTTCATTTTGAGAGCTGTTTTAAATCAAGAGGTTTGTCCAGTATACTTCAACCGGAGGATAAGTGGTTCGCTCCGGGCACTATTCCTTATATCCGTAAACATGACAGCCTGTTGGTCGCCGTGCATGGGTTTCCCCCGGGCTCTGCTAGGTTTCCTCCCACCACCATGATGGCCGCCGTGGTATAAGTGAAATATTCTTGAATTCGGCATAAAACACCAATCAAATAAAAAATAAAGTCAACCTGACTACTGTCATACATGTTATCTAATGTGAACCTTGCTGCGAGGCGGCAGTGATGTGGCACAAATGTTTATAGTGAGCGACAAACGTTTTTGGGAATTGACCTTGCGATTATTTGCATGGATCGTCCATATTGGTGGACGGCTGGTATACGAATGTCTGTTTCGACGAATAGATACAAACGTGCGTTGAGGAAAACTATGCGGCTGCCATGCGAAGATGAGAGCACAGCACTGATTGGGACCAGTGTGGTATAATGCAAAAAAAACACTGTGCCGAACTGTGTAAAGAATTCACGTTAAGTCGTGTTAAAAATACCCCGTGTGAGCACGACGGACAAAAAGGTGCACAACTTGTGTTTGTATACATCAGGAGTTCTGTAGGGTTTTATTCATGCAAATTAATCCCTGAGATCACGGATCAAATTTCAGTCATTAATCTCAAGAACTTACCCAGAATTTACGTTGTCAAACAGTATTTTGCCTCCCACCATAATGCTGGCCGCCGTCGTATAAGTGAAATATTCTTGAGTACGGCGTAAAACACCAATCAAATAAATAAATAAATCAAACAGTATTTTGACCTTGTTACGTAACAGAAACACTTTTAAAGTGATTTGAAATGTTGACTGCAGTATAAGCTAGCTTAGTGATCCTGGTCTAGACCGTTTTCGACGGCTTATTATCGTCAATGCCTCAAGCTGTAAAACTGCATGTACCTCACGTGTCTTATGATATTAAAGCAAGCACATTTAGCCACTTTAGGCTAATGCTTGGCTTTTATGTTAACATCGTTTTCAACATTATTTCGGTCATACGCATGTGTATTATAGTAGAATCTTTTGAGACGGACTGTATACGTGGTTCCTTCAATAGGACACACGAGGTGCTGGTTCAAATCCGGCATTGGACAGACAACTTCTAGATCCTGTGCCCTTGTCGCTTAACTGTTGGGAGGTCAACGACGCTATCGTATAAGGGAAAAATTCTTGACTTTATAAACAGCTGCTATCAATTAAACAGTGGTGTTGTCTGTAATTTTTTGCATCTCGATGCATTGAGTTAGCTTTTTAAATATGTCGGCAATAGATTGCTATAATTTATTTATTTTTTTATTTATTTGTTTGATTTGTGTTTTACGCCGTACTCAATAACATTTCACTTATACGGCGGTGGCCAGCATTATGGTGGAAACCGGGCAGAGTCCGGGGGAAACCCACGATCATCCGCTGGCACACCTTCCCATGTACGGCCTGAGAGGAAGCCACCATGGTGGATTGCTAGAAGGTGAACGTCTTGATTTAACTCAACTGAAGGCACACAAGAGAAAGCTTGTCTGTCCATAGCCGATGTGTGAGGATAATGGTGTCTCGGTGTCTTTCAATCGCTATAGGACACACAACGTGATGGTTCAATCCCAACCTTGGCCATGCAACCGACATGCTTAGTCAAGGTATTCTCTCGATGTAGCTATCAAGTCACTCCGACCATTCCAATCGCGCGTTCAAATCTGCTTCAAAACGCTGTCAACAGCTCGAAATACAAATTTGCTCGGAAGTCCATTAATATAGCCAAACAGAAGCCTTCCCTAACAACATGATCTCCTCAGAACAATTATTCGTATTCAACCTTTTAAAAAAATTGACTGCGTCCTTTGTAGCTTCAAGTTTCTGATATTTTTTGTTCTATGCACAAATCTGCCAAACTTGAATTTTATGCTGTACATACCCTTGTTTTCCTCTGAATTGTAAGCCCTGTAATTGTTTCACTCTGGTGACTATAGCTCAGTTGTATACTTTTATGTGTTCTTGTACTATGCAATCATGTTTATATACTACGTCACATTATTGCTACTTTGCAGTTTGCCACTACACCGGATGATGGGAGAAGTCTCTTCCAAAAAAGCTTGTGAATAAGTCATTACGTATAAAGTTTTTTTTTGTCATTTCCAAACTGTACATTTACCAGGTGACATTATTGCTGCTTTGCAGTTTGCCACTACACCGGATGATGGGAGAAGTCTCTTCCAAAAAAAACTCGTGAATAAGTCATTACGTACAAAGTGTTTTTTGTCATTTCCATGCTGTATATATACCATGTCACATTATTGCTATTTTGCAGTTTGCCACGATCTTTACACGATCATTGACATCAATCAATCAATTAATCATTAATCGATTAGCCCTAATCCTTCCATTTCTAGTCTGTGTGGAGATGAGTGGTCCTGTGGCAGCTCAAGCCGTCTTACAAGAAGTCTTTTCAAGAAGACTTGCCTATCTCTAATCCGTAATACCTTTTTATCCGTGTAAACTCAAAACGGCCATTACCGTTTGAGGAATACTAATTTCCGATGTGACAGTTGTAAGTTTCCCTGTAGACGAGTGAGTGAGTGCTTGGGGTTTAACGTCGTACTCAACAATTTTTCTGTCATATGACGACGAGGTTGCATGTACGTGTAATGTGCCTCCTTGTTGCAGGACGGACTTCCACCGCTCTTTTATTTAGTGCTGCTTCATTGAGACGACTTACCGAAGGCAAGTAAGTCGCCCCGCACGGGCCATTATACTAATACGGGTCAACATTATCCCCTTCAAGCTGAACGCCAAGCTTTTAAAGTCTTAGGTGTGGCTCGATCAAGGATTGATCCTGGATCTACCGGTCCCGAAGCGGACGCTCTACCAACTGTGCTATCCGGGCCGGTCCCTGTATACGAATTAAACGTTAGATGTACTGATCGACGCGTGAACGCAAGCAGTCATAAATTGGTGAAATGAACGGCTCCAAAGCTAGCCTTTTTCAATCTTGCATATCTCCGCTCGTGTATATAATTTCGAATTATATGTCCCATAAGCTCCTCTCAATTCTTTATTTATCATACAAAACACACAGCTCACAACTTATTTACATGTAGATTTTAGTGCTTGGATAATACTCATCAAAAAGGACAAATCAACAAAGACAAAAAAGAAAAAAAAACAACAAAGAAACAAAGAAAGAAAAGAATTTTCTATTGTATACGTAACCTACAATCGCATCTATTTACCCTCTCTTAAACCACAGAACGTGATTGTGTGAAAAGAAAAATATCATCCAAGAACATGGTCAAATATCAAAACTGAAGCGCAAAGTACCATAAACTTAGCCAGACTTTGACATCACGGTGTCTCGTTTGTATTTTTCTCCTATTTTCCCTATCTCTCCCATGTTAATTTGTCTCAAAAACACTGAGATACTGTCCTTGCTAAACTTACACCAAGAACATTCCATATAATGTCACGTTGTCATCGAGATAGTCAGTGTTTATGTTTGTTACTTTAGTGAAAGATGCTTCGCTCCTACGAGAAACTGATGATGCCTCCTTCATAGGCGAAGCCGAAGATGCGTCCTTCACAGGCGATGCCGAGGATGCGTCCTTCACAAGCGACGCCAGAGATGCGTCCCTCACACGCGACGCCAAAGATGCGGTCTTCACAAGCGACGTCGAAGATGCGTCCTTCACAGGCAATGCTGCAAATGCATCCTTTACAGGCGACGCTGCAGATGTTTCCAAATATGATACAAATATTTTTTCGACTACTTTTCACAACCGTTGCCTTTGTTGAAGAAATCAAATACAGACCGCCGTTAGGCACTAAATCCCCGACATCTTGTTGGACCTTTATTTCCAGCCTTATGAAAAGACACATCAGAAAAAGGAAATAAAAAAAAAACAAACAAAAAACAAAAATCACACGAATTACGCTTATTCAAGTGCAAGATATTCGCTGATTTTTACGGACATCAATGTTTTTCAACTGATCATTTCGATGTTACTTATTTAGTCTTCCGCACATGTTTCGTGGCTAACATATATTGGGGAGAGAGACGTCTTGGTTATCGTAAGGGAAAACTGATCATACATGTAGAGGTGTTTGTTGAAGATACAATGCCACGCACATTATCACCTACTGTAAGAAATGGCAGAAAGTTTGTTCAGTTCAGATTCTTGTTCATGAATTCCACCACACGCTTGAAAGCGGTTTCGCAAAGGTCCTTCTTATAATTCGGGTTAGTAGGATTGGTGAAAGCATGACCGGTAGGATAGGTATAGAATTCAAACGCGACCTTCCCATCCTGCAGCTTTTTCCGTAAGGCCTCGTAATCCTTCGGAGACGAGAAGCCAACAATGTCGTCCTTTTCACCAAAATGACATTGGATCGGAATCTTTATTTTGGACACGTCTGCAAGCTTCGGATCGGGGATGCCGTAAAAAGGAGCAGCGGCGCTCACTTCTGGCACCAGCGCTGCGGAAGCGAGGCTCAAGGCCCCGCCCATACAGAATCCGGTCACGCCCACTTTTAAGCAACCTCTGGATAGCAAGAACTTTGCGGCGCCCTGAATGTCCTTAACGGCTCCCTGCCAATCAAGGTTACCCATAAAATGCCCCGCCTCCTCGGCGTCAGTTGTCACTTTTCCTCGGTACAAATCCGGCACCAGCGTCACGAAGTTTCCCAGTTTACCGATCTCCGCAGCTTCTTCCTGTAAAAAAAAAAAAAAAAAAACAGAACAGAGAGATAACTTCACTCCACATAGGCTGTTCAAGTCCCCTAAAAATCCCCTTACAACAAACGTTGAAACTTGATGATCTATGTTTAAAACACCAATCGAGAGGTGCATGAATAACCATGTGACCCATTGCAAAGGTTTTTATTCTATTTATTTATTTATTTGATTGGTGTTTTACGCCGTACTCGAGCATATTTCATTTATGCATCGATAGCCAGCATTGTGGTGGGAGGAAAGCAGAGCCCAGGTTGCTGGGAATGCTGGCAGGTACTTAAATTTATTTATTTATTTTGATTGGTGTTTCACGCCGTACTCAAGAATATTTCACTTATACGACAGCGGTCAGCATTATGGTGGGTGGAAACCGGGCAGAGCCCGGGGGAAACCCACGACCATCCGCAGGTTGCCGCAATATCTTCCCACTTACGGCCGGAGAGGAAGCCAGCATGAGCTGGACTTGAACTCACCGCATTGGTGAGAGACTCCTGGGTCTTTACGCTGCGCAAGCGCGCTAACGGACAAAGCCACGGAGGCCTATAGGTACTTAAAGAAACTACGGATAAATACTACATTGAGTAATTACAAAAGGTAAACTTAATGAAGGTAAGTCATCCCTAAATCGCCGCAGATTCCACTTACACCGAATTCTTCAAATATTTACAGCAAACGGTCTGTGGAACAAACAGTATACGGTATTTGATTTAACTAACCATACCGTGCCCTCAGGAAAAGTATCAACGCAACCGATTTTTTAGAAATTATCATAGTGCAAAGCTCTCATAAATCGAATAGGCATATCAGGAATCTCGCGAGTTCACGCAGGTTTAGAGTGATAAAAAAAGTGGAGGCTCTCACAAACTAACGTGGATAAAAGACGTGATTTTACGGTAGCTTCTAACTGCGCCGTTGAGCCGACAGACCCGACAAAGCGAGATGTATATTCAGTCAAGCAAATACCGTGAATCCCGCCTTTGAGCTATGTTAGTTTGTGAGAGCTCTCACTTTATCTCGTCTAAACCAACGTGAACTCGCAATTAGTGAGTAGAAAAAGACCGAATACAAGTGAAGGATTGATTATGGCTTAGCACCACACTGGTAGTGTTACTGGCATATCGTGACGACCAATACAAGCGAATAACCCTACCTGTATCTGTTCATTTAAACCCCACCATTCCTGCAGCACGATAAGACCTTTCTTGGACTGAGTTACGTCCCCTTGTAGAACACCTTCGCCATTTCCCGCTTTGTTCTCCGACGGGAAGGTGACGCGCTCTTTAGCAGAATGAGCAACGCCTCTGAGGAATATATAACATTTGACTTAAAATTTGATTGCTAAATTACTGGACACATTGATATTTTTGATTAACTCATTACTTTGTGAAAAACGATGTCTGGTTCTGGTAGAGATACGTCCACCATTATAAATTATTTCACCAAGTTATATACTATTTATTTATTTTTTATTTTTTACTCCATCGGCGTTTTACTTAGTACTGAAGAAACTTTCACTTATACGACGGCACCCAGCATTCTGGTCAGAGGAAACCGCGCGCTGCACAAGCACGCTAACCACTAAGCCTCATTTTCAAAATGAGAGGCGACAGGGATGACAAACTGATCGTGACAAATTGGACAACGGTAGGCCTACTCTATTCCACTTGACGTTGGTTTAAAACACAAACTTAAAATCCATTTATTTATTTATTTGATTGTAGTTTGACGTCACTGTTTTCACTTAATATATACTGCAGACCTTTAGTTATAAACTTCAAATCAGAATCAGTTTACCTATTCAAGTTTGAAGTTACAAGTTACAAGTTCTACGTGATTCTACTTGATGGCAGCGGACGTTGTACACGTATATGTGGAGAGCCATATGGAGGTAAGATGCGTCGTGTGCTGTCATATCATTTAAAAGAAAGAAGAATATGTGTTTATTTATTTATTTATTTGATTGGTGTTTTACGGCGTACTCATGAATATTTCACTTATACGACGGTGGTCAGCATTACGGGTGTTCTACAAGGGGACGTAACTCAGTCCAAGAAAGGTCTTATCGTGCTGCAGGAATGGTGGGGTTTAAATGAACAGATACAGGTAGGGTTATTCGCTTGTATTGGTCGTCACGATATGCCAGTAACACTACCAGTGTGGTGCTAAGCCATAATCAATCCTTCACTTGTATTCGGTCTTTTTCTACTCACTAATTGCGAGTTCACGTTGGTTTAGACGAGATAAAGTGAGAGCTCTCACAAACTAACATAGCTCAAAGGCGGGATTCACGGTATTTGCTTGACTGAATATACATCTCGCTTTGTCGGGTCTGTCGGCTCAACGGCGCAGTTAGAAGCTACCGTAAAATCACGTCTTTTATCCACGTTAGTTTGTGAGAGCCTCCACTTTTTTTTATCACTCTAAACCAGCGTGAACTCGCGAGATTCCTGATATGCCTATTCGATTTATGAGAGCTTTGCACTATGATAATTTCTAAAAAATCGGTTGCGTTGATACTTTTCCTGAGGGCACGGTATGATTAGTTAAATCAAATACCGTATACTGTTTGTTCCACAGACCGTTTGCTGTAAATATTTGAAGAATTCGGTGTAAGTGGAATCTGCGGCGATTTAGGGATGACTTACCTTCATTAAGTTTACCTTTTGTAATTACTCAATGTAGTATTTATCCGTAGTTTCTTTAAGTAATGCTCCACGTAATGACAGCTGAGAAATTCAACAATTACCTGTCCAAGACTGGTTTAAAGCCGCATTTCACTTGACCAATAGCAACTGAAAGACAAGCATCTTTAACTACTTTAACTTAAAGTCATGAGCTATCTATCAAGAGATTTCTAATAAAGCTTGATACACTTACACAAAGCCATGCAAACTGCACTTGGCTATTTGTAAGTATCAAATGCCGAAATTCCAACCACTCACTTCATTGCTCATGCCGTAGGAGTGATCTCCCTTACTCCCGGCTGTCAAACAGTCGGCGAAATCTCCTGTGAAAATGACCTATTCAACCAATCCCAGCAAGTTGTAAAGGTCTATAGAATGGAAATATTGTCACGCACACTAAATTAAGTCTATAAGCGTCACATGAGCATGATTAACCACTCAGCCTCCATTAGTAAATGCGACCCGTTATCAAGGTCCCTTCGCTAACATCTAGGCCTACTATCTAGACCCTCCAGACACAATACTGTACTATTAACCTTAGTTGGCATTCCCAACAGTATACAGTCCAGGCCGATAGTCATATATACTAGTACTATAACGTACAACACCTTGACAACCAGAAATATCGACAGCACCCTTTGTTTATTTATTTATTTATTTATTTGATTGGTGTTTACGCCGTACTCGAGAATATTTCACTTATACAACCAGCATTATGGTGAGAGGAAACCGGGCAGAGCCGGGGGAAACCCACGAACATCCGCAGGTTGATAGCACCCTTTGTGTTACTGTTTCGGCTAGACCGGACGTTGTTGACAGCTGCATGTCGCATGCACACCGTTCTACACGTCTTTGGGCTACATGGATCCCAGTTTCCGTTACAACAATCAGTTCACACTTTATCGTTGTGTATATCATGTTGCTTACCTATCTCCAGAACTTGCCATCGCCGGTAGATTGTGGAGGACAGACTGCAGTGACCGCGTGCATCCGGTAAATCTCGCTAACAGCATGGCCAGAGAGTCAATTCGCCCCTTTCCAGTTCAGCGCCTCCTAGCGGGTGAATCGCACACGGAGGAATGTCATGGCCGCGTATGGGGTCATGTAGCAGTTTCGCCTGTTTTCCACAAAAGCTGTCGTCTTTTTCTTTTCATGACATCTGCGTGATTGAGGTGAGGGATTAGAAATAACCATGTATCTATATACTCACGTGTGTTTTGCATGAAACTCATATTTAGTGTTAAAATACAATACTTCGACAACGTAGATGCAGCGGACTCGTTGAAACAACAACAACACTTTCATGTTCAGTAAATGTTTCTTAGATGCAGAATGTAACACTCTGAGATCGAGCAACACAGCTGTGAAACTAACAGAAAGTACATCCCCAAATGTGTCGGATTGTCAGTAAGCGACTTTTACCGCTGTCTACAGTAATTTCGTCTTCCCTGGCGAACCTCACGCTCTTACACATTATCTAACTTAATCTTATATTGACCTTGACAAACATGGACTATGGCAGTAACACTTTCAGGGTCTACCACCATCTTGATAAGGTAATAAATCCTATACACTAGGAAAATGGGATTATTTCACGAACAGACATGATTGCCGTGAAAACTTTAGCTCATAGGCATTTACAGAGGGCAGAGGATTGACAACAATTCTAATGTCTGCGTGAACTGTGGCGCATGTCGCTCATGATCAATCCAACATATCTGGAGCTGTTTGCTTCCGTAAATCTCATGAATGTGTTGCTTGATTTCAGAATTACATTAACCAATGTAGTCTTGGTGGGGGAATTTTGAATTTAAATTTTAAGGCTACTTTGTAATGCATAGTGCATAAAATACATAGGTAGTAATTTCTGACTAGTTCATAAATTGCTCTAAGAAAAATATATCCATTTAGCATGTTTTGAATGCATGTGCAATCTAGGTGTTCATTTAGGTTCACAGCTAAATATAGGCCTGTTAAAATGTATAGTTTACTATTGGTATTCAATGTTTTTGAAATATTTTGGACTTAATAAACCTTATTCATGTTCTTGTACATAAAGAATGGTATAAAAGAGACGAAGGGATGCTAGATCTACACTTATACTGACAACTTATTCTTCTGTTTGCTTCCAGAAAGAATCTAAAATGCCTCATCATTGCCGTGTGCCTTTGTGTTCAAGTGACACTAGACTTGAGAGCTGTAAACATTTGTCATTTCACAGTTTCCCTTCGGACAAAGATTTGGTAAAAAAAATGGATTGTGAACATAAGGAGAGACATTGGTAAAGATTTTGCCATAAACAGACACACTCGTGTGTGCTCTTTACATTTTACAGAGGATTGTTATCCAAAACACCAAGGCATAAGACGTCTTGTGAAGGATGCCATTCCAACAGTTTTTCATTGGTGTAAAGGCACCTCCACTCAGCATTCTAGGAGAAAGATTAAGAAACAGATTTCCTCAGTAGCATCCGAGAACAAGGAGAACAAAGCAGCTACAGGTCTTCAACAGTTTTCTGTGGAGGAGCATTCTTATTCCCGCCAATACACTGATGGGGCTATGTATACTATATATCCTACAACTTTGAGAAGATATTTGGAGAGCAGCAGTAGTGGGGATGACAGTTTAGAAGATTATGAACCTAGCGTCTCACCTGATAAAGCCTCTGTTTTACAGACCAATTTAAATCTGATGACACTGCGCTATGAAGAAAAGTTTACTTTGCTCAGATTTTGCAATTCTGACAGTGACATAAAGTACTATACAGGATTTCAGTCTTATATATCTTTATCATGTTTTTTTCAGTTTCTTCAGCCAGAATGTAATTTTTTATATTATGTGGGCACAGAGAACACATCATCTGGTACACCGTATGACTTATTAAAGAAACGTGGACCATCTAGATCACTCTCACCAATGGAAGAGCTCTTCATAACACTAGTGCGTCTTCGTAAAGGACTACAAGAAAGGTTAATTGGTGATCTGTATAGCATATCTGAGGGTCATGTATCTAAAATTGTCAACACATGGATTATTTTTTTAGCAGATAGATTTCGATCATTACCAATCTGGCCAAAAGCTGAACAAGTGCGAAAGACCATGCCGGCATGCTTTAGAGAACATTATTCAACAACACGTGCTATTGTGGACTGTACAGAACTATTCATTGAACAACCATCTGCATCTGACTGTCAAAGAGAGACTTTCTCATCTTACAAACACCACAACACTGCGAAGGGACTCATTGCAATTTCTCCGGTAGGTCAACTTACTTTTATTTCGCCATTATATGCTGGGAGATGTTCTGACAAAAAGATTATTCGTCACTGTGGGCTCCTAGACTTACTGGAAGATGGTGATAGCCTCATGGTTGATCGGGGATTTGACATTCGCGAAGATGTTGAAAGAAGGGGGGCTTCTCTTATTATTCCACCATTTCTGCATGGACAACAGCAGTTCACAGATGAACAGTTAAAATTCTCAAGGGGAGTTGCAGCTGTGCGAGTTCATGTAGAACGAGCAGTGAGAAAAGTTAAGGAATTTGAGATCATTCGGAACATTGTTCCTATATCTTTGTGTCCAATGATAGAGAAAGTTTGGCTTGTGTGTGGCCATTTGTCAAACTTTACAGGTACATTATTTAAAAGTTAGTAACTTAGATCAGTTAGCACTTTGTCTAAAGTAAACTGGTTTTAAAGATTAGAATTGCTTCTCGTTTGCTCGAACATCAAAGGGCTTTAACTGCAGCTTCGAGTCAGTAGGTTATCAGGTACTTGGCGAAGGTCGATGGTTTACTCCAATAAACTATGGTTTTCTTCAACCATACACTTCACGAGCCCTCATATGAGTAAAAAATTCTTAAGTACAGCATTATCAATCAACTAAATGTAAGTTGATAATAAGTAAAAAAAAATTATTTCATAATACATTGGCTGGCTTCAAGAAGTGAATTACAACAATTCAGGATTGGCATGGGATGGAATTGTTACATATCATCTGACACTGCGAACAAATTTTGTTTCACTTGGCTTTACTTTTATTTAAGGAAACTCATCATACTCAAAGGAGACATATACATTATCATCACTTGCTCTATATAATAGATGAAGTTCCTTCAAACTCTCTTACAATTTGATTGAAAATGCTTCATTATTAGTATCATGGGAAAATAACAAATGGAAATGTGATTAACGAATCTATGGTATGTAGGCATATTTCTCCAGTCATACACATGTGCATGTAAATAGAGTAAATGATGACTGGACATTCTTGAAAAACATTGCTCCACAATATGTAATTCTGACATGACAATTGAAAATGCTTAATATTTCTACAAATGAGTGTATTGGAGGCGATCAACAAAGCTAGCCAACAAATGATGGAAATAAATATCAGATAGCTTTGGGAGCATTTTGTTTTCAAAAAAGTGTTTGTCTTTTTTAATGGAAACAATAACAATATCATCTGGAGGCACAAACACCACCATATCACAAATATTTACACCAGTAATATTAAGCTGACCTTGAATTTGATAAAAATAATCATGAGTCTCAGACAGTTTCACCTCTCCGTCAACATATTTTAAGTAGAAATTATTTTCCTTAATTTGTTGACAAATTTTGACTTTCTTTTGAAACACACTGTAAGGGCACTTAACTTTTACAAGTTTCAATTCACTGTTGGTAAGCACAATTTTATCAGGACTAACACCTAAATATGGTATTTTGGGATTTATTATTAAACCTGCTGAGCAACTTTCACAGGGTTGGACTTCACTATACTTGGCAAATGCAGCTGACTCATAATCTACACCATGGCGGACACTTCTGCACGTGAAAAACTTCTGCTTTCTATTGAAAGTTGTTATTGGATTAGTACATGATTTTAGTCTACAGAAAGTCCCAAAGTTGGATGCCGTTATTCTATGTTGGCGCTGGTCAAACCAAAACTTACTCTTACTCTGTAATCGAGTTTTCTTTTCAATACATCTAGATGTTTCAATATTTACTTCCACAATGGAACTGTAGTGTTGTTTCTCTGATGCAGTCAATTTAGTTGTGTAATCATCCACACTAAAGTTATATTCTGTTCCATTCATTAATTCAAAAAGTTCAGAATGAAGGCTTCCATCCATTTGCTGTTTAGGCAACACTGGAATACATTGATTGGTCCTGATGGTGTCTATGACTGGTAACTTAATACAATTGGAATCATATAAGTTAACAAGTTTCTGAATTTTTACCTGTGTCACAGTGCTTGCAAACTCAAGTACAGGATTATGTTGCTTCACACTACAACCAAGGTCCCCTTTTGCTGGTCTCTCTGGGTCATGCTTAACAAAGTTTATGTCAGAAAAAAGCAGTGGTTCGTCTGTCACAGGTTTTCGGACATGCCACATTTGAAGTTTTTGTGTGCATGTCTTAGCATCTGGGATTTTGTTTATCCCTAGTCTGTACAGATCTATCAAACAATACAAAGTTGCCACAAGATGCTTACACTGGCCATCGATTCCAGCAGGGCACGAACAGGTTGACCACTTAAGCCTTCGACTGCCCTTGAAACAGATAAACACATTATAGGACAGCTGTCTCATGGATGCCTGACACTGACTACGGAAATATACATAATTTCCGTTTTTATTGCTGCTCAGTCCAGTAACACGACCTTCTCGAAACAGGTTCCAGCCTTCAACACGATGTCTTTTGGTTTCTACTTGAATGACAGACTCATCGATGTCCTCCAACAAAAATTCTTCTCCCCATCCCTCTTTCGGTGCTACTCTCCCTTGAAACCCAAGAAACCTGAAACGCAGTTTTGACAAATTACCACATGACTGGGTTAACTTTTTCTGTCCTGACGTGTTACTTTACAAATATGATTGTAACAGCTGACTGAAAATAGCCTAACATATTAACACTGTCAGATCAATTAAGTCATTACAATAAACAGTCAATATAATATTAATGTGCCCAAAAGTAAGTAGAAGTAAAATGACCCCGTTTTCTATACCTTTACGCGACAGTGATGGATTTAGTGCCATAACATCTGTACATGGTGGGCAGTACCATCTTCCAACATCATTAACTTCACCCTCTTCCAGATCAACACAGGCAGGATGGAACCATTCGTCACAAAAATCACACTGGATCATTGTTCTATCAGGATCATCTAATTGTTTACATAAACAATAAAGGCGAGTGTCCTCCTTTCTGGTTTTTGCATCACTGATATCTTCAGCCACAGTTTGTTTCTTTCTCTTGCAATTCATGGCTCTAGGCGAACTGTTTAAACAAAATTAGAACATCATTGAAAAATGAATATAATCATACATGTATTCATTCACATTTAAATGAATAAGTCTACCTATCCATAAACTAAATTACAGCTGATAGACCTATTATGTTTTAAAAGCTTACAACATGTGCATACATAAACAAGTCTCTACGGGATTAAAGTAAGGCGTATTACACTACAAAGCAGTTCTCGGGAGAGACTTTCCATCTTACAAACGCCAAAGTACTGCGAAGGTTAGAACATTGTAAATTGTGTTGTTGTTGTTGAGGCTAAGCTAGCTGGTTGTATTTTGTGTAAACAGTACTATTTTAAGTCCTATACCCTTCTCACAACCATTCAGTGAATCATTATAAACAGTTTGTCCTGTTAATTCACTTTACCTTGATTTTCTTGCGGCTTTGGAATGAAACTGGCGCCTGATAACAGAAAAAACTTAGAGACGGCCCGATGACCCCATACGCGGCCATGACAGTCGTCCGTGTACGACCATCCGCTAGGAGGCGCTGAACTGGAAAGTCGCGAATTTCAGGTCAAGCTGCACAGTGACACTGACCTGCCTTGACCTATATAGACCGCTCTCGATCCCCTCGCTGATTTCTGTTGGCACACAGTGTCGAATATTCTCTGCTACCAAAAGCCGCCATTTTTTTTCTTCAGTAGATTGCTTTGCTCTCTGCCATCCGTCGTCACCATTAACAATCAAGTCTCTTTAAAACTTCCTCTTTGACCCGACCCAGGATTGACCCTGCATCTACCGCCACAGCAGCGGAAGCTCTACCAACTGAGCCATGGGGGCCGGTTGTACAATTGGGTAAAGAAAATGCAGTGATGTTAGTTGCAATTTATCAGGCCTCCCTGGTCTAGAATTAAGACATTTCCTAATTCCTCTATCTTTTCGCATATGAAAAAGCAGCTTTCAGTGCAATTTATGCACAATTATAATTAGATTTTGGAGACAAAAATACATTGGTTGGATTGCTATAAATTTATCAGTCTACACAGAATAATGCCTTGAGAATCTGCTTGAATAAACACCTTGCAAACATGCGAAAAGGTTGAAATATTACAGTACCGTTCTCGAATCTTGTGTTGTGTTAACGTTTAATATGTAATCCCATTGAAACGGTGCATGTTCTTATGGCCGCCGTGGCCGAGGCGTTTAGCGTGCCAGCATGGTGCAATGACCCAGGAGCCTTTCACAAATGCGGTCGCTGTGAGAAAGTCCGGCATCTTCCTGCGGATGGTCGTGGGTTTCCACCGGACTCTGCCACGTTTCCTCCCACCGTAATGCTGACCACCGTCGTATAAGTGAAATATTCATGAGTACGCCGTAAAACATCAATCAAATAAATAAATAAATAAACACATATTCTTCTTTCTTTTAAATGATATGACAGCACACGACGCATCTTACCTCCATATGGCTCTCCACATATACGTGTACAACGTACTGTACCCGTGCCGTACATCTATACTCTCAATGGGAAGTGTGTACTGTTTTGTACACGTGTTGGTGTGTACACAGATATGTGTGCCACAGATGTACATACAATTAAATACACACTTAACTCCATTTAACGTGTACCCCGTGGTACACATCTTGTGCATGTTTTGTACACAACTGCTTTTAAATGGTAGGCCGTATATTTAATTTACGATTTCCGAACATCGAACTTTGTTACATATTAGATGACATACGACAGGCCTACTTAATCAAGGCGTTGTCAATGATAGAGGTAAATCTGAACACGCCAGCTAGAGCAGCACTACTGTACAGGCAAGTATCAGTGGCTGTGTGGAGTCGACATGTTTGTTTATTATCAATGCTTTTGTGAATAAAGATTTTTAAAAAATCATCATCACAAAAGTTAGGTCTATAAATAATTATTTATTTCCAACAAGTACAAGCCATAGAAATCAAATGTAAACCCAAACGAATGTAAACTCAACGAATTGCGCAGAGTAAAAATTACAGTCATTTACACATGTATACCACGAGATGTTCTTAAATCTCTTCTAAAGAGCACAGCAGTTGATATCAGCAGATACCCTGCCAGAAATTACTACAACTCAAACAATAACAATATAATTAAAATTTAATAAAATTTGGGAAAATTTGTTCGACTGCATGAAACAAACATATCATTGCAATATCTACAAGGTGGCTTAACAACGTAAAAATCTTAATTTAACTGTAAACAACGTGAAAATGGAAAAAAGCTGGAAAGGTATAGGTTTTTCTTTTTGGTTAAAATCTGGTTTGACAACATGTTGGTTAACTAAAATGTGTGGGTGTTGGATTTTGTTTCGGAAACACGGATCAGCTTGAACGCATGCGACGGTTGACACCGTACGATGTGGCTGCGTGCTTTACGTTTCTATACTACAAAACCCGTCGTGAGAACGGCACTTCAGTTGAACAATTCTAGAGCCTTGCTGATTGGTGAGAAAGGATGTCGCACACCAGTCGTGTGTTGATTCTTCAATGACGTTATGTGTCATAGCATGTATACAGTGCACGAGACTGATAAATGTGGCTCTTGGGTCGAAATATCCCACATCGTTTTGCTTTATTTTATAACTTTTTTCCAAAATAATATTATTATTGGTCATGAAGTTTTGAGTAATTAATATATCAATCAGTATATGTATATAGATATATCCAATCACGAATACAATGACGAAAGCATTATCTGTTGTCAATACGCGTCACCACTGCGCTGCACTCTAATCATAAGTGACAGCTGTACCACGAAACTCAACTACACAATAAACAATGACGTCATAAAAATGTCACCACTTTCTGCACAATAAAGCCACATCCGGTTTCGCCCGCCAGGCACTTTTCCTCAAGTTGAGCAGACGACAGTAACCTCAAAGGCCGCTCAACGTGAACGCGTTGTTATCCTTACCTTTAGGCCTTACTCTAATTCGATTCCTGGGTTCATCCATGTGCTATTTCTGTCTTTCTCTTTAGTTTAACTCCACAAACAAACCGCTGAAATGTTTCAATGCGGGAAAGTTTGTCGACTGATAAACAACAGGCACTGAAATTAACTGCGTCTTTTTTCTCAACAGACAGGCAAGGCATATGTCTCCATTTCTTTCAAAATATTCTAAAAAGAGTGAACAATATCGAGTATAAAAGATGTGCGATGTCATCTAGCGCAGCTAGAGTAAAGGCCCAAGGCGCTTCAGAACGAGGCACTTCGAGCGTGTGAGCAGGGTAGACAATAACAACTGTGGTTTACACAAGTTACGTCCCTTAGCAGCCAAGTACATGGTATAAAACGGTAGTACCAATATGTCACTAAAGGCGACGCAGTTACCCATAATGGACCATAGAAAACTACATAACAGCACTAAATAACGGTGATTTACCGATACCAGACTTTAACACGTCATAGTGAGTAAGCTTTCCGCTCATGTTACCAGCACCTTATATATGCAGTCACTCAAATTCTTACACAATTTTTGGTTTTTTCTTGTTTTTTTTGTTTTTTTTTCATCCACAACATCATTACTAGGGTTTCATGTCCAAAGGAATGGTTTTACGCTACGTTTGCAGTAATACTGACAAATCACGGGATGTAATTTACTCAAGAATGTTCATCATCGAAATGCAATCCATGGCGATTGCATAACCATAAGGTGAAACATCACGAAAAAAAGCAGACTTCCGGTCAACATTTGTAGCACTGAGCACGATTATTATGGGGATCAGCCATGGGAATGACACCATACACAACAAGAAAAAAGAAATTCATGAATTTTAAAAACTTTTGAATTACAGACAGAAACTGATATCCAAAACCACCAGTGGAAACTGATAACATGTTCACATAACCCACGTCGGGTTTCCATGACGATTTTAAAGCTTGTACCGGCAAATACAATGCCATAATTCTGTTTATCGGCATGTAAATTTCCTAATGTGTATGTTGTGAACGCAGTAAGTATTCATACGCGACTTGTTACCTGTGACCATATATATATATATATATATATATATATATATATATATATATATATATATATATATATATATATATATATACATGGTCATTTGCATTGCATTGTACTTGTTACGTTTGCATGGTAATTCCTGTAAAGGTCACACAGGGCTGAGACCCTAGGAAGGGCTTTTGACGCAAGTCTCGCACATTCACGTAAATTAACCGAGAAATATTATTTGTTAAGTAGGAAGTATGTGACCTTGTTACCCTTGTATCCAATCAACAGCCTTTTAATAAGACCAGAAAATATTTTGGCTCTGGAGTTATCTCCCATTCCCCTCTTCCCCTCTAATCTATCTAGCACAATCTTTAGTACAGCTGAGCTACAGCCGTCAAATATTTTATGAGGGTGACTACGGTTACATATGAGTTACCTCCCTTTTCTCTTGATGTTGCCAACAAGATTTCGATCTGTCATAGTCAAACATTGTCCACGTAAACACATGTATAATAGTCCCATTGTCTGCATGGTTTGACAGTATACGGGATTGGTAACTTCAGAGCTGTACACCAACACGTGGTATATCTTTCACCGTATCAGAAAGAGGCTAGTGGTGAACAAAAGGGATTTGTACCCGACTAGGGAGGAGAGGAGATGCCTAGAAGCCAAAAACAGTTTTCAGTCTTGCTGAAAGAAGTTTGTGTGTGTATAATTCAACTGGTTACCATATTGGAAGTCCATGAACAGTTCAGACCGATGAGGCGCTACTTTCACTGAATGTGGCTGTATGCAAAACCTGACCAGTCCCCCATCCGCTACCCTTTTCGAACTCGAAACTTGATGTTTTTTGAAGACAACCTGCCGATGTTTACCTCTTGGAAGGCCTACAATCAGGTAACATCATATTGACCAATCTTTAATTGTCTTCGCAATTCTGCTGTTTAGTCTTCCAATATGACAATCAGTGGAAATGACGCATGACAGTGCGCTCTTTTATGACATCATTCTGACGTCGTCTCCATGGAGACGCCCTTCGATGACAACAAGTGAAGCCCGGAGCTCCTTTGGGAGAAGCGCCTCTGCACGTTGAGTATGGCCGAGTAGCTCTCCTGGAGTCTCGTACCTTGCTCTTCTAGCTTGTTCTTCAGCTCCTGTAGCGTCTTCAAGAGAATCTGCTTCCGGTGCAGGGTAAGTTGTTTCTGAAATCGTATCTTCTCGCGGACCCGTATTCTGTCTTCCTCTTGAGCTTCTCGTATCTTCTCTTCCACGAGTAACTTCTCCTCGCGCAGGCGTATCACTTTCTCCTCCAAACTTGCTTTTACATCGCCCAGGGACCTGCCGGAACTTTCGACTTCCGATCGCCTGACACAGAACCCGGACTCCGGACTCAACTCCGATCTCCCGCAGGACTGAAGGCTGAGGGCGTCGCCGTTAGTGGAGCTCGCGGAGTCCGTGAGACAGTCCCCGGTCCGGAAAAAGGAATAATCTTCGCCGTCGTCGTCGTCTTCGGAATGACCGTTGAAATTCATGGCGGAGTAGTCGGCGTTGAGACTGTAACATAGAGGCGACCTACGGCCTAAAATGGAATTTTCGGTCACGCTCTTCTCCAAATCGCCTTCGCTGAACAGCGGGGAATCGTGTCCTAAGCTCACAGAGCCCGCCGATCCGAGAGAACAATCCGAGTAATAGTCTCTAGTCTCTTCCTCGTCAGCGTAGAGATCTTGGATGGACGCAAACGATCCGTGTTTCGCTTTATCGTCCTCGAGCAACGACTCCAATACCTCTTCGTATTGGAAGCTCACGCAGTCACTGAGCGGGTCGTCTGCTGGCGCTTTGTTGTCGGAGTTTACAACGTCATGTCCTACGTCACATTTCTGAGCATTTTTGATGTTGAAGCTGGTGACGTCAGTAAGAAGAGCTCGTCTGTCCAGCTGAGTATTGTTAAAGTCGTTTTCACCAACGATTAATCCAGCGTTGCTAATGTCTTTTTTCGGATCAGCGCAACTCACGTTCTCGACGCAGTTTTTAACTTGGAATGCGCAAGCGCTGATGGTCAGGTTTTCATTTCCGCTTGCACTTCCGGTAGAGTAGCTCTCCGTTGACATTTCGGAGACGGCCGGGCTGTCACATGATCTAAGTTGCCGTGATTCGGTGGGGGACAACGACGGCGAGTTTGACGACGACGAATTGGGAGATGGGGAGGACGTCGGGGAACCTGTTGGTGTCGATTTCGGCGAGGGGTTGCACCAAGGGTTGGTTCTAATTTTCGACCTTGCCTTGGGGACCGTGTTAAAACTGTACGTCTGCTTGAGATGATCGAAAGTAAACAGTCCGTCTTCGTCGGTACAGTGACCCAACCCAACTCCTAGTATGACGTCATTTGGGCCGTAGCTGTTGGTGAGACGTTTAAAACACAGACACTTATTGTCCGTGCTGGAGTTCGTGATCACATTCAAATTCACAGAGTTCACATTTTCTGCAAACCGTGATTTTTCTATTTTCAGTTCTTCGAGTTCCGAACGAATGGACTCTGAAGAAACGTGTCTGAACGGAGATGCCTCCCGATAGTAGAACTCATCTTTTTCCGAAAATTCTATTTCCGGCGACGCGTACGTGTTCCTGTTCTCGTCCACGTCACCATTGTTGAGGAGGCGGCTTCTGTTAGCCTGTTGTTGTTGTTGCTGCTGCTGTTGTTGTTGTTGTAAAAGCAACTGTTGCTTCTGTTTTTTCCTGCTTCTTACTCGAGGAAGGGAGTTTACCATAAAGTCTCGCAGTTTCATCTTCAACCCGTTCCCATTCGCTGACTTGACGACACCCCGCTCACAGCTGTTACCGGTACCTGAAAAACGCAAACACAGAGACAACCATAAGTTATTTGAACCTTTTGAACTTTGCATGACAAACCATATCTTCGCTTATGTTGGCAACTTTGGGTTTTGCCAAACATTAACTGACACGCAGTCGATTTCACTTCAGCCCGCGATGCACCATCTCAATAAACATAAACGTAGCAGTCTATAGAATCTGAAACCATATTATTTTCCGATCCCTCAGTAAATCTTATATACTTCAGCAAAGTTTAGCAACGGTATGAGTAACGGTAGTTTTCTTCGAACAGCTGGTATAGGTAATGTATTGTCAAGCCATACTGACGTCCAAAGGAATAGGTTGTCTTCCTAGGCGATTATTAATTATGGATATCAGTATAATTAGTATTCAGTGAAAACAAAGTAGGCATTAACCATAAATTGTCTGTCACGGGTAGGGTTTCACTGGCATTTGTCTTGAGGGGGAAATGTTAATTTTCCATACGTTTTCAGCCATTCACAAAATCTGCAAGCATTACTGTGATGTTCCAATCAGATAAGACCAACTACCTCATGAATATTCATTATGAACTTTACCGTTCTATTCTCAAGGAATAAGTTTTACACAAGTGGAGCGCCGTGGCTTTGTGAAGGAATCCCCAAATTTTCCGCCATAGGCAGACTAAGCTCGATCTCGTGCAAGATTTCCCATCTGACCGATGAATAACAATAGTCTTGGATTTTAAAGAGCTTCTCCGGCGGATGATTTATTTATTTATTTATTTGATTGGTGTTTTACGCCGTACTCAAGAATATTTCATCCATACGACGGCGGCCAGCATTATGGTGGGGGGAAACCGGGCTGACGGATTATCGATATGGGTTAGCAGCACACAGGATTGATTCACACGGAAAACACCCACAACTCAATATTTTTACGAAAAATAATCAAAGCTTAAACCTTACACGATACTGAAATAAAACGTGAATATGAATTTTAAAAAAATACTACTGGAGAAAAAAGGGTCATAAATTTGGCTGGCAGGTCGTATGCTGAAGATAATAGCTTTAATCCACCTACGAGAGGGGAACGTCTACCTCTCTCACCCCGGATACAGCTTTGCCTAATAGTATCATGGATGATAAATTAAATAATATAGACTCCGATATCCTGGATAATGCAAGCAGCTAAGGAGAGCGCCAACTTTGCCAATTTTTGCTAGATAGTATAGGACGGTTTTGCCGGCAATACCGCTGCAATAAAATTGAGAGTGTCTCCATCATGGCAGTCGATCGATGCAGAGGCCAATGCTTGGCTATCAATCTCCCCGCAGGCTTATCTGTTGAATTATGGATTATTCTCATATTTCCACACAAGAATATGCGAGGCCAGTAAACGGGAAGTGAAACTCTGGGTCACCGAGGGTTAGTACAAATTCTGCACCGCGACAAAAAGCGGAGAGAGAGAGGAGAGATTAGTATTGAATCTCCTTTATAATGAAGTGAAAGCCATTATCGCAGCCTCCGATGTATCTTATTATAGTATCTTAGCGCCTAATACCCAAATGGCAAATAAGTGAGAGTGCCACTAGTGGGCGCTGTGTTAAAAACCTTTACTGATCGGGATGAGAGGAAGGGAAGGGGATTCAAAGTGAGATTCCTCTGCACGTTAATTGGATGTCATCATAATGGCGCCATGTTTTCGAAACAAATCAGTGTTCGCGAATTCATCCGGGGAATAGTCCCTCAGGAGGAAGTCAGGCGAATCTTCCGAGGCTTTCTCTCCTTTCCGATAAATACCCCTCCGCCATGTAACCTCCCCATTATCGCTCTAATGGTATGGCATAACAGCCAAATAAAGACTCTTGTTTCACTGACAGAGATTTGACGAGGGGTACTTTCGAGTAAAAAAAATAAATAAATAACAAAACACCCAAAAATGAAAATAAAAAATCTTGCGAAAAGATCCACACTAATGTCGATAAAAATCATGATTTCGTCGGTTCTCCACTAAGTACTGGCGTAAAACATTGCACTTTAAATGCTAATGGATGCATGTTTTTCTGTAGGATCTCCTCGAACCGAATCCTCCGGATAAAACCCAGTTTTAATTCACAAATAACGTAATCTTTTCATTCAAATAGACTTTTAACGCTGAGTACATCGCATTCTGCTTGTTTTCTTTTTTCTCTCTGCTCTTTCCCCTTTTTTCGGAATATTTTGCAACAGTTGATTTCGCACTGACAGCACCCTAATGTCCACTTTGGACACGGTGATCAAAGGCATACTACATCCAATGCCAATTTACTTGCGCCTTTCCTTTACAGTTAATGTCGAAAAGAAACACATTTAAACTTTCAAATCGGTTTCCAGCATCAATGTTCATCTTTCAAATCAACAAAGGTAATGTCGATTGGCCACTCTTGCTATCTAAACATCATTTCCTAGCAGTCAAAGCCCAGAAATTGTTCTTGATACGACATTAAATATAGCAATACAGGAAATTTCACTTTTGATGATAAAGACACTCTGCGTTCTTGTATCTTCAGTAAGGTTTGGGGAACGCCTATAATAGATTGACTGATTGTTGTCAAAAAGAAACGCCACACTCAAGAATTTTTCATTTATACGATTTCGGCTGACGTACAGACTTGTAGAAGATAAGTGGTCCTGAAGGAACGCAAAACCTCGCAACAACCCAACGAGCGCCTTTTATAGCCGCGTTAGTTCCCCTGAGCCCCCACCATGTCTCGTCTCAACCTGCGTAAACTCGCGAGATACCTGATATGCTGAGTTGCCTTATTTGTGATTATTAACGACTATTCGCTCCACAAAAACCTTCAAGCGGTAGTCACCTGTTACATGTCATTTCCGGCTTAAAGATAAGTTGCGGAATTAGATGCATTAAAACTCCCAAAATGCACCATTTGTGACAAATACACAATAAAAAGTCCTTCGCACAGCTGAACCAGATTGGCACGTTTTCCCACAACAAAATCAGTGGTGATTAACTTTCGAATTTTTCTTTCAAGAAAGATGATAATTTTTAAGAATAGAATAGACAAAAACTTTAGATTAAGCCTGAAAATGAGATCGCCGAGATGTTTTTTTTTATAAATTGTTAATAAAAACATAGTTATTAGTGAATGTGGTGTAAAAAGAAAATCGTAACTATGATGGATGACATTTGACAGCCCTTCCTGATGGGATTTCTTTTTTATTTTCTAAATGTAGCCGTTCGATGAAAGTTTTTAGAATTTTAATTAAGTCGTAGAACAATATCTCTGATTATTCAAGGAAATCAAATTATACACTTGGCAATGCTTCCAGGTAGCACTGTTGTTTATCCCACTTTGCTATCTCGCTTGTCACTGCCTTCCGGTACAAACATTCCAACGTATTCTAAAAAATATGAAAAAGACAGCGAAGACAGTGATAATTGGAAAATGGTCACACGTAACCGGTGAAATACGTCCACTTGTCAATTTACCTCAGTCAGGGTTTATCCCGACTGTCCATGTGTATGTTGAACAAGCAACAACCTTTACCCCTTCTCCCCACCCACCCACCCACCCACCCTCGTTAGCATGTTGGCTTTTAAAGGTACGATATCCCAACTCACGTTACCTTGTGCACGCATAATCTGCGGTGCCAAAATTTACAAAACACATGGCAAAATCACAAGAGTATACCGTTCCAGGGTTTATGTCACGGAAGTACAACGTAGATACATCGCACTAAGTCCTTACAAGCTTATATCTTTATTTTAAAGCACTTGTGGTGCTAAAACTATAAATGAATCTGGTCTTTGGGAATTTGACTTTGGATGTCGCATTACCGGTCGACGCCCAAAATTATGATTTCAACACTTTATTTAGATGTACTTAGAGCAAATAAATACATTTAGCAGTCCGCATTAGTACTGGTTTGTAAGTTTCAGGAAGACCTAGGTGTACAGTTTGGTATTCAATACAGTGATGTAGTCTCCTGATGCATAATGCATATGGAGAGGAAAGGGACTAAGTTTGGGGTTTCCTGCCAGCTCCAAGGGCATCATTGTCGTTTGGCTTAAATCGTTTCTCTGAGTTAAATTGTTATTTCTGGTTACAGAACAAAGTGCTTTGACCTAAAGCTTCATCATGTAATCCAGGGGCCGTCTGGTGCATGCGTGGTGAACAGGTGGTTTTCTGTTCATCTTTCGGATTCCTTTTGGAAGGAGGAGATTTCTAATCGTCTGATCTGTGAGCCTGAAGGACGTTAGAGCGAAGTTCCAAGAACGATGAAGGCTTCTGATTAGTTTCCCAGCCTCTCAAAGCGATATTTGATTGTGATTTGGACACGAGCTCGTGGGGCCAGACGTATCTCAGACTGACGTTTAATCGATTCCCCCCCCCCACCCCGTCCCCAACTTCTCTCTCCCTCCAACCCCGCTCGCCCTTCTCCCTCGCCCGCCAGCTCCAGAGATCGAAGCGGTGTGGGGATTTTGGCAGGCTCTATTGCTAGACTCCATCCTCCCAGACGGGAAGAAGTGGATAGACAGGAAAAAGCTTTCACATCTAACTCGAGAAGCAGACGACATTTTATGCATCCCCGATCTTTGTACAAGAGTCTCGACCAATGAAAACGCAGTATTTAATTAAGGCGGACAAATACACCACTGTATACCTCTGTAGAGAGATCGTGTGGGCGCTCTAATTATTCAGTGCTACAGACCGTACAAGAGCTGGGAGCGAGACAATGTATCAGCTTCACCCGTATTACTTAATTGTTAATTTAAATGTATTAATATATTCCTCTATATTGAGTAGAGTTATTTTGGGAACGGATCTTTGATACAGTGCGAATTGGGTAAAATTAGCGCCATTAAAACCTCTTCAGTGACCTTACGCCACGCTCTGGGCATGGGAAAACGGAAACAACGTAGTTGTTACTAGTACAGCCAGTTGACATATTTATTTATTTATTTATTTGATTGGTGTTTTACGCCGTACTCAAAGATATTTCACTTATACGACGGCGGCTCCCATTATAATGGGAGGAAACCGGGCACAGCCCGGAGAAAATCCACTACCATCCGCAGGTTGCTGGAAGACCTTCCCACATACGGCCGGAGAGGAAGCACGCATGAGCTGGACTTGAAATCACAGTGATCGCATATGTGAGAGTGATTGCGCCGCGTTGGCTTGCACACTACCTCGGCCACGAAGGCCCCCAAATAAGAGTGTGAGATTATCATTATTTATCATATATATATATATATGTATGATCAGTGAAAGAAGTTAGAACTTACTGTCATTTATTATTTTCATGAGATAAAGATGTAATGACCTTGTCCAAGGCAAACCAGTGCCTTGTATTAAGATGAAAAATATGAGTAGTGATATCAAGAATTCAGGGAGAAAAAATGTGTCTCATGAGACGATCTATTTGCAGACGAGCCACACAGAAACAAAAAATAAAAAATGTCAAAATCTCCAAAGTTTGTTTTCTCAATAAAAAAACTGTTTTGCACACCATGGCTTGTCGCGCAAACTGATAATGAAATAATCAGGTTTCATGCAAAAGCCTTTCGATGTGCCAACTTGGCAATGTTAAAAAAAACAACCATAAAGGTTTGAGTATAGAAAGCGAAACACTGTAAGAACTGTCTTTAGAATGTTGCAACAGTGTCAAGAAAGTTTGGAATAAAACGGAAATTACAACCCAACCTAGATGATATGCGGGCTCTTTTCGCTTCTCTTCCAAACAAAAAATGTCTGTAAAAATTAATATCTGCGCTGGGGTATTAAGTAAATATATAAAAGATGTATCACATTAAAATTTGAAATAAAAACCATATTCCCAAATACAAGTACTGTAAAAATTATTGTCTGCGTTGGGAAGTTAAGTAAATGTTTAAAAGATGTATCACATTAAAATTTGAAATAAAAACCATATTCCCAAATACAAGTACTGTAAAAATTATTGTCTGCGTTGGGCTGTTCAGTAAATACTTAAAAGATGTATCACATTAAAATTTGAAATAAAAACCATATTCCCAAATACAAGTACTGTAAAAATTATTGTCTGCGTTGGGCAGTTCAGTAAATATTTAAAAGATGTATCACATTAAAATTTGAAATAAAAACCATATTCCCAAATACAAGTACTGTAAAAACTATTGTCTGCGTTGGGCAGTTCAGTAAATATTTAAAAGATGTATCACATTAAAATTTGAAATAAAAACCATATTCCCAAATACAAGTACTGTAAAAAGTATTGTCTGCGTTGGGCAGTTCAGTAAATATTTAAAAGATGTATCACATTAAAATTTGAAATAAAAACCATATTCCCAATTACAAGTACTGTAAAAAGTATTGTCTGCGTTGGGCAGTTCAGTAAATATTTAAAAGATGTATCACATTAAAATTTGAAATAAAAACCATATTCCCAAATACAAGTACTGTAAAAACTATTGTCTGCGTTGGGCTGTTCAGTAAATATTTAAAAGATGTATCACATTAAAATTTGAAATAAAAACCATATTCCCAAATACAAGTACTGTAAAAATTATTGTCTGTGTTGGGCTGTTCAGTAAATATTTAAAAGATGTATTGTACTTGAGATCATGCTTTTTTATTTCAAATTTTACTTCCGTTTAGGGTTTGACATAATTTAAGAAAGCAAAAGCTTTGCCAGAAGAAATTAAGACTACACGTGTGCGGCCAATTACATATACCTGTGACCATTTGTCATCTGTCACACTGTTGTCGCGTGTCTGGTTTTACTCTCCATGCTGGAAGTCTTTTATTATATTATATAGACGCCACGATTTTCTTTACGTATAAATCTGTATATTAAATCGACGCCGTTGTAGGGGTGTTTTCAGGAAACAGGGCTAAAAGCCGTCCCATAATGATACGTGGGTGGCACATCACGCACGAGACAGTGGGCGTTGACAGACTAAGAGTATAGTTTACCAAATAAGCAGCTTCATCATGTAACATTTGGGAGACAACCTGAGAGTGTATCATCTGCAAAATGTGGGAAAACTTTGAATTATTAATGTCATTCAAGGTTTTGGGTAGCTTACGCAGACGGTTGCCTTTCTTTTGATGTAAGCGAACACTGGCTTTAAATTTGATCTTCTTAGAAACACATATAGCTTCGTGTGCAATATCGCCTTATAAATATTTATTTGTTTATTTATTTGATTGGTGTTCTACGCCGTACTCACGAACATTTCACTTATACGACGGCGGCCAACATTATGGTGGAAGGAATCCGGGCACAGCCTGGGGAAAACCACGACCATCCGCAGGCTGTTGCCAGACCCTTCCACATACGATCGCAGATGAAGCCAGCATAAGCTGGACTAGTACTCACACCAGCTACATTGACGAGAGGCTTTGGAGCCATTGGAGTGAGATAGCACGCTAACCATCCGGTGGCGGAGGAGTGAACATTCTTAAGCAAGACGTTCATTAATATTTCACATGACTATCTTCCCCCCCCCCCACCCCATAACTGAAGAATCCCAGTTAAAAATCACTTCTCATATGTCCAAGGATTTGATATTTGAATTGCATGACCCCGTACTTCGTTGGACAGTTGCGGACGGCTTATCCAATGAAATGGACACTGTATATTTTTATATTCACCGTAGATCTCTTTCTTTCGACATAAAAGTTTCGAAGAATTTGAGACATACACATCAAAACAAATCTACCTGTACTTGTTTAAGGGATTGACAGTTCCTACTACCAAAGATGGCCACCAAACCAGAACGAGTCTATACCTCGATCTGACACGAAGCTAGGCACGGGGATTAGAGAAACACATTTTCTCATGGAATTGTATTAGTACCTAGTAGGAAGACGGATTGATTTAAAATGGCTGGTACCTTTGTACACGGATTTTCATTGCTTGTTAAAGGTGATAACAACACAACATTTCAAGTTATTTTAGACTTGTAATTACCGCCTTTCACTATTTCTTTTCTGGAAGGCACTTACGAAGAATGAGAATAGAAGAATCCCAAAATTCCCTGTCCGAGATCGGTAGTGAGCCCGCACCTCGTGTGCCTAAAATTTAAGCGACACAATTGCATGTTTGAAGACAGAACTATACTTAAATGGTCGAACAGCTTGCAGAAGATCATTCACTCTGCAGACATTTGTTTTAATTTGTGTAAGAGCCTTTTTTTTCATTTTTAAGTGAACCGTTCCATCGACTTCCTGTTAACGTAGTAGAGCATTAGCCATTGTGCAGCGTCGAATGTCGTGGATTAAGAAAGGCGGCCAAAGTGCTACAGATCAAAGCTTCAAAACTCTTTGATCTTTTCCGTCAGTTAGTTAACATTAAAGTGTTAATAAAGCGAAGTGGGACTCCAAGAGAGCCTTATTGAAATTCACAGATGCCCTCCGTGCTTCAAAGATTTGACTCAGCCCTTGCACGAGACACTGAGGGGAGTGAAATCGATGAATACCAAATCGACGCCAGTGCTGGCATAATGTCGATCAAAGCATGCTTTCAGCTGACATCTTTGTTTTTGAGGTCAAAGGCCGTCCGCCCCTCGAGTCGAGTGGTTCCGCTCACTTGATCACGTGATACTGGTTGTGATCTGGTTTGTGAGAACTCGGGCGACACAAACGTCTTATTAATCAAGACAGGAGAGAAGAAAAGCCCGAGCAATTAGGCTTACGTCGTCTGATTTCTCTTCGAAGAAAGCATGATACAGCTTAAAGGGTTTACAAAAGGATGAAATGAATGCCTGGCCGTCTCATGGTTATTCATGATGTCTAAAAATCGAGGGAGGATCCTAATATGTGATTGACTGGATTTAGCTGGGCGCAGATGGATTGTGGGTAATACCTTATTTGGGAGTATCAAAAGACCACTGGATACATGAAAGACTCTGTATATTACATCGGTTTACATTTCATTTTCTTTGATTACTACTTAGCGTAAAATTCAGGATTTTTTGGCATAAGAGAAAAATTCTTCAGTTTGGCCTAAAAAAAATCAAATATTTTTCACTTATAATGTCAATTAATTTTCTGATGGAAACAACCAGAGTGTCTAAAACTGTGTCCATTTATAAAAGAGTATTGATTTTAAGCATCGGAAGTCTTGAACACGATACGTCTCAAATAGTTTGTATATTTCAAATTTCATATACTGGAAAAATACTTGAATATCGCATGCCTCAATATTATATCTCATTGTATAAACTTGAAATACGCCCGTATACATGTATTTTAATATTAGACAAGGCAAATAAAATTCAGTAGTATTGCTTTAAAAAACAATGAAATAAATAAATAAATAAATATATAGCCCTATAATGCCTTTTACCTCAAATACTGTGTCACATTGTTCCACAAGACTTAATTTTTAAAGAAACTGCTTGTTTCTATAGCTGAGGCAGGTTGAAATGATAAGATGTTAGATGTGCAATGTGTTACCTCGAATTCTACAGAGGAATTGCTCAATACAACTATAATAATGAAACCAATATAATCAGCCCAAAAAAAATTTCTTAGAAGTTTCAAAAGTAATCAAAAAGAGCAAAACCCAGATATCCACGGATGACATTAATAGAGATAAAGAAGTTGAAAGTGCCCCTGCAACGCGGTTACGCAATCTCCTCTTTTATTCAAGATCTCCTTTTTTGCTGATGTCGAAATTTCCCCGAATGTCAACTGTCGAAAGTCTTCAATCAATTACGGCTGTGCATGGGCGGGAGTCAGCTAATGAATGAATGGGATGCTCAAGCAACCGGTGTGACAGCAAAGCATCGAGCGGCTTAAAGGAACGTCAGTGTCAGGATTGCGACAGTGAAATGGCCATCATATGGCCGCTCTAATTTAATCATTCGGTTTCCGGGCGAGAAAGTATTCAGCAAAAATGAGGAAAGGGAAATGAAAGAATAACAGATTTATATATTACCGATTTTAGTAATGGTTTAAAAAATCTTATTTTCCTTCGAAGTATAATGGGAATATCTACAAAAAATACATCAAGCAGTATAACATTTTAAATTAGTTATTAAACTGAACTGAAATAAAATGTTAACAACAACTACAGTGAATTTTGTTTTTATCTTAAACATATTCACATGAGTAAAACTTTCGTAAGCTGTCATAGACCACGTCACGCGCTTCCGCCCTATTTATCCTATTCCGTTTCACTTATTATAAACTATATAATTTAAAACCTAATTAAAGTTGAATTCATGACTTTTGTTGATTTCAGTTATTTCGACAAGTGTGTACATCAGTGCAAGTGTTAGATATTGCCGGACCGTGCTCAAGCATGGTAGCGATTACACGCGGTTGCTGGTATGTAACAGAGGCGCCTGCTGAGTCATGCCTTGTTTCAACATTCTGACCGAGTTTCCGAGTTGAGGTCACGGTGCGCCGCCATTCATCTTCATAAAACACACACACATCAGCATTTCTCCAGTCGATGAGTCCAATAGTGCAATAAAAAGAAGAGGAAAATAATCCAGCGCGTCGAGCAAAAAGTCTACAAATGATTTCGTCGCAAAATCCATGTTGAGGAACCCGAAAAAATATTAATCGACACAACCCCGGAGAAAAGAAGAAAATATCAGTGCTAAAAAAAATATCTCTGATGACTTTGCTCATTCGAAGACCATATAAGGCGCGTAAAAATGGCTTGTGTTTATGGTGGGTAATATCAAGTCCTAGTCGGCATTGATTGTTGAAGACACGATGGATTTGAGTTGAATCAGAACGGCCAATTACACCGTAAAGCCCTCTGTCCGTTGAACCATAGTTCGTGACTAACTCGTCAATCGCAGGTTGAGTTACACAAGCCACTTCCACGTTCAATGACATTTCCACGAGGCTCTTTGTCCGACTGGAGAGAAAGCACACAAAAAACGGGAAAACTCCCGAACAGAGTTCAACACATCGATGATTATTCTTCATTTTGCTACTTTTTTCCCTCTCACATGTTCACATGTTTGGTCCTGAAATACACATAACCATCTCATCTAACATCTACCTAATTAAGTGAACTCTAGCTCGTAGCCAAGGTCATCTGGCTAATCGTCGTCATTTTTCTTTTAATTTTTCATCGACATATGAGTACCTCTCACACACTAAATGGATTTCAGACAGAGAGCATAAGAAAAGGCTTAGGCTTTCAATAGAACTAGGGTGGTCTTTGTTTATAAATTAAGAAGTTTCTCGTGGGAGACTAAACTATAGTTTTGTTCCTTGTCAATTAAGAAACAAAGAATGAAAGGCAAGGCTAAGTAATCCATACAAAGAAAACATCGTCGTGTGATAATTGTTATCTGATCACACACCTTACCAGTGAAATATGGCTAGTTGGCATATTCGCATAATCTTAGCTGTTTTTTTGTGTGTGTGTGTGATAATGCCTTAAGAGCTAACAAAAAACGTTAAAATCTCGTAAAACTAAAAACATCTACTGCCTAGGCGTACATGTATCATTGTTCTATCGCTCTCAAAATCATATTATTCTCAGCCTGTTTCAGCTAAAAACCGAAGGCACATGTCTACTTTTTAACTGAATCTTATAAACAGTAGAACACGGCCATTTAATATACCGATTTTTTGGCAGAACTTTTTTGCTAACTGCTTAGGACAATGCTTTTAGGCTGATGGGCAAATAGTCCCACTGGTATATTTCATAAATAGAACATTCGAGAAAACCTCAGCCGAATCTGTCTCGGTGGGCAACAGTAAAATGGCGGTTGTCGTAAAATTTTCATTCGAAAGTAACTTTCCAAGGGTTACCGTCATCTTGGGGTCA